>NW_028168188.1:0-324218 GCF_964237585.1 Gallinula chloropus | reverse complement strand
TTCTCGGGCCGCGAACTGTAACTTGCAGGTACCTCTCAGGTATACATGCCCAACGAAAGCCCCCAGACCCAAATGGAGAGGGGCTGCTTTGTGGCCTTCTGGGGGCCCTTCAGGCCAGCTAGGTCTTTGGGTCCTGGCTCCTTCGCTTTGGGAGCTGTTGCTGGATATTGGGCATGTTGGCCGGAGAGTGCTTCTCGGGCCGCGAACTGTAACCTTGCTGGTATCTCCCAGGTTCTCAGCCTAAAGAAAGCCCCCAGACCCAAATGGAGAGGGCCTACTTGGGGGCCCCCAGGGGGCCCTTCAGGCCAGCTAGGTCTTTGTGTCCTGGCTCATTCGGTTTGGGAGCTGTTGCTGCAGTTGGGCATGTTGGGCGGAGAGTGCTTCTCGGGCCTCAAACTGCAACCTTGCAGGAATCTCCCAGGTTCCCGGCCCAACGAAAGCCCCCAGACCCAAATGGAGAGGGGCTGCTTGGGGGCCCTCTGGGGGCCCTTCAGGCCAGCTAGGTCTTTGGGTCCTGGCTCCTTCGCTTTGGGAGCTGTTGCTGCACTTGGGCATGTTGGCCGGAGAGTGCTTCTCGGGCCGCGAACTGCAACCTTGCAGGTACCTCCCAGGTTCCCGGCCCAACGAAAGCCCCCAGACCCAAATTGAGAGGGGCTGCTTGGGGGCCCCCTGGGGCCCCTTCAGGCCAGCTAGGTCTTTGGGTCCTGGCTCCTTCGCTTTGGGAGCTGTTGCTGCAGTTGGGCATGTTGGCCGGAGAGTGCTTCTCGGGCCGCGAACTGCAACCTTGCAGGATTCTCCCAGGTTCCCGGCCCAACGAAAGCCCCCAGACCCAAATTGAGAGGGGCTGCTTGGTGGCCCCCTGGGGGCCCTTCAGGCCAGCTAGGTCTTTGGGTCCTGGCTCCTTCGGTTTGGGAGCTGTTGCTGCAGTTGGGCATGTTGGCCGGAGAGTGCTTCTCGGGCCGCGAACTGCAACCTTGCAGGATTCTCCCAGGTTCCCGGCCCAACAAAAGCCCCCAGACCAAAATTGAGAGGGGCTGCTTGGGGCCCCCCTGGGGGCCCTTCAGGCCAGCTAGGTCTTTGGGTCCTGGCTCCTTCGGTTTGGGAGCTGTTGCTGCAGTTGGGCATGTTGGCCGGAGAGTGCTTCTCGGGCCGCGAACTGCAACCTTGCAGGATTCTCCCAGGTTCCATGCCCAACGGAAGCCCCCAGACCCAAATTGAGAGGGGCTGCTTGGGGGCCCCCTGGGGGCCCTTCAGGCCAGCTAGGTCTTTGTGTCCTGGCTCCTTCGGTTTGGGAGCTGTTGCTGCAGTTGGGCATGTTGGCCGGAGAGTGCTTCTCGGGCCGCGAACTGCAACCTTGCAGGAATCTCCCAGGTTCCCGGCCCAACGAAAGCCCCCAGACCCAAATGGAGAGGGGCTGCTTGGGGGCCCTCTGGGGGCCCTTCAGGCCAGCTAGGTCTTTGGGTCCTGGCTCCTTCGGTTTGGGAGCTGTTGCTGCAGTTGGGCATGTTGGCCGGAGAGTGCTTCTCGGGCCGCGAACTGCAACCTTGCAGGTACCTCCCAGGTTCCCGGCCCAACGAAAGCCCCCAGACCCAAATTGAGAGGGGCTGCTTGGGGGCCCCCTGGGGCCCCTTCAGGCCAGCTAGGTCTTTGGGTCCTGGCTCCTTCGCTTTGGGAGCTGTTGCTGCAGTTGGGCATGTTGGCCGGAGAGTGCTTCTCGGGCCGCGAACTGCAACCTTGCAGGATTCTCCCAGGTTCCCGGCCCAACGAAAGCCCCCAGACCCAAATGGAGAGGGGCTGCTTGGGGGCCCCCTGGGGGCCCTTCAGGCCAGCTAGGTCTTTGGGTCCTGGCTCCTTCGGTTTGGGAGCTGTTGCTGCAGTTGGGCATGTTGGCCGGAGAGTGCTTCTCGGGCCGCGAACTGCAACCTTGCAGGTACCTCCCAGGTTCCCGGCCCAACGAAAACCCCCAGACCCAAATTGAGAGGAGCTGCTTGGGGGCCCCCTGGGGGCCCTTCAGGCCAGCTAGGTCTTTGGGTCCTGGCTCCTTCGCTTTGGGAGCTGTTGCTGCAGTTGGGCATGTTGGCCGGAGAGTGCTTCTCGGGCCGCGAACTGCAACCTTGAAGGAATCTCCCAGGTTCCCGGCCCAACGAAAGCCCCCAGACCCAAATTGAGAGGGGCTGCTTGGTGGCCCCCTGGGGCCCCTTCAGGCCAGCTAGGTCTTTGGGTCCTGGCTCCTTCGCTTTGGGAGCTGTTGCTGCAGTTGGGCATGTTGGGCGGAGAGTGCTTCTCGGGCCGCGAACTGCAACCTTGCAGGAATCTCCCAGGTTCCCGGCCCAACGAAAGCCCCCAGACCCAAATTGAGAGGGGCTGCTTGGTGGCCCCCTGGGGGCCCTTCAGGCCAGCTAGGTCTTTGGGTCCTGGCTCCTTCGGTTTGGGAGCTGTTGCTGCAGTTGGGCATGTTGGCCGGAGAGTGCTTCTCGGGCCGCGAACTGCAACCTTGCAGGATTCTCCCAGGTTCCCGGCCCAACAAAAGCCCCCAGACCAAAATTGAGAGGGGCTGCTTGGGGCCCCCCTGGGGGCCCTTCAGGCCAGCTAGGTCTTTGGGTCCTGGCTCCTTCGGTTTGGGAGCTGTTGCTGCAGTTGGGCATGTTGGCCGGAGAGTGCTTCTCGGGCCTCGAACTGCAACCTTGCAGGATTCTCCCAGGTTCCCAGCCCAACGAAAGCCCCCAGACCCAAATGGAGAGGGGCTGCTTGGGGGCCCCCTGGGGGCCCTTCAGGCCAGCTAGGTCTTTGGGTCCTGGCTCCTTCGGTTTGGGAGCTGTTGCTGCAGTTGGGCATGTTGGCCGGAGAGTGCTTCTCGGGCCGCGAACTGTAACCTTGCAGGTACCTCTCAGGTATCCATGCCCAACGAAAGCCCCCAGACCCAAATGGAGAGGGGCTGCTTGGGGGCCCCCTGGTGGCCCTTCAGGACAGCTAGGTCTTTGGGTCCTGGCTCCTTCGCTTTGGGAGCTGTTGCTGCAGTTGGGCATGTTGGCCGGAGAGTGCTTCTCGGGCCGCGAACTGCAACCTTGCAGGTACCTCCCAGGTTCCCGGCCCAACGAAAGCCCCCAGACCCAAATTGAGAGGGGCTGCTTGGGGGCCCCCTGGGGCCCCTTCAGGCCAGCTAGGTCTTTGGGTCCTGGCTCCTTCGCTTTGGGAGCTGTTGCTGCAGTTGGGCATGTTGGCCGGAGAGTGCTTCTCGGGCCGCGAACTGCAACCTTGCAGGATTCTCCCAGGTTCCCCTCCCAACGAAAGCCCCCAGACCCAAATTGAGAGGGGCTGCTTGGTGGCCCCCTGGGGGCCCTTCAGGCCAGCTAGGTCTTTGGGTCCTGGCTCCTTCGGTTTGGGAGCTGTTGCTGCAGTTGGGCATGTTGGCCGGAGAGTGCTTCTCGGGCCGCGAACTCTAACCTTGCAGGATTCTCCCAGGTTCCCGGCCCAACAAAAGCCCCCAGACCAAAATTGAGAGGGGCTGCTTGGGGCCCCCCTGGGGGCCCTTCAGGCCAGCTAGGTCTTTGGGTCCTGGCTCCTTCGGTTTGGGAGCTGTTGCTGCAGTTGGGCATGTTGGCCGGAGAGTGCTTCTCGGGCCGCGAACTGCAACCTTGCAGGATTCTCCCAGGTTCCATGCCCAACGGAAGCCCCCAGACCCAAATTGAGAGGGGCTGCTTGGGGGCCCCCTGGGGCCCCTTCAGGCCAGCTAGGTCTTTGGGTCCTGGCTCCTTCGCTTTGGGAGCTGTTGCTGCAGTTGGGCATGTTGGCCGGAGAGTGCTTCTCGGGCCGCGAACTGCAACCTTGCAGGATTCTCCCAGGTTCCCCTCCCAACGAAAGCCCCCAGACCCAAATTGAGAGGGGCTGCTTGGGGGCCCCCTGGGGGCCCTTCAGGCCAGCTAGGTCTTTGGGTCCTGGCTCCTTCGCTTTGGGAGCTGTTGCTGCAGTTGGGCATGTTGGCCGGAGAGTGCTTCTCGGGCCGCGAACTGCAACCTTGCAGGATTCTCCCAGGTTCCCGGCCCAACGAAAGCCCCCAGACCCAAATTGAGAGGGGCTGCTTGGGGGCCCCCTGGGGGCCCTTCAGGCCAGCTAGGTCTTTGGGTCCTGGCTCCTTCGCTTTGGGAGCTTTTGCTGCAGTTGGGCATGTTGGCCGGAGAGTGCATCTCGGGCCGCGAACTGCAACCTTGCAGGATTCTCCCAGGTTCCCGGCCCAACGAAAGCCCCCAGACCCAAATTGAGAGGGGCTGCTTGGGGGCCCCCTGGGGGCCCTTCAGGCCAGCTAGGTCTTTGGGTCCTGGCTCCTTCGCTTTGGGAGCTGTTGCTGCAGTTGGGCATGTTGGCCAGAGAGTGCTTCTCGGGCCGCGAACTGCAACCTTGCTGGTATCTCCCAGGTTATCATCCTAAAGAAAGCCCCCAGGCCCAAATGGAGAGGGGCTGCTTGGGGGCCCCCTGGGGGCCCTTCAGGCCAGCTAGGTCTTTGTGTCCTGGCTCATTCGGTTTGGGAGCTGTTGTTGACGTTGGGCATGTTGGCCGGAGAGTGCTTCTCGGGCCTCGAACTGCAACGTTGCAGGAATCTCCCAGGTTCCCGGCCCAACAAAAGCCCCCAGACCCAAATGGAGAGGGGCTGCTTGGGGGCCCCCTGGGGGCCCTTCAGGCCAGCTAGGTCTTTGGGTCCTGGCTCCTTCGGTTTGGGAGCTGTTGCTGCAGTTGGGCATGTTGGCCGGAGAGTGCTTCTCGGGCCGCGAACTGCAACCTTGCAGGAATCTCCCAGGTTCCATGCCCAACAAAAGCCCCCAGACCCAAATGGAGAGGGGCTGCTTGGGGGCCCCCTGGGGGCCCTTCAGGCCAGCTAGGTCTTTGGGTCCTGGCTCCTTCGCTTTGGGAGCTGTTGCTGCAGTTGGGCATGTTGGCCGGAGAGTGCTTCTCGGGCCGCGAACTGCAACCTTGCAGGTACCTCCCAGGTTCCCGGCCCAACGAAAGCCCCCAGACCAAAATTGAGAGGGGCTGCTTGGGGCCCCCCTGGGGGCCCTTCAGGCCAGCTAGGTCTTTGGGTCCTGGCTCCTTCGCTTTGGGAGCTGTTGCTGCAGTTGGGCATGTTGGCCGGAGAGTGCTTCTCGGGCCGCGAACTGCAACCTTGCAGGATTCTCCCAGGTTCCATGCCCAACGAAAGCCCCCAGACCCAAAGTGAGAGGGGCTGCTTGGGGGCCCCCTGGGGGCCCTTCAGGCCAGCTAGGTCTTTGGGTCCTGGCTCCTTCGCTTTGGGAGCTGTTGCTGCAGTTGGGCATGTTGGCCGGAGAGTGCTTCTCGGGCCGCGAACTGCAACCTTGCATGATTCTCCCAGGTTCCCGGCCCAACGAAAGCCCCCAGACCCAAATTGAGAGGGGCTGCTTGGGGGCCCCCTGGGGGCCCTTCAGGCCAGCTAGGTCTTTGGGTCCTGGCTCCTTCGCTTTGGGAGCTGTTGCTGCAGTTGGGCATGTTGGCCGGAGAGTGCTTCTCGGGCCGCGAACTGCAACCTTGCAGGATTCTCCCAGGTTCCCGGCCCAACGAAAGCCCCAGACCCAAATGGAGAGGGGCTGCTTGGGGGCCCCCTGGGGGCCCTTCAGGCCAGCTAGGTCTTTGTGTCCTGGCTCCTTCGCTTTGGGAGCTGTTGCTGCAGTTGGGCATGTTGGCCGGAGAGTGCTTCTCGGGCCGCGAACTGCAACCTTGCATGATTCTCCCAGGTTACCGGCCCAACGAAAGCCCCCAGACCCAAATTGAGAGGGGCTGCTTGGGGGCCCCCTGGGGGCCCTTCAGGCCAGCTAGGTCTTTGGGTCCTGGCTCCTTCACTTTGGGAGCTGTTGCTGCAGTTGGGCATGTTGGCCGGAGAGTGCTTCTCGGGCCGCGAACTGCAACCTTGATGGAATCTCCCAGGTTCCCGGCCCAACGAAAGCCCCCAGACCCAAATTGAGAGGGGCTGCTTGGGGGCCCCCTGGGGGCCCTTCAGGCCAGCTAGGTCTTTGTGTCCTGGCTCCTTCGGTTTGGGAGCTGTTGCTGCAGTTGGGCATGTTGGCCGGAGAGTGCTTCTCGGGCCTCGAACTGCAACCTTGCAGGATTCTCCCAGGTTCCATGCCCAACAAAAGCCCCCAGACCCAAATGGAGAGGGGCTGCTTGGGGGCCCCCTGGGGGCCCTTCAGGCCAGCTAGGTCTTTGTGTCCTGGCTCCTTCGCTTTGGGAGCTGTTGCTGCAGTTGGGCATGTTGGCCGGAGAGTGCTTCTCGGGCCGCGAACTGCAACCTTGCAGGATTCTCCCAGGTTCCCGGCCCAACAAAAGCCCCCAGACCAAAATTGAGAGGGGCTGCTTGGGGCCCCCCTGGGGGCCCTTCAGGCCAGCTAGGTCTTTGGGTCCTGGCTCCTTCGGTTTGGGAGCTGTTGCTGCAGTTGGGCATGTTGGCCGGAGAGTGCTTCTCGGGCCGCGAACTGCAACCTTGCAGGATTCTCCCAGGTTCCATGCCCAACGGAAGCCCCCAGACCCAAATTGAGAGGGGCTGCTTGGGGGCCCCCTGGGGGCCCTTCAGGCCAGCTAGGTCTTTGGGTCCTGGCTCCTTCGGTTTGGGAGCTGTTGCTGCAGTTGGGCATGTTGGCCGGAGAGTGCTTCTCGGGCCTCGAACTGCAACCTTGCATGAATCTCCCAGGTTCCCGGCCCAACGAAAGCCCCCAGACCCAAATGGAGAGGGGCTGCTTGGGGGCCCCCTGGGGGCCCTTCAGGCCAGCTAGGTCTTTGGGTCCTGGCTCCTTCGGTTTGGGAGCTGTTGCTGCAGTTGGGCATGTTGGCCGGAGAGTGCTTCTCGGGCCGCGAACTGCAACCTTGCAGGTACCTCCCAGGTTCCCGGCCCAACGAAAGCCCCCAGACCCAAATTGAGAGGGGCTGCTTGGGGGCCCCCTGGGGCCCCGTCAGGCCAGCTAGGTCTTTGGGTCCTGGCTCCTTCGCTTTGGGAGCTGTTGCTGCAGTTGGGCATGTTGGCCGGAGAGTGCTTCTCGGGCCGCGAACTGCAACCTTGCAGGATTCTCCCAGGTTCCCGGCCCAACGAAAGCCCCCAGACCCAAATGGAGAGGGGCTGCTTGGGGGCCCCCTGGGGGCCCTTCAGGCCAGCTAGGTCTTTGGGTCCTGGCTCCTTCGGTTTGGGAGCTGTTGCTGCAGTTGGGCATGTTGGCCGGAGAGTGCTTCTCGGGCCGCGAACTGCAACCTTGCAGGTACCTCCCAGGTTCCCGGCCCAACGAAAACCCCCAGACCCAAATTGAGAGGAGCTGCTTGGGGGCCCCCTGGGGGCCCTTCAGGCCAGCTAGGTCTTTGGGTCCTGGCTCCTTCGCTTTGGGAGCTGTTGCTGCAGTTGGGCATGTTGGGCGGAGAGTGCTTCTCGGGCCGCGAACTGCAACCTTGAAGGAATCTCCCAGGTTCCCGGCCCAACGAAAGCCCCCAGACCCAAATTGAGAGGGGCTGCTTGGTGGCCCCCTGGGGCCCCTTCAGGCCAGCTAGGTCTTTGGGTCCTGGCTCCTTCGCTTTGGGAGCTGTTGCTGCAGTTGGGCATGTTGGGCGGAGAGTGCTTCTCGGGCCGCGAACTGCAACCTTGAAGGAATCTCCCAGGTTCCCGGCCCAACGAAAGCCCCCAGACCCAAATTGAGAGGGGCTGCTTGGTGGCCCCCTGGGGGCCCTTCAGGCCAGCTAGGTCTTTGGGTCCTGGCTCCTTCGGTTTGGGAGCTGTTGCTGCAGTTGGGCATGTTGGCCGGAGAGTGCTTCTCGGGCCGCGAACTGCAACCTTGCAGGATTCTCCCAGGTTCCCGGCCCAACAAAAGCCCCCAGACCAAAATTGAGAGGGGCTGCTTGGGGCCCCCCTGGGGGCCCTTCAGGCCAGCTAGGTCTTTGGGTCCTGGCTCCTTCGGTTTGGGAGCTGTTGCTGCAGTTGGGCATGTTGGCCGGAGAGTGCTTCTCGGGCCTCGAACTGCAACCTTGCAGGATTCTCCCAGGTTCCCAGCCCAACGAAAGCCCCCAGACCCAAATGGAGAGGGGCTGCTTGGGGGCCCCCTGGGGGCCCTTCAGGCCAGCTAGGTCTTTGGGTCCTGGCTCCTTCGGTTTGGGAGCTGTTGCTGCAGTTGGGCATGTTGGCCGGAGAGTGCTTCTCGGGCCGCGAACTGTAACCTTGCAGGTACCTCTCAGGTATCCATGCCCAACGAAAGCCCCCAGACCCAAATGGAGAGGGGCTGCTTGGGGGCCCCCTGGTGGCCCTTCAGGACAGCTAGGTCTTTGGGTCCTGGCTCCTTCGCTTTGGGAGCTGTTGCTGCAGTTGGGCATGTTGGCCGGAGAGTGCTTCTCGGGCCGCGAACTGCAACCTTGCAGGTACCTCCCAGGTTCCCGGCCCAACGAAAGCCCCCAGACCCAAATGGAGAGGGGCTGCTTGGGGGCCCCCTGGGGCCCCTTCAGGCCAGCTAGGTCTTTGGGTCCTGGCTCCTTCGCTTTGGGAGCTGTTGCTGCAGTTGGGCATGTTGGCCGGAGAGTGCTTCTCGGGCCGCGAACTGCAACCTTGCAGGATTCTCACAGGTTCCCCTCCCAACGAAAGCCCCCAGACCCAAATTGAGAGGGGCTGCTTGGTGGCCCCCTGGGGGCCCTTCAGGCCAGCTAGGTCTTTGGGTCCTGGCTCCTTCGGTTTGGGAGCTGTTGCTGCAGTTGGGCATGTTGGGCGGAGAGTGCTTCTCGGGCCGCGAACTGCAACCTTGCAGGATTCTCCCAGGTTCCCGGCCCAACAAAAGCCCCCAGACCAAAATTGAGAGGGGCTGCTTGGGGCCCCCCTGGGGGCCCTTCAGGCCAGCTAGGTCTTTGGGTCCTGGCTCCTTCGGTTTGGGAGCTGTTGCTGCAGTTGGGCATGTTGGCCGGAGAGTGCTTCTCGGGCCGCGAACTGCAACCTTGCAGGATTCTCCCAGGTTCCATGCCCAACGGAAGCCCCCAGACCCAAATTGAGAGGGGCTGCTTGGGGGCCCCCTGGGGCCCCTTCAGGCCAGCTAGGTCTTTGGGTCCTGGCTCCTTCGCTTTGGGAGCTGTTGCTGCAGTTGGGCATGTTGGCCGGAGAGTGCTTCTCGGGCCGCGAACTGCAACCTTGCAGGATTCTCCCAGGTTCCCGGCCCAACGAAAGCCCCCAGACCCAAATTGAGAGGGGCTGCTTGGGGGCCCCCTGGGGGCCCTTCAGGCCAGCTAGGTCTTTGGGTCCTGGCTCCTTCGCTTTGGGAGCTGTTGCTGCAGTTGGGCATGTTGGCCGGAGAGTGCTTCTCGGGCCGCGAACTGCAACCTTGCAGGATTCTCCCAGGTTCCCGGCCCAACGAAAGCCCCCAGACCAAAATTGAGAGGGGCTGCTTGGGGGCCCCCTGGGGGCCCTTCAGGCCAGCTAGGTCTTTGGGTCCTGGCTCCTTCGCTTTGGGAGCTGTTGCTGCAGTTGGGCATGTTGGCCAGAGAGTGCTTCTCGGGCCGCGAACTGCAACCTTGCTGGTATCTCCCAGGTTATCATCCTAAAGAAAGCCCCCAGGCCCAAATGGAGAGGGGCTGCTTGGGGGCCCCCTGGGGGCCCTTCAGGCCAGCTAGGTCTTTGTGTCCTGGCTCATTCGGTTTGGGAGCTGTTGTTGACGTTGGGCATGTTGGCCGGAGAGTGCTTCTCGGGCCTCGAACTGCAACGTTGCAGGAATCTCCCAGGTTCCCGGCCCAACAAAAGCCCCCAGACCCAAATGGAGAGGGGCTGCTTGGGGGCCCCCTGGGGGCCCTTCAGGCCAGCTAGGTCTTTGGGTCCTGGCTCCTTCGGTTTGGGAGCTGTTGCTGCAGTTGGGCATGTTGGCCGGAGAGTGCTTCTCGGGCCGCGAACTGCAACCTTGCAGGAATCTCCCAGGTTCCATGCCCAACAAAAGCCCCCAGACCCAAATGGAGAGGGGCTGCTTGGGGGCCCCCTGGGGGCCCTTCAGGCCAGCTAGGTCTTTGGGTCCTGGCTCCTTCGCTTTGGGAGCTGTTGCTGCAGTTGGGCATGTTGGCCGGAGAGTGCTTCTCGGGCCGCGAACTGCAACCTTGCAGGATTCTCCCAGGTTCCCGGCCCAACGAAAGCCCCCAGACCAAAATTGAGAGGGGCTGCTTGGGGCCCCCCTGGGGGCCCTTCAGGCCAGCTAGGTCTTTGGGTCCTGGCTCCTTCGCTTTGGGAGCTGTTGCTGCAGTTGGGCATGTTGGCCGGAGAGTGCTTCTCGGGCCGCGAACTGCAACCTTGCAGGATTCTCCCAGGTTCCATGCCCAACGAAAGCCCCCAGACCCAAAGTGAGAGGGGCTGCTTGGGGGCCCCCTGGGGGCCCTTCAGGCCAGCTAGGTCTTTGGGTCCTGGCTCCTTCGCTTTGGGAGCTGTTGCTGCAGTTGGGCATGTTGGCCGGAGAGTGCTTCTCGGGCCGCGAACTGCAACCTTGCATGATTCTCCCAGGTTCCCGGCCCAACGAAAGCCCCCAGACCCAAATTGAGAGGGGCTGCTTGGGGGCCCCCTGGGGGCCCTTCAGGCCAGCTAGGTCTTTGGGTCCTGGCTCCTTCGCTTTGGGAGCTGTTGCTGCAGTTGGGCATGTTGGCCGGAGAGTGCTTCTCGGGCCGCGAACTGCAACCTTGCAGGATTCTCCCAGGTTCCCGGCCCAACGAAAGCCCCAGACCCAAATGGAGAGGGGCTGCTTGGGGGCCCCCTGGGGGCCCTTCAGGCCAGCTAGGTCTTTGGGTCCTGGCTCCTTCGCTTTGGGAGCTGTTGCTGCAGTTGGGCATGTTGGCCGGAGAGTGCTTCTCGGGCCGCGAACTGCAACCTTGCATGAATCTCCCAGGTTACCGGCCCAACGAAAGCCCCCAGACCCAAATGGAGAGGGGCTGCTTGGGGGCCCCCTGGGGGCCCTTCAGGCCAGCTAGGTCTTTGGGTCCTGGCTCCTTCGCTTTGGGAGCTGTTGCTGCAGTTGGGCATGTTGGGCGGAGAGTGCTTCTCGGGCCGCGAACTGCAACCTTGATGGAATCTCCCAGGTTCCCGGCCCAACGAAAGCCCCCAGACCCAAATGGAGAGGGGCTGCTTGGGGGCCCCCTGGGGGCCCTTCAGGCCAGCTAGGTCTTTGTGTCCTGGCTCCTTCGGTTTGGGAGCTGTTGCTGCAGTTGGGCATGTTGGCCGGAGAGTGCTTCTCGGGCCTCGAACTGCAACCTTGCAGGAATCTCCCAGGTTCCATGCCCAACAAAAGCCCCCAGACCCAAATGGAGAGGGGCTGCTTGGGGGCCCCCTGGGGGCCCTTCAGGCCAGCTAGGTCTTTGGGTCCTGGCTCCTTCGCTTTGGGAGCTGTTGCTGCAGTTGGGCATGTTGGCCGGAGAGTGCTTCTCGGGCCGCGAACTGGAACCTTGCTGGTACCTCCCAGGTTCCCGGCCCAACTAAAGCCCCCAGACCCAAATGGAGAGGAGCTCCTTGGGGGTCCCATGGGGGCCCTTCAGGCCAGCTAGGTCTTTGTGTCCTGGCTCCTTCGCTTTGGGAGCTGTTGCTGCAGTTGGGCATGTTGGGCGGAGAGTGCTTCTCGGGCCGCGAACTGTAACTTGCAGGTACCTCTCAGGTATACATGCCCAACGAAAGCCCCCAGACCCAAATGGAGAGGGGCTGCTTGGTGGCCTTCTGGGGGCCCTTCAGGCCAGCTAGGTCTTTGGGTCCTGGCTCCTTCGGTTTGGGAGCTGTTGCTGGATATTGGGCATGTTGGCCGGAGAGTGCTTCTCGGGCCGCGAACTGCAACCTTGCTGGTATCTCCCAGGTTCTCAGCCTAAAGAAAGCCCCCAGACCCAAATGGAGAGGGCCTACCTGGGGGCCCCCTGGGGGCCCTTCAGGCCAGCTAGGTCTTTGTGTCCTGGCTCCTTCGCTTTGGGAGCTGTTGCTGCAGTTGGGCATGTTGGCCGGAGAGTGCTTCTCGGGCCGCGAACTGCAACCTTGCAGGATTCTCCCAGGTTCCCGGCCCAACGAAAGCCCCCAGACCCAAATTGAGAGGGGCTGCTTGGGGGCCCCCTGGGGCCCCTTCAGGCCAGCTAGGTCTTTGGGTCCTGGCTCCTTCGCTTTGGGAGCTGTTGCTGCAGTTGGGCATGTTGGCCGGAGAGTGCTTCTCGGGCCGCGAACTGCAACCTTGCAGGATTCTCCCAGGTTCCCGGCCCAACGAAAGCCCCCAGACCCAAATTGAGAGGGGCTGCTTGGTGGCCCCCTGGGGGCCCTTCAGGCCAGCTAGGTCTTTGGGTCCTGGCTCCTTCGCTTTGGGAGCTGTTGCTGCAGTTGGGCATGTTGGCCGGAGAGTGCTTCTCGGGCCGCGAACTGCAACCTTGCAGGATTCTCCCAGGTTCCCGGCCCAACGAAAGCCCCCAGACCCAAATGGAGAGGGGCTGCTTGGGGGCCCCCTGGGGGCCCTTCAGGCCAGCTAGGTCTTTGGGTCCTGGCTCCTTCGCTTTGGGAGCTGTTGCTGCAGTTGGGCATGTTGGCCGGAGAGTGCTTCTCGGGCCGCAAACTGCAACCTTGCAGGATTCTCCCAGGTTCCCGGCCCAACGAAAGCCCCCAGACCCAAATTGAGAGGGGCTGCTTGGGGGCCCCCTGGGGGCCCTTCAGGCCAGCTAGGTCTTTGGGTCCTGGCTCCTTCGGTTTGGGAGCTGTTGCTGCAGTTGGGCATGTTGGCCGGAGAGTGCTTCTCGGGCCGCGAACTGCAACCTTGCTGGTATCTCCCAGGTTATCATCCTAAAGAAAGCCCCCAGACCCAAATGGAGAGGGGCTGCTTGGGGGCCCCCTGGGGGCCCTTCAGGCCAGCTAGGTCTTTGTGTCCTGGCTCATTCGGTTTGGGAGCTGTTGTTGACGTTGGGCATGTTGGCCGGAGAGTGCTTCTCGGGCCTCGAACTGCAACCTTGCAGGAATCTCCCAGGTTCCCGGCCCAACAAAAGCCCCCAGACCCAAAGTGAGAGGGGCTGCTTGGGGGCCCCCTGGGGGCCCTTCAGGCCAGCTAGGTCTTTGGGTCCTGGCTCCTTCGCTTTGGGAGCTGTTGCTGCAGTTGGGCATGTTGGCCGGAGAGTGCTTCTCGGGCCGCGAACTGCAACCTTGCAGGAATCTCCCAGGTACCATGCCCAACAAAAGCCCCCAGACCCAAATGGAGAGGGGCTGCTTGGGGGCCCCCTGGGGGCCCTTCAGGCCAGCTAGGTCTTTGGGTCCTGGCTCCTTCGCTTTGGGAGCTGTTGCTGCAGTTGGGCATGTTGGCCGGAGAGTGCTTCTCCGGCCGCGAACTGCAACCTTGCAGGAATCTCCCAGGTTCCCGGCCCAACTAAAGCCCCCAGACCCAAATGGAGAGTAGCTCCTTGGGGGCCCCATGGGGGCCCTTCAGGCCAGCTAGGTCTTTGGGTCCTGGCTCCTTCGCTTTGGGAGCTGTTGCTGCAGTTGGGCATGTTGGCCGGAGAGTGCTTCTCGGGCCGCGAACTGCAACCTCGCAGGAATCTCCCAGGTTCCCGGCCCAACGAAAGGCCCCAGACCCAAATTGAGAGGGGCTGCTTGGGGGCCCCCTGGGGGCCCTTCAGGCCAGCTAGGTCTTTGGGTCCTGGCTCCTTCGCTTTGGGAGCTGTTGCTGCAGTTGGGCATGTTGGCCGGAGAGTGCTTCTCGGGCCGCGAACTGCAACCTTGCAGGATTCTCCCAGGTTCCCGGCCCAACAAAAGCCCCCAGACCAAAATTGAGAGGGGCTGCTTGGGGGCCCCCCTGGGGGCCCTTCAGGCCAGCTAGGTCTTTGGGTCCTGGCTCCTTCGGTTTGGGAGCTGTTGCTGCAGTTGGGCATGTTGGCCGGAGAGTGCTTCTCGGGCCGCGAACTGCAACCTTGCAGGATTCTCCCAGGTTCCATGCCCAACGGAAGCCCCCAGACCCAAATTGAGAGGGGCTGCTTGGGGGCCCCCTGGGGGCCCTTCAGGCCAGCTAGGTCTTTGGGTCCTGGCTCCTTCGCTTTGGGAGCTGTTGCTGCAGTTGGGCATGTTGGCCGGAGAGTGCTTCTCGGGCCGCGAACTGCAACCTTGCATGAATCTCCCAGGTTCCCGGCCCAACGAAAGCCCCCAGACCCAAATTGAGAGGGGCTGCTTGGGGGCCCCCTGGGGGCCCTTCAGGCCAGCTAGGTCTTTGGGTCCTGGCTCCTTCACTTTGGGAGCTGTTGCTGCAGTTGGGCATGTTGGCCGGAGAGTGCTTCTCGGGCCGCGAACTGCAACCTTGCAGGATTCTCCCAGGTTCCCGGCCCAACGAAAGCCCCAGACCCAAATGGAGAGGGGCTGCTTGGGGGCCCCCTGGGGGCCCTTCAGGCCAGCTAGGTCTTTGGGTCCTGGCTCCTTCGGTTTGGGAGCTGTTGCTGCAGTTGGGCATGTTGGCCGGAGAGTGCTTCTCGGGCCGCGAACTGCAACCTTGCATGAATCTCCCAGGTTCCCGGCCCAACGAAAGCCCCCAGACCCAAATTGAGAGGGGCTGCTTGGGGGCCCCCTGGGGGCCCTTCAGGCCAGCTAGGTCTTTGGGTCCTGGCTCCTTCGCTTTTGGAGCTGTTGCTGCAGTTGGGCATGTTGGGCGGAGAGTGCTTCTCGGGCCGCGAACTGCTACCTTGAAGGAATCTCCCAGGTTCCCGGCCCAACGAAAGCCCCCAGACCCAAATTGAGAGGGGCTGCTTGGGGGCCCCCTGGGGGCCCTTCAGGCCAGCTAGGTCTTTGTGTCCTGGCTCCTTCGGTTTGGGAGCTGTTGCTGCAGTTGGGCATGTTGGCCGGAGAGTGCTTCTCGGGCCTCGAACTGCAACCTTGCAGGAATCTCCCAGGTTCCATGCCCAACGAAAGCCCCCAGACCCAAATGGAGAGGGGCTGCTTGGGGGCCCCCTGGGGGCCCTTCAGGCCAGCTAGGTCTTTGGGTCCTGGCTCCTTCGCTTTGGGAGCTGTTGCTGCAGTTGGGCATGTTGGCCGGAGAGTGCTTCTCCGGCCGCGAACTGCAACCTTGCAGGTACCTCTCAGGTATCCATAGCCACCGAAAGCCCCCAGACCCAAATTGAGAGGGGCTGCTTGGTGGCCCCCTGGGGGCCCTTCAGGCCAGCTAGGTCTTTGTGTCCTGGCTCCTTCGCTTTGGGAGCTGTTGCTGCAGTTGGGCATGTTGGGCGGAGAGTGCTTCTCGGGCCGCGAACTGTAACTTGCAGGTACCTCTCAGGTATACATGCCCAACGAAAGCCCCCAGACCCAAATTGAGAGGGGCTGCTTGGGGGCCCCCTGGGGGCCCTTCAGGCCAGCTAGGTCTTTGGGTCCTGGCTCCTTCGCTTTGGGAGCTGTTGCTGCAGTTGGGCATGTTGGGCGGAGAGTGCTTCTCGGGCCGCGAACTGTAACTTGCAGGTACCTCTCAGGTATACATGCCCAACGAAAGCCCCCAGACCCAAATGGAGAGGGGCTGCTTGGTGGCCCCCTGGGGGCCCTTCAGGCCAGCTAGGTCTTTGGGTCCTGGCTCCTTCGCTTTGGGAGCTGTTGCTGGATATTGGGCATGTTGGCCGGAGAGTGCTTCTCGGGCCGCGAACTGCAACCTTGCTGGTATCTCCCAGGTTCTCAGCCTAAAGAAAGCCCCCAGACCCAAATGGAGAGGGCCTACTTGGGGGCCCCCTGGGGGCCCTTCAGGCCAGCTAGGTCTTTGGGTCCTGGCTCCTTCGGTTTGGGAGCTGTTGCTGCAGTTGGGCATGTTGGGCGGAGAGTGCTTCTCGGGCCGCGAACTGCAACCTTGCAGGATTCTCCCAGGTTCCCGGCCCAACGAAAGCCCCCAGACCAAAATTGAGAGGGGCTGCTTGGGGCCCCCCTGGGGGCCCTTCAGGCCAGCTAGGTCTTTGGGTCCTGGCTCCTTCACTTTGGGAGCTGTTGCTGCAGTTGGGCATGTTGGCCGGAGAGTGCTTCTCGGGCCGCGAACTGCAACCTTGCAGGATTCTCCCAGGTTCCATGCCCAACGAAAGCCCCCAGACCCAAATTGAGAGGGGCTGCTTGGGGGCCCCCTGGGGGCCCTTCAGGCCAGCTAGGTCTTTGGGTCCTGGCTCCTTCACTTTGGGAGCTGTTGCTGCAGTTGGGCATGTTGGCCGGAGAGTGCTTCTCGGGCCGCGAACTGCAACCTTGCAGGATTCTCCCAGGTTCCCGGCCCAACGAAAGCCCCAGACCCAAATGGAGAGGGGCTGCTTGGGGGCCCCCTGGGGGCCCTTCAGGCCAGCTAGGTCTTTGGGTCGTGGCTCCTTCGGTTTGGGAGCTGTTGCTGCAGTTGGGCATGTTGGCCGGAGAGTGCTTCTCGGGCCGCGAACTGCAACCTTGCATGAATCTCCCAGGTTCCCGGCCCAACGAAAGCCCCCAGACCCAAATGGAGAGGGGCTGCTTGGGGGCCCCCTGGGGGCCCTTCAGGCCAGCTAGGTCTTTGGGTCCTGGCTCCTTCGCTTTGGGAGCTGTTGCTGCAGTTGGGCATGTTGGCCGGAGAGTGCTTCTCCGGCCGCGAACTGGAACCTTGCTGGTACCTCCCAGGTTCCCGGCCCAACTAAAGCCCCCAGACCCAAATGGAGAGGAGCTCCTTGGGGGTCCCATGGGGGCCCTTCAGGCCAGCTAGGTCTTTGGGTCCTGGCTCCTTCGGTTTGGGAGCTGTTGCTGCAGTTGAGCATGTTGGTCGGAGAGTGCTTCTCGGGACGCGAACTGCAACCTTGCAGGTACCTCTCAGGTATCCATGCCCAACGAAAGCCCCCAGACCCAAATTGAGAGGGGCTGCTTGGGGGCCCCCTGGGGGCCCTTCAGGCCAGCTAGGTCTTTGGGTCCTGGCTCCTTCGCTTTGGGAGCTGTTGCTGCAGTTGGGCATGTTGGGCGGAGAGTGCTTCTCGGGCCGCGAACTGTAACTTGCAGGTACCTCTCAGGTATACATGCCCAACGAAAGCCCCCAGACCCAAATGGAGAGGGGCTGCTTGGTGGCCTTCTGGGGGCCCTTCAGGCCAGCTAGGTCTTTGGGTCCTGGCTCCTTCGCTTTGGGAGCTGTTGCTGGATATTGGGCATGTTGGCCGGAGAGTGCTTCTCGGGCCGCGAACTGCAACCTTGCTGGTATCTCCCAGGTTCTCAGCCTAAAGAAAGCCCCCAGACCCAAATGGAGAGGGCCTACTTAGGGGCCCCCTGGGGGCCCTTCAGGCCAGCTAGGTCTTTGTGTCCTGGCTCCTTCGCTTTGGGAGCTGTTGCTGCAGTTGGGCATGTTGGGCGGAGAGTGCTTCTCGGGCCGCGAACTGCAACCTTGCAGGTACCTCCCAGGTTCCCGGCCCAACGAAAGCCCCCAGACCCAAATTGAGAGGTGCTGCTTGGGGGCCCCCTGGGGACCCTTCAGGCCAGCTAGGTCTTTGGGTCCTGGCTCCTTCGCTTTGGGAGCTGTTGCTGCAGTTGGGCATGTTGGCCGGAGAGTGCTTCTCGGGCCGCGAACTGCAACCTTGCAGGATTCTCCCAGGTTCCCGGCCCAACGAAAGCCCCCAGACCCAAATTGAGAGGGGCTGCTTGGGGGCCCTTTGGGGGCCCTTCAGGCCAGCTAGGTCTTTGGGTCCTGGCTCCTTCGGTTTGGGAGCTGTTGCTGCAGTTGGGCATGTTGGGCGGAGAGTGCTTCTCGGGCCGCGAACTGCAACCTTGCAGGATTCTCCCAGGTTCCCGGCCCAACGAAAGCCCCCAGACCCAAATGGAGAGGGGCTGCTTGGGGGCCCCCTGGGGGCCCTTCAGGCCAGCTAGGTCTTTGGGTCCTGGCTCCTTCGGTTTGGGAGCTGTTGCTGCAGTTGGGCATGTTGGCCGGAGAGTGCTTCTCGGGCCGCGAACTGCAACCTTGCAGGTACCTCCCAGGTTCCCGGCCCTACGAAAACCCCCAGACCCAAATGGAGAGGGGCTGCTTGGGGGCCCCCTGGGGGCCCTTCAGGCCAGCTAGGTCTTTGGGTCCTGGCTCCTTCGCTTTGGGAGCTGTTGCTGCAGTTGGGCATGTTGGGCGGAGAGTGCTTCTCGGGCCGCGAACTGTAACTTGCAGGTACCTCTCAGGTATACATGCCCAACGAAAGCCCCCAGACCCAAATGGAGAGGGGCTGCTTGGTGGCCCCCTGGGGGCCCTTCAGGCCAGCTAGGTCTTTGGGTCCTGGCTCCTTCGCTTTGGGAGCTGTTGCTGGATATTGGGCATGTTGGCCGGAGAGTGCTTCTCGGGCCGCGAACTGCAACCTTGCAGGATTCTCCCAGGTTCCCGGCCCAAAAAAAGCCCCCAGACCCAAATTGAGAGGGACTTCTTTGGACCCCCTGGGGGCCCTTCAGGCCAGCTAGGTCTTTGGGTCCTGGCTCCTTCGGTTTGGGAGCTGTTGCTGCAGTTGGGCATGTTGGCCGGAGAGTGCTTCTCCGGCGGCGAAATGCAACCTTGCAGGAATCTCCCAGGTTCCCGGCCCAACTAAAGCCCCCAGACCCAAATGGAGAGTAGCTCCTTGGGGGCCCCATGGGGGCCCTTCAGGCCAGCTAGGTCTTTGGGTCCTGGCTCCTTCGGTTTGGGAGCTGTTGCTGCAGTTGGGCATGTTGGCCGGAGAGTGCTTCTCGGGCCGCGAACTGCAACCTCGCAGGAATCTCCCAGGTTCCCGGCCCAACCAAAGGCCCCAGACCCAAATTGAGAGGGGCTGCTTGGGGGCCCCCTGGGGGCCCTTCAGGCCAGCTAGGTCTTTGGGTCCTGGCTCCTTCGCTTTGGGAGCTGTTGCTGCAGTTGGGCATGTTGGCCGGAGAGTGCTTCTCGGGCCGCGAACTGCAACCTTGCAGGATTCTCCCAGGTTCCCGGCCCAACGAAAGCCCCCAGACCAAAATTGAGAGGGGCTGCTTGGGGCCCCCCTGGGGGCCCTTCAGGCCAGCTAGGTCTTTGGGTCCTGGCTCCTTCGGTTTGGGAGCTGTTGCTGCAGTTGGGCATGTTGGCCGGAGAGTGCTTCTCGGGCCGCGAACTGCAACCTTGCAGGATTCTCCCAGGTTCCATGCCCAACGAAAGCCCCCAGACCCAAAGTGAGAGGGGCTGCTTGGGGGCCCCCTGGGGGCCCTTCAGGCCAGCTAGGTCTTTGTGTCCTGGCTCCTTCGCTTTGGGAGCTGTTGCTGCAGTTGGGCATGTTGGCCGGAGAGTGCTTCTCGGGACGCGAACTGCAACCTTGCAGGAATCTCCCAGGTTCCCGGCCCAACGAAAGCCCCCAGACCCAAATTGAGAGGGGCTGCTTGGGGCCCCCCTGGGGGCCCTTCAGGCCAGCTAGGTCTTTGGGTCCTGGCTCCTTCGCTTTGGGAGCTGTTGCTGCAGTTGGGCATGTTGGCCGGAGAGTGCTTCTCGGGCCGCGAACTGCAACCTTGCAGGATTCTCCCAGGTTCCCGGCCCAACGAAAGCCCCAGACCCAAATGGAGAGGGGCTGCTTGGGGGCCCCCTGGGGGCCCTTCAGGCCAGCTAGGTCTTTGGGTCGTGGCTCCTTCGGTTTGGGAGCTGTTGCTGCAGTTGGGCATGTTGGCCGGAGAGTGCTTCTCGGGCCGCGAACTGCAACCTTGCATGAATCTCCCAGGTTCCCGGCCCAACGAAAGCCCCCAGACCCAAATGGAGAGGGGCTGCTTGGGGGCCCCCTGGGGGCCCTTCAGGCCAGCTAGGTCTTTGGGTCCTGGCTCCTTCGCTTTGGGAGCTGTTGCTGCAGTTGGGCATGTTGGCCGGAGAGTGCTTCTCCGGCCGCGAACTGGAACCTTGCTGGTACCTCCCAGGTTCCCGGCCCAACTAAAGCCCCCAGACCCAAATGGAGAGGAGCTCCTTGGGGGTCCCATGGGGGCCCTTCAGGCCAGCTAGGTCTTTGGGTCCTGGCACCTTCGGTTTGGGAGCTGTTGCTGCAGTTGAGCATGTTGGTCGGAGAGTGCTTCTCGGGACGCGAACTGCAACCTTGCAGGTACCTCTCAGGTATCCATGCCCAACGAAAGCCCCCAGACCCAAATTGAGAGGGGCTGCTTGGGGGCCCCCTGGGGGCCCTTCAGGCCAGCTAGGTCTTTGGGTCCTGGCTCCTTCGCTTTGGGAGCTGTTGCTGCAGTTGGGCATGTTGGGCGGAGAGTGCTTCTCGGGCCGCGAACTGTAACTTGCAGGTACCTCTCAGGTATACATGCCCAACGAAAGCCCCCAGACCCAAATGGAGAGGGGCTGCTTGGTGGCCTTCTGGGGGCCCTTCAGGCCAGCTAGGTCTTTGGGTCCTGGCTCCTTCGCTTTGGGAGCTGTTGCTGGATATTGGGCATGTTGGCCGGAGAGTGCTTCTCGGGCCGCGAACTGCAACCTTGCTGGTATCTCCCAGGTTCTCAGCCTAAAGAAAGCCCCCAGACCCAAATGGAGAGGGCCTACTTGGGGGCCCCCTGGGGGCCCTTCAGGCCAGCTAGGTCTTTGGGTCCTGGCTCCTTCGGTTTGGGAGCTGTTGCTGCAGTTGGGCATGTTGGGCGGAGAGTGCTTCTCGGGCCGCGAACTGCAACCTTGCAGGTACCTCCCAGGTTCCCGGCCCAACGAAAGCCCCCAGACCCAAATTGAGAGGTGCTGCTTGGGGGCCCCCTGGGGACCCTTCAGGCCAGCTAGGTCTTTGGGTCCTGGCTCCTTCGCTTTGGGAGCTGTTGCTGCAGTTGGGCATGTTGGCCGGAGAGTGCTTCTCGGGCCGCGAACTGCAACCTTGCAGGATTCTCCCAGGTTCCCGGCCCAACGAAAGCCCCCAGACCCAAATGGAGAGGGGCTGCTTGGGGGCCCTTTGGGGGCCCTTCAGGCCAGCTAGGTCTTTGGGTCCTGGCTCCTTCGGTTTGGGAGCTATTGCTGCAGTTGTGCATGTTGGCCGGAGAGTGCTTCTCGGGCCGCGAACTGCAACCTTGCAGGATTCTCCCAGGTTCCCGGCCCAACGAAAGCCCCCAGACCCAAATGGAGAGGGGCTGCTTGGGGGCCCCATGGGGGCCCTTCAGGCCAGCTAGGTCTTTGGGTCCTGGCTCCTTCGGTTTGGGAGCTGTTGCTGCAGTTGGGCATGTTGGCCGGAGAGTGCTTCTCAGGCCGCGAACTGCAACCTTGCAGGTACCTCCCAGGTTCCCGGCCCAACGAAAACCCCCAGACCCAAAGTGAGAGGGGCTGCTTGGGGGCCCCCTGGGGGCCCTTCAGGCCAGCTAGGTCTTTGGGTCCTGGCTCCTTCGCTTTGGGAGCTGTTGCTGCAGTTGGGCATGTTGGGCGGAGAGTGCTTCTCGGGCCGCGAACTGTAACTTGCAGGTACCTCTCAGGTATACATGCCCAACGAAAGCCCCCAGACCCAAATGGAGAGGGGCTGCTTGGTGGCCTTCTGGGGGCCCTTCAGGCCAGCTAGGTCTTTGGGTCCTGGCTCCTTCGCTTTGGGAGCTGTTGCTGGATATTGGACATGTTGGCCGGAGAGTGCTTCTCGGGCCGCGAACTGCAACCTTGCAGGATTCTCCCAGGTTCCCGGCCCAAAAAAAGCCCCCAGACCCAAATTGAGAGGGACTTCTTTGGACCCCCTGGGGGCCCTTCAGGCCAGCTAGGTCTTTGGGTCCTGGCTCCTTCGGTTTGGGAGCTGTTGCTGCAGTTGGGCATGTTGGCCGGAGAGTGCTTCTCCGGCGGCGAACTGCAACCTTGCAGGAATCTCCCAGGTTCCCGGCCCAACTAAAGCCCCCAGACCCAAATGGAGAGTAGCTCCTTGGGGGCCCCATGGGGGCCCTTCAGGCAAGCTAGGTCTTTGGGTCCTGGCTCCTTCGGTTTGGGAGCTGTTGCTGCAGTTGGGCATGTTGGCCGGAGAGTGCTTCTCGGGCCGCGAACTGCAACCTCGCAGGAATCTCCCAGGTTCCCGGCCCAACGAAAGGCCCCAGACCCAAATTGAGAGGGGCTGCTTGGGGGCCCCCTGGGGGCCCTTCAGGCCAGCTAGGTCTTTGGGTCCTGGCTCCTTCGGTTTGGGAGCTGTTGCTGCAGTTGGGCATGTTGGCCGGAGAGTGCTTCTCGGGCCGCGAACTGCAACCTTGCAGGATTCTCCCAGGTTCCCGGCCCAACGAAAGCCCCCAGACCAAAATTGAGAGGGGCTGCTTGGGGCCCCCCTGGGGGCCCTTCAGGCCAGCTAGGTCTTTGGGTCCTGGCTCCTTCGGTTTGGGAGCTGTTGCTGCAGTTGGGCATGTTGGCCGGAGAGTGCTTCTCGGGCCGCGAACTGCAACCTTGCAGGATTCTCCCAGGTTCCATGCCCAACGAAAGCCCCCAGACCCAAAGTGAGAGGGGCTGCTTGGGGGCCCCCTGGGGGCCCTTCAGGCCAGCTAGGTCTTTGGGTCCTGGCTCCTTCGCTTTGGGAGCTGTTGCTGCAGTTGGGCATGTTGGCCGGAGAGTGCTTCTCGGGCCGCGAACTGAAACCTTGCAGGAATCTCCCAGGTTCCCGGCCCAACGAAAGCCCCCAGACCCAAATTGAGAGGGGCTGCTTGGGGGCCCCCTGGGGGCCCTTCAGGCCAGCTAGGTCTTTGGGTCCTGGCTCCTTCACTTTGGGAGCTGTTGCTGCAGTTGGGCATGTTGGCCGGAGAGTGCTTCTCGGGCCGCGAACTGCAACCTTGCAGGATTCTCCCAGGTTCCCGGCCCAACGAAAGCCCCAGACCCAAATGGAGAGGGGCTGCTTGGGGGCCCCCTGGGGGCCCTTCAGGCCAGCTAGGTCTTTGGGTCCTGGCTCCTTCGCTTTGGGAGCTGTTGCTGCAGTTGGGCATGTTGGCCGGAGAGTGCTTCTCGGGCCGCGAACTGCAACCTTGCATGAATCTCCCAGGTTCCCGGCCCAACGAAAGCCCCCAGACCCAAATTGAGCGGGGCTGCTTGGGGGCCCCCTGGGGGCCCTTCAGGCCAGCTAGGTCTTTGGGTCCTGGCTCCTTCGCTTTTGGAGCTGTTGCTGCAGTTGGGCATGTTAAGCGGAGAGTGCTTCTCGGGCCGCGAACTGCAACCTTGAAGGAATCTCCCAGGTTCCGGCCCAACAAAAGCCCCCAGACCCAAATTGAGAGGGGCTGCTTGGGGGCCCCCTGGGGGCCCTTCAGGCCAGCTAGGTCTTTGGGTCCTGGCTCCTTCACTTTGGGAGCTGTTGCTGCAGTTGGGCATGTTGGCCGGAGAGTGCTTCTCGGGCCGCGAACTGCAACCTTGCAGGATTCTCCCAGGTTCCCGGCCCAACGAAAGCCCCAGACCCAAATGGAGAGGGGCTGCTTGGGGGCCCCCTGGGGGCCCTTCAGGCCAGCTATGTCTTTGGGTCCTGGCTCCTTCGCTTTGGGAGCTGTTGCTGCAGTTGGGCATGTTGGCCGGAGAGTGCTTCTCGGGCCGCGAACTGCAACCTTGCATGAATCTCCCAGGTTCCCGGCCCAACGAAAGCCCCCAGACCCAAATGGAGAGGGGCTGCTTGGGGGCCCCCTGGGGGCCCTTCAGGCCAGCTAGGTCTTTGGGTCCTGGCTCCTTCGCTTTTGGAGCTGTTGCTGCAGTTGGGCATGTTGGGCGGAGAGTGCTTCTCGGGCCGCGAACTGCAAACTTGAAGGAATCTCCCAGGTTCCCGGCCCAACAAAAGCCCCCAGACCCAAATTGAGAGGGGCTGCTTGGGGGCCCCCTGGGGGCCCTTCAGGCCAGCTAGGTCTTTGTGTCCTGGCTCCTTCGGTTTGGGAGCTGTTGCTGCAGTTGGGCATGTTGGCCGGAGAGTGCTTCTCGGGCCGCGAACTGCAACCTTGCAGGAATCTCCCAGGTTCAATGCCCAACGAAAGCCCCCAGACCCAAATGGAGAGGGGCTGCTTGGGGGCCCCCTGGGGGCCCTTCAGGCCAGCTAGGTCTTTGGGTCCTGGCTCCTTCGCTTTGGGAGCTGTTGCTGCAGTTGGGCATGTTGGCCGGAGAGTGCTTCTCCGGCCGCGAACTGGAACCTTGCTGGTACCTCCCAGGTTCCCGGCCCAACGAAAGCCCCCAGACCCAAATGGAGAGGGGCTGCTTGGGGGCCCCATGGGGGCCCTTCAGGCCAGCTAGGTCTTTGGGTCCTGGCTCCTTCGGTTTGGGAGCTGTTGCTGCAGTTGAGCATGTTGGTCGGAGAGTGCTTCTCGGGCCGCGAACTGCAACCTTGCAGGTACCTCTCAGGTATCCATGCCCAACGAAAGCCCCCAGACCCAAATTGAGAGGGGCTGCTTGGTGGCCCCCTGGGGGCCCTTCAGGCCAGCTAGGTCTTTGTGTCCTGGCTCCTTCGCTTTGGGAGCTGTTGCTGCAGTTGGGCATGTTGGGCGGAGAGTGCTTCTCGGGCCGCGAACTGTAACTTGCAGGTACCTCTCAGGTATACATGCCCAACGAAAGCCCCCAGACCCAAATGGAGAGGGGCTGCTTGGTGGCCTTCTGGGGGCCCTTCAGGCCAGCTAGGTCTTTGGGTCCTGGCTCCTTCGCTTTGGGAGCTGTTGCTGGATATTGGGCATGTTGGGCGGAGAGTGCTTCTCGGGCCGCGAACTGCAACCTTGCTGGTATCTCCCAGGTTCTCAGCCTAAAGAAAGCCCCCAGACCAAATGGAGAGTAGCTCCTTGGGGGCCCCATGGGGGCCCTTCAGGCCAGCTAGGTCTTTGGGTCCTGGCTCCTTCGGTTTGGGAGCTGTTGCTGCAGTTGGGCATGTTGGCCGGAGAGTGCTTCTCGGGCCGCGAACTGCAACCTCGCAGGAATCTCCCAGGTTCCCGGCCCAACGAAAGGCCCCAGACCCAAATTGAGAGGGGCTGCTTGGGGGCCCCCTGGGGGCCCTTCAGGCCAGCTAGGTCTTTGGGTCCTGGCTCCTTCGGTTTGGGAGCTGTTGCTGCAGTTGGGCATGTTGGCCGGAGAGTGCTTCTCGGGCCGCGAACTGCAACCTTGCAGGATTCTCCCAGGTTCCCGGCCCAACGAAAGCCCCCAGACCAAAATTGAGAGGGGCTGCTTGGGGCCCCCCTGGGGGCCCTTCAGGCCAGCTAGGTCTTTGGGTCCTGGCTCCTTCGCTTTGGGAGCTGTTGCTGCAGTTGGGCATGTTGGCCGGAGAGTGCTTCTCGGGCCGCGAACTGCAACCTTGCAGGATTCTCCCAGGTTCCATGCCCAACGAAAGCCCCCAGACCCAAAGTGAGAGGGGCTGCTTGGGGGCCCCCTGGGGGCCCTTCAGGCCAGCTAGGTCTTTGGGTCCTGGCTCCTTCGCTTTGGGAGCTGTTGCTGCAGTTGGGCATGTTGGCCGGAGAGTGCTTCTCGGGCCGCGAACTGCAACCTTGCAGGAATCTCCCAGGTTCCCGGCCCAACGAAAGCCCCCAGACCCAAATTGAGAGGGGCTGCTTGGGGGCCCCCTGGGGGCCCTTCAGGCCAGCTAGGTCTTTGGGTCCTGGCTCCTTCACTTTGGGAGCTGTTGCTGCAGTTGGGCATGTTGGCCGGAGAGTGCTTCTCGGGCCGCGAACTGCAACCTTGCAGGATTCTCCCAGGTTCCCGGCCCAACGAAAGCCCCAGACCCAAATGGAGAGGGGCTGCTTGGGGGCCCCCTGGGGGCCCTTCAGGCCAGCTATGTCTTTGGGTCCTGGCTCCTTCGCTTTGGGAGCTGTTGCTGCAGTTGGGCATGTTGGCCGGAGAGTGCTTCTCGGGCCGCGAACTGTAACTTGCAGGTACCTCTCAGGTATACATGCCCAACGAAAGCCCCCAGACCCAAATGGAGAGGGGCTGCTTGGTGGCCCCCTGGGGGCCCTTCAGGCCAGCTAGGTCTTTGGGTCCTGGCTCCTTCGCTTTGGGAGCTGTTGCTGGATATTGGGCATGTTGGGCGGAGAGTGCTTCTCGGGCCGCGAACTGCAACCTTGCTGGTATCTCCCAGGTTCTCAGCCTAAAGAAAGCCCCCAGACCCAAATGGAGAGGGCCTACTTGGGGGCCCCCTGGGGGCCCTTCAGGCCAGCTAGGTCTTTGGGTCCTGGCTCCTTCGGTTTGGGAGCTGTTGCTGCAGTTGGGCATGTTGGCCGGAGAGTGCTTCTCGGGCCGCGAACTGCAACCTTGCAGGATTCTCCCAGGTTCCCGGCCCAACGAAAGCCCCCAGACCAAAATTGAGAGGGGCTGCTTGGGGCCCCCCTGGGGGCCCTTCAGGCCAGCTAGGTCTTTGGGTCCTGGCTCCTTCGGTTTGGGAGCTGTTGCTGCAGTTGGGCATGTTGGCCGGAGAGTGCTTCTCGGGCCGCGAACTGCAACCTTGCAGGATTCTCCCAGGTTCCCGGCCCAACGAAAGCCCCCAGACCCAAAGTGAGAGGGGCTGCTTGGGGGCCCCCTGGGGGCCCTTCAGGCCAGCTAGGTCTTTGGGTCCTGGCTCCTTCGCTTTGGGAGCTGTTGCTGCAGTTGGGCATGTTGGCCGGAGAGTGCTTCTCGGGCCGCGAACTGCAACCTTGCATGAATCTCCCAGGTTCCCGGCCCAACGAAAGCCCCCAGACCCAAATTGAGAGGGGCTGCTTGGGGGCCCCCTGGGGGCCCTTCAGGCCAGCTAGGTCTTTGGGTCCTGGCTCCTTCACTTTGGGAGCTGTTGCTGCAGTTGGGCATGTTGGCCGGAGAGTGCTTCTCGGGCCGCGAACTGCAACCTTGCAGGATTCTCCCAGGTTCCCGGCCCAACGAAAGCCCCAGACCCAAATGGAGAGGGGCTGCTTGGGGGCCCCCTGGGGGCCCTTCAGGCCAGCTAGGTCTTTGGGTCCTGGCTCCTTCGCTTTGGGAGCTGTTGCTGCAGTTGGGCATGTTGGCCGGAGAGTGCTTCTCGGGCCGCGAACTGCAACCTTGCAGGAATCTCCCAGGTTCCCGGCCCAACGAAAGCCCCCAGACCCAAATTGAGAGGGGCTGCTTGGGGGCCCCCTGGGGGCCCTTCAGGCCAGCTAGGTCTTTGGGTCCTGGCTCCTTCACTTTGGGAGCTGTTGCTGCAGATGGGCATGTTGGCCGGAGAGTGCTTCTCGGGCCGCGAACTGCAACCTTGCAGGATTCTCCCAGGTTCCCGGCCCAACGAAAGCCCCAGACCCAAATGGAGAGGGGCTGCTTGGGGGCCCCCTGGGGGCCCTTCAGGCCAGCTAGGTCTTTGGGTCCTGGCTCCTTCGCTTTGGGAGCTGTTGCTGCAGTTGGGCATGTTGGCCGGAGAGTGCTTCTCGGGCCGCGAACTGCAACCTTGCATGAATCTCCCAGGTTCCCGGCCCAACGAAAGCCCCCAGACCCAAATTGAGAGGGGCTGCTTGGGGGCCCCCTGGGGGCCCTTCAGGCCAGCTAGGTCTTTGGGTCCTGGCTCCTTCGCTTTTGGAGCTGTTGCTGCAGTTGGGCATGTTGGGCGGAGAGTGCTTCTCGGGCCGCGAACTGCTACCTTGAAGGAATCTCCCAGGTTCCCGGCCCAACAAAAGCCCCCAGACCCAAATTGAGAGGGGCTGCTTGGGGGCCCCCTGGGGGCCCTTCAGGCCAGCTAGGTCTTTGGGTCCTGGCTCCTTCGGTTTGGGAGCTGTTGCTGCAGTTGGGCATGTTGGCCGGAGAGTGCTTCTCGGGCCTCGAACTTCAACCTTGCTGGAATCTCCCAGGTTCCATGCCCAACGAAAGCCCCCAGACCCAAATGGAGAGGGGCTGCTTGGGGGCCCCCTGGGGGCCCTTCAGGCCAGCTAGGTCTTTGGGTCCTGGCTCCTTCGCTTTGGGAGCTGTTGCTGCAGTTGGGCATGTTGGCCGGAGAGTGCTTCTCCGGCCGCGAACTGGAACCTTGCTGGTACCTCCCAGGTTCCCGGCCCAACTAAAGCCCCCAGACCCAAATAGAGAGGAGCTCCTTGGGGGTCCCATGGGGGCCCTTCAGGCCAGCTAGGTCTTTGGGTCCTGGCTCCTTCGGTTTGGGAGCTGTTGCTGCAGTTGAGCATGTTGGCCGGAGAGTGCTTCTCGGGCCGCGAACTGCAACCTTGCAGGTACCTCTCAGGTATCCATGCCCAACGAAAGCCCCCAGACCCAAATTGAGAGGGGCTGCTTGGTGGCCCCCTGGGGGCCCTTCAGGCCAGCTAGGTCTTTGTGTCCTGGCTCCTTCGCTTTGGGAGCTGTTGCTGCAGTTGGGCATTTTGGGCGGAGAGTGCTTCTCGGGCCGCGAACTGTAACTTGCAGGTACCTCTCAGGTATACATGCCCAACGAAAGCCCCCAGACCCAAATGGAGAGGGGCTGCTTGGTGGCCCCCTGGGGGCCCTTCAGGCCAGCTAGGTCTTTGGGTCCTGGCTCCTTCGCTTTGGGAGCTGTTGCTGGATATTGGGCATGTTGGCCGGAGAGTGCTTCTCGGGCCGCGAACTGCAACCTTGCTGGTATCTCCCAGGTTCTCAGCCTAAAGAAAGCCCCCAGACCCAAATGGAGAGGGCCTACTTGGGGGCCCCCTGGGGGCACTTCAGGCCAGCTAGGTCTTTGGGTCCTGGCTCCTTCGGTTTGGGAGCTGTTGCTGCAGTTGGGCATGTTGGCCGGAGAGTGCTTCTCGGGCCGCGAACTGCAACCTTGCAGGATTCTCCCAGGTTCCCGGCCCAACGAAAGCCCCCAGACCCAAATGGAGAGGAGCTCCTTGGGGCCCCCCTGGGGGCCCTTCAGGCCAGCTAGGTCTTTGGGTCCTGGCTCCTTCGGTTTGGGAGCTGTTGCTGCAGTTGGGCATGTTGGCCGGAGAGTGCTTCTCGGGCCGCGAACTGCAACCTTGCAGGTACCTCTCAGGTATCCATGCCCAACGAAAGCCCCCAGACCCAAAGTGAGAGGGGCTGCTTGGGGGCCCCCTGGGGGCCCTTCAGGCCAGCTAGGTCTTTGGGTCCTGGCTCCTTCGCTTTGGGAGCTGTTGCTGCAGTTGGGCATGTTGGCCGGAAAGTGCTTCTCGGGCCGCGAACTGCAACCTTGCAGGAATCTCCCAGGTTCCCGGCCCAACGAAAGCCCCCAGACCCAAATTGAGAGGGGCTGCTTGGGGGCCCCCTGGGGGCCCTTCAGGCCAGCTAGGTCTTTGGGTCCTGGCTCCTTCGCTTTGGGAGCTGTTGCTGCAGTTGGGCATGTTGGCCGGAGAGTGCTTCTCGGGCCGCGAACTGCAACCTTGCAGGATTCTCCCAGGTTCCCGGCCCAACGAAAGCCCCAGACCCAAATGGAGAGGGGCTGCTTGGGGGCCCCCTGGGGGCCCTTCAGGCCAGCTAGGTCTTTGGGTCCTGGCTCCTTCGCTTTGGGAGCTGTTGCTGGATATTGGGCATGTTGGGCGGAGAGTGCTTCTCGGGCCGCGAACTGCAACCTTGCTGGTATCTCCCAGGTTCCCGGCCCAACGAAAGCCCCCAGACCCAAATTGAGAGGGGCTGCTTGGGGGCCCCCTGGGGGCCCTTCAGGCCAGCTAGGTCTTTGTGTCCTGGCTCCTTCGGTTTGGGAGCTGTTGCTGCATTTGGGCATGTTGGCCGGAGAGTGCTTCTCGGGCCTCGAACTGCAACCTTGCAGGAATCTCCCAGGTTACATGCCCAACGAAAGCCCCCAGACTCAAATGGAGAGGGGCTGCTTGGGGGCCCCCTGGGGGCCCTTCAGGCCAGCTAGGTCTTTGGGTCCTGGCTCCTTCGCTTTGGGAGCTGTTGCTGCAGTTGGGCATGTTGGCCGGAGAGTGCTTCTCGGGCCGCGAACTGGAACCTTGCTGGTACCTCCCAGGTTCCCGGCCCAACTAAAGCCCCCAGACCCAAATGGAGAGGAGCTCCTTGGGGGTCCCATGGGGGCCCTTCAGGCCAGCTAGGTCTTTGGGTCCTGGCTCCTTCGGTTTGGGAGCTGTTGCTGCAGTTGAGCATGTTGGTCGGAGAGTGCTTCTCGGGCCGCGAACTGCAACCTTGCAGGTACCTCTCAGGTATCCATGCCCAACGAAAGCCCCCAGACCCAAATTGAGAGGGGCTGCTTGGTGGCCCCCTGGGGGCCCTTCAGGCCAGCTAGGTCTTTGTGTCCTGGCTCCTTCGCTTTGGGAGCTGTTGCTGCAGTTGGGCATGTTGGGCGGAGAGTGCTTCTCGGGCCGCGAACTGTAACTTGCAGGTACCTCTCAGGTATACATGCCCAACGAAAGCCCCCAGACCCAAATGGAGAGGGGCTGCTTGGGGGCCCCCTGGGGGCCCTTCAGGCCAGCTAGGTCTTTGGGTCCTGGCTCCTTCGCTTTGGGAGCTGTTGCTGGATATTGGGCATGTTGGCCGGAGAGTGCTTCTCGGGCCGCGAACTGCAACCTTGCAGGTACCTCCCAGGTTCCCGGCCCAACGAAAACCCCCAGACCCAAATGGAGAGGGGCTGCTTGGGGGCCCCCTGGGGGCCCTTCAGGCCAGCTAGGTCTTTGGGTCCTGGCTCCTTCGCTTTGGGAGCTGTTGCTGCAGTTGGGCATGTTGGGCGGAGAGTGCTTCTCGGGCCGCGAACTGTAACTTGCAGGTACCTCTCAGGTATACATGCCCAACGAAAGCCCCCAGACCCAAATGGAGAGGGGCTGCTTGGTGGCCTTCTGGGGGCCCTTCAGGCCAGCTAGGTCTTTGGGTCCTGGCTCCTTCGGTTTGGGAGCTGTTGCTGGATATTGGGCATGTTGGCCGGAGAGTGCTTCTCGGGCCGCGAACTGCAACCTTGCAGGATTCTCCCAGGTTCCCGGCCCAAAAAAAGCCCCCAGACCCAAATTGAGAGGGAATTCTTTGGACCCCCTGGGGGCCCTTCAGGCCAGCTAGGTCTTTGGGTCCTGGCTCCTTCGGTTTGGGAGCTGTTGCTGCAGTTGGGCATGTTGGCCGGAGAGTGCTTCTCGGGCCGCGAACTGCAACCTTGCAGGAATCTCCCAGGTTCCATGCCCAACGAAAGCCCCCAGACCCAAATTGAGAGGTGCTGCTTGGGGGCCCCCTGGGGCACCTTCAGGCCAGCTAGGTCTTTGGGTCCTGGCTCCTTCGCTTTGGGAGCTGTTGCTGCAGTTGGGCATGTTGGCCGGAGAGTGCTTCTCGGGCTTGGAACTGCAACCTTGCAGGATTCTCCCAGGTTCCCCTCCCAACGAAAGCCCCCAGACCCAAATTGAGAGGGGCTGCTTGGTGGCCCCCTGGGGGCCCTTCAGGCCAGCTAGGTCTTTGGGTCCTGGCTCCTTCGGTTTGGGAGCTGTTGCTGCAGTTGGGCATGTTGGTCGGAGAGTGCTTCTCGGGCCGCGAACTGTAACCTTGCAGGATTCTCCCAGGTATCCATGCCCAACGAAAGCCCCCAGACCCAAATTGAGAGGGGCTGCTTGGGGGCCCCCTGGTGGCCCTTCAGGACAGCTAGGTCTTTGGGTCCTGGCTCCTTCGCTTTGGGAGCTGTTGCTGCAGTTGGGCATGTTGGCCGGAGAGTGCTTCTCGGGCCGCGAACTGCAACCTTGCAGGAATCTCCCAGGTTCCCGGCCCAACGAAAGCCCCCAGACCCAAATTGAGAGGGGCTGCTTGGGGGCCCCCTGGGGGCCCTTCAGGCCAGCTAGGTCTTTGGGTCCTGGCTCCTTCGGTTTGGGAGCTGTTGCTGCAGTTGGGCATGTTGGCCGGAGAGTGCTTCTCGGGCCGCGAACTGCAACCTTGCTGGTATCTCCCAGGTTATTATCCTAAAGAAAGCCCCCAGACCCAAATGGAGAGGGGCTGCTTGGGGGCCCCCTGGGGGCCCTTCAGGCCAGCTAGGTCTTTGGGTCCTGGCTCCTTCGGTTTGGGAGCTGTTGCTGCAGTTGGGCATGTTGGCCGGAGAGTGCTTCTCCGGCCGCGAACTGCAACCTTGCAGGAATCTCCCAGGTTCCCGGCCCAACTAAAGCCCCCAGACCCAAATTGAGAGGTGCTGCTTGGGGGCCCCCTGGGGCCCCTTCAGGCCAGCTAGGTCTTTGGGTCCTGGCTCCTTCGGTTTGGGAGCTGTTGCTGCAGTTGGGCATGTTGGCCGGAGAGTGCTTCTCGGGCCGCGAACTGCAACCTTGCAGGTACCTCCCAGGTTCCCGGCCCAACGAAAGCCCCCAGACCCAAATGGAGAGGGGCTGCTTGGGGGCCCCCTGGGGGCCCTTCAGGCCAGCTAGGTCTTTGGGTCCTGGCTCCTTCGGTTTGGGAGCTGTTGCTGCAGTTGGGCATGTTGGCCGGAGAGTGCTTCTCGGGCCGCGAACTGCAACCTTGCAGGTACCTCCCAGGTTCCCGGCCCAACGAAAACCCCCAGACCCAAATGGAGAGGGGCTGCTTGGGGGCCCCCTGGGGGCCCTTCAGGCCAGCTAGGTCTTTGGGTCCTGGCTCCTTCGCTTTGGGAGCTGTTGCTGCAGTTGGGCATGTTGGGCGGAGAGTGCTTCTCGGGCCGCGAACTGCAACCTTGCAGGATTCTCCCAGGTTCCCGGCCCAACGAAAGCCCCCAGACCCAAATTGAGAGGGGCTGCTTGGGGGCCCCCTGGGGGCCCTTCAGGCCAGCTAGGTCTTTGGGTCCTGGCTCCTTCGCTTTGGGAGCTGTTGCTGCAGTTGGGCATGTTGGCCGGAGAGTGCTTCTCCGGCCGCGAACTGCAACCTTGCAGGATTCTCCCAGGTTCCCGGCCCAAAAAAAGCCCCCAGACCCAAATTGAGAGGGACTTCTTTGGACCCCCTGGGGGCCCTTCAGGCCAGCTAGGTCTTTGGGTCCTGGCTCCTTCGGTTTGGGAGCTGTTGCTGCAGTTGGGCATGTTGGCCGGAGAGTGCTTCTCGGGCCGCGAACTGCAACCTTGCAGGAATCTCCCAGGTTCCATGCCCAACGAAAGCCCCCAGACCCAAATTGAGAGGTGCTGCTTGGGGGCCCCCTGGGGCACCTTCAGGCCAGCTAGGTCTTTGGGTCCTGGCTCCTTCGCTTTGGGAGCTGTTGCTGCAGTTGGGCATGTTGGCCGGAGAGTGCTTCTCGGGCCGCGAACTGCAACCTTGCAGGATTCTCCCAGGTTCCCCTCCCAACGAAAGCCCCCAGACCCAAATTGAGAGGGGCTGCTTGGTGGCCCCCTGGGGGCCCTTCAGGCCAGCTAGGTCTTTGGGTCCTGGCTCCTTCGGTTTGGGAGCTGTTGCTGCAGTTGGGCATGTTGGCCGGAGAGTGCTTCTCGGGCCGCGAACTGTAACCTTGCAGGATTCTCCCAGGTATCCATGCCCAACGAAAGCCCCCAGACCCAAATTGAGAGGGGCTGCTTGGGGGCCCCCTGGTGGCCCTTCAGGACAGCTAGGTCTTTGGGTCCTGGCTCCTTCGCTTTGGGAGCTGTTGCTGCAGTTGGGCATGTTGGCCGGAGAGTGCTTCTCGGGCCGCGAACTGCAACCTTGCAGGATTCTCCCAGGTTCCCGGCCCAACGAAAGCCCCCAGACCCAAATTGAGAGGGGCTGCTTGGGGGCCCCCTGGGGGCCCTTCAGGCCAGCTAGGTCTTTGGGTCCTGGCTCCTTCGGTTTGGGAGCTGTTGCTGCAGTTGGGCATGTTGGCCGGAGAGTGCTTCTCGGGCCGCGAACTGCAACCTTGCAGGAATCTCCCAGGTTCCCGGCCCAACTAAAGCCCCCAGACCCAAATGGAGAGGGGCTGCTTGGGGGCCCCCTGGGGGCCCTTCAGGCCAGCTAGGTCTTTGGGTCCTGGCTCCTTCGCTTTGGGAGCTGTTGCTGCAGTTGGGCATGTTGGCCGGAGAGTGCTTCTCCGGCCGCGAACTGCAACCTTGCAGGAATCTCCCAGGTTCCCGGCCCAACTAAAGCCCCCAGACCCAAATGGAGAGTAGCTCCCCTGAGGCCCCCTGGGGGCCCTTCAGGCCAGCTAGGTCTTTGGGTCCTGGCTCCTTCGGTTTGGGAGCTGTTGCTGCAGTTGGGCATGTTGGCCGGAGAGTGCTTCTCGGGCCGCGAACTGCAACCTCGCAGGAATCTCCCAGGTTCCCGGCCCAACGAAAGGCCCCAGACCCAAATTGAGAGGGGCTGCTTGGGGGCCCCCTGGGGGCCCTTCAGGCCAGCTAGGTCTTTGGGTCCTGGCTCCTTCGGTTTGGGAGCTGTTGCTGCAGTTGGGCATGTTGGGCGGAGAGTGCTTCTCGGGCCGCGAACTGCAACCTTGCAGGATTCTCCCAGGTTCCCGGCCCAACGAAAGCCCCCAGACCCAAATGGAGAGGGGCTGCTTGGGGGCCCCCTGGGGGCCCTTCAGGCCAGCTAGGTCTTTGGGTCCTGGCTCCTTCGCTTTGGGAGCTGTTGCTGCAGTTGGGCATGTTGGCCGGAGAGTGCTTCTCGGGCCGCGAACTGCAACCTTTCTGGTATCTCCCAGGTTCTCAGCCTAAAGAAAGCCCCCAGACCCAAATGGAGAGGGCCTACCTGGGGGCCCCCTGGGGGCCCTTCAGGCCAGCTAGGTCTTTGTGTCCTGGCTCCTTCGGTTTGGGAGCTGTTGCTGCAGTTGGGCATGTTGGGCGGAGAGTGCTTCTCGGGCCGCGAACTGCAACCTTGCAGGATTCTCCCAGGTTCCCGGCCCAACGAAAGCCCCCAGACCCAAATTGAGAGGTGCTGCTTGGGGGCCCCCTGGGGCCACTTCAGGACAGCTAGGTCTTTGTGTCCTGGCTCCTTCGCTTTGGGAGCTGTTGCTGCAGTTGGGCATGTTGGCCGGAGAGTGCTTCTCGGGCCGCGAACTGCAACCTTGCAGGATTCTCCCAGGTTCCCGGCCCAACGAAAGCCCCCAGACCCAAATTGAGAGGGGCTGCTTGGTGGCCCCCTGGGGGCCCTTCAGGCCAGCTAGGTCTTTGGGTCCTGGCTCCTTCGCTTTGGGAGCTGTTGCTGCAGTTGGGCATGTTGGCCGGAGAGTGCTTCTCGGGCCGCGAACTGCAACCTTGCAGGATTCTCCCAGGTTCCCGGCCCAACGAAAGCCCCCAGACCCAAATGGAGAGGGGCTGCTTGGGGGCCCCCTGGGGGCCCTTCAGGCCAGCTAGGTCTTTGGGTCCTGGCTCCTTCGGTTTGGGAGCTGTTGCTGCAGTTGGGCATGTTGGCCGGAGAGTGCTTCTCGGGCCGCGAACTGCAACCTTGCAGGATTCTCCCAGGTTCCCGGCCCAACGAAAGCCCCCAGACCCAAATTGAGAGGGGCTGCTTGGGGGCCCCCTGGGGGCCCTTCAGGCCAGCTAGGTCTTTGGGTCCTGGCTCCTTCGCTTTGGGAGCTGTTGCTGCAGTTGGGCATGTTGGCCGGAGAGTGCTTCTCGGGCCGCGAACTGCAACCTTGCAGGTACCTCCCAGGTTCCCGGCCCAACGAAAACCCCCAGACCCAAATGGAGAGGGGCTGCTTGGGGGTCCCCTGGGGGCCCTTCAGGCCAGCTAGGTCTTTGGGTCCTGGCTCCTTCGCTTTGGGAGCTGTTGCTGCAGTTGGGCATGTTGGGCGGAGAGTGCTTCTCGGGCCGCGAACTGTAACTTGCAGGTACCTCTCAGGTATACATGCCCAACGAAAGCCCCCAGACCCAAATGGAGAGGGGCTGCTTGGTGGCCTTCTGGGGGCCCTTCAGGCCAGCTAGGTCTTTGGGTCCTGGCTCCTTCGCTTTGGGAGCTGTTGCTGGATATTGGGCATGTTGGCCGGAGAGTGCTTCTCGGGCCGCGAACTGCAACCTTGCAGGAATCTCCCAGGTTCCCGGCCCAAAAAAAGCCCCCAGACCCAAATTGAGAGGGACTTCTTTGGGCCCCCCTGGGGGCCCTTCAGGCCAGCTAGGTCTTTGGGTCCTGGCTCCTTCGGTTTGGGAGCTGTTGCTGCAGTTGGGCATGTTGGCCGGAGAGTGCTTCTCGGGCCTCGAACTGCAACCTTGCAGGAATCTCCCAGGTTCCATGCCCAACAAAAGCCCCCAGACCCAAATGGAGAGGGGCTGCTTGGGGGCCCCCTGGGGGACCTTCAGGCCAGCTAGGTCTTTGGGTCCTGGCTCCTTCGCTTTGGGAGCTGTTGCTGCAGTTGGGCATGTTGGCCGGAGAGTGCTTCTCGGGCCTCGAACTGCAACCTTGCATGAATCTCCCAGGTTCCCGGCCCAACGAAAGCCCCCAGACCCAAATTGAGGGGGGCTGCTTGGGGGCCCCCTGGGGGCCCTTCAGGCCAGCTAGGTCTTTGGGTCCTGGCTCCTTCGGTTTGGGAGCTGTTGCTGCAGTTGGGCATGTTGGCCGGAGAGTGCTTCTCGGGCCGCGAACTGTAACCTTGCAGGTACCTCTCAGGTATCCATGCCCAACGAAAGCCCCCAGACCCAAATGGAGAGGGGCTGCTTGGGGGCCCCCTGGTGGCCCTTCAGGACAGCTAGGTCTTTGGGTCCTGGCTCCTTCGCTTTGGGAGCTGTTGCTGCACTTGGGCATGTTGGCCGGAGAGTGCTTCTCGGGCCGCGAACTGCAACCTTGCAGGTACCTCCCAGGTTCCCCTCCCTACGAAAGCCCCCAGACCCAAATTGAGAGGTGCTGCTTGGGGGCCCCCTGGGGGCCCTTCAGGCCAGCTAGGTCTTTGGGTCCTGGCTCCTTCGGTTTGGGAGCTGTTGCTGCAGTTGGGCATGTTGGCCGGAGAGTGCTTCTCGGGCCGCGAACTGCAACCTTGCAGGATTCTCCCAGGTTCCCGGCCCAACGAAAGCCCCCAGACCCAAATTGAGAGGGGCTGCTTGGGGGCCCCCTGGGGGCCCTTCAGGCCAGCTAGGTCTTTGGGTCCTGGCTCCTTCGCTTTGGGAGCTGTTGCTGCAGTTGGGCATGTTGGCCGGAGAGTGCTTCTCGGGCCGCGAACTGCAACCTTGCAGGATTCTCCCAGGTTCCCGGCCCAACGAAAGCCCCCAGACCCAAATTGAGAGGGGCTGCTTGGGGGCCCCATGGGGGCCCTTCAGGCCAGCTAGGTCTTTGGGTCCTGGCTCCTTCGCTTTGGGAGCTGTTGCTGCAGTTGGGCATGTTGGCCGGAGAGTGCTTCTCGGGCCGCGAACTGCAACCTTGCAGGATTCTCCCAGGTTCCCGGCCCAACGAAAGCCCCAGACCCAAATGGAGAGGGGCTGCTTGGGGGCCCCCTGGGGGCCCTTCAGGCCAGCTAGGTCTTTGGGTCCTGGCTCCTTCGCTTTGGGAGCTGTTGCTGGATATTGGGCATGTTGGCCGGAGAGTGCTTCTCGGGCCGCGAACTGCAACCTTGCATGAATCTCCCAGGTTCCCGGCCCAACGAAAGCCCCCAGACCCAAATGGAGAGGGGCTGCTTGGGGGCCCCCTGGGGGCCCTTCAGGCCAGCTAGGTCTTTGGGTCCTGGCTCCTTCGCTTTTGGAGCTGTTGCTGCAGTTGGGCATGTTGGCCGGAGAGTGCTTCTCGGGCCGCGAACTGCTACCTTGAAGGAATCTCCCAGGTTCCCGGCCCAACGAAAGCCCCCAGACCCAAATTGAGAGGGGCTGCTTGGGGGCCCCCTGGGGGCCCTTCAGGCCAGCTAGGTCTTTGGGTCCTGGCTCCTTCGCTTTGGGAGCTGTTGCTGCAGTTGGGCATGTTGGCCGGAGAGTGCTTCTCGGGCCGCGAACTGCAACCTTGCAGGATTCTCCCAGGTTCCCGGCCCAACGAAAGCCCCCAGACCCAAATTGAGAGGGGCTGCTTGGGGGCCCCCTGGGGGCCCTTCAGGCCAGCTAGGTCTTTGGGTCCTGGCTCCTTCGCTTTGGGAGCTGTTGCTGCAGTTGGGCATGTTGGCCGGAGAGTGCTTCTCGGGCCGCGAACTGCAACCTTGCAGGTACCTCTCAGGTATCCATGCCCAACGAAAGCCCCCAGACCCAAATTGAGAGGGGCTGCTTGGGGGCCCCCTGGGGGCCCTTCAGGCCAGCTAGGTCTTTGGGTCCTGGCTCCTTCGCTTTGGGAGCTGTTGCTGCAGTTGGGCATGTTGGCCGGAGAGTGCTTCTCCGGCCGCGAACTGCAACCTTGCAGGAATCTCCCAGGTTCCCGGCCCAACTAAAGCCCCCAGACCCAAATGGAGAGGGGCTCCTTGGGGGCCCCATGGGGGCCCTTCAGGCCAGCTAGGTCTTTGGGTCCTGGCTCCTTCGGTTTGGGAGCTGTTGCTGCAGTTGGGCATGTTGGCCGGAGAGTGCTTCTCGGGCCGCGAACTGCAACCTCGCAGGAATCTCCCAGGTTCCCGGCCCAACGAAAGGCCCCAGACCCAAATTGAGAGGGGCTGCTTGGGGGCCCCCTGGGGGCCCTTCAGGCCAGCTAGGTCTTTGGGTCCTGGCTCCTTCGGTTTGGGAGCTGTTGCTGCAGTTGGGCATGTTGGCCGGAGAGTGCTTCTCGGGCCGCGAACTGCAACCTTGCAGGATTCTCCCAGGTTCCCGGCCCAACAAAAGCCCCCAGACCAAAATTGAGAGGGGCTGCTTGGGGCCCCCCTGGGGGCCCTTCAGGCCAGCTAGGTCTTTGTGTCCTGGCTCATTCGGTTTGGGAGCTGTTGTTGACGTTGGGCATGTTGGCCGGAGAGTGCTTCTCGGGCCTCGAACTGCAACCTTGCAGGAATCTCCCAGGTTCCCGGCCCAACAAAAGCCCCCAGACCCAAATGGAGAGGGGCTGCTTGGGGGCCCCCTGGGGGCCCTTCAGGCCAGCTAGGTCTTTGGGTCCTGGCTCCTTCGCTTTGGGAGCTGTTGCTGCAGTTGGGCATGTTGGCCGGAGAGTGCTTCTCGGGCCGCGAACTGTAACTTGCAGGTACCTCTCAGGTATACATGCCCAACGAAAGCCCCCAGACCCAAATGGAGAGGGGCTGCTTGGTGGCCCCCTGGGGGCCCTTCAGGCCAGCTAGGTCTTTGGGTCCTGGCTCCTTCGCTTTGGGAGCTGTTGCTGGATATTGGGCATGTTGGCCGGAGAGTGCTTCTCGGGCCGCGAACTGCAACCTTGCTGGTATCTCCCAGGTTCTCAGCCTAAAGAAAGCCCCCAGACCCAAATGGAGAGGGCCTACTTGGGGGCCCCCTGGGGGCCCTTCAGGCCAGCTAGGTCTTTGTGTCCTGGCTCCTTCGGTTTGGGAGCTGTTGCTGCAGTTGGGCATGTTGGCCGGAGAGTGCTTCTCGGGCCGCGAACTGCAACCTTGCAGGATTCTCCCAGGTTCCATGCCCAACGAAAGCCCCCAGACCCAAAGTGAGAGGGGCTGCTTGGGGGCCCCCTGGGGGCCCTTCAGGCCAGCTAGGTCTTTGGGTCCTGGCTCCTTCGGTTTGGGAGCTGTTGCTGCAGTTGGGCATGTTGGCCGGAGAGTGCTTCTCGGGCCGCGAACTGCAACCTTGCATGAATCTCCCAGGTTCCCGGCCCAACGAAAGCCCCCAGACCCAAATTGAGAGGGGCTGCTTGGGGGCCCCCTGGGGGCCCTTCAGGCCAGCTAGGTCTTTGGGTCCTGGCTCCTTCGGTTTGGGAGCTGTTGCTGCAGTTGAGCATGTTGGTCGGAGAGTGCTTCTCGGGCCGCGAACTGCAACCTTGCAGGTACCTCTCAGGTATCCATGCCCAACGAAAGCCCCCAGACCCAAATTGAGAGGGGCTGCTTGGGGGCCCCCTGGGGGCCCTTCAGGCCAGCTAGGTCTTTGTGTCCTGGCTCCTTCGCTTTGGGAGCTGTTGCTGCAGTTGGGCATGTTGGGCGGAGAGTGCTTCTCGGGCCGCGAACTGTAACTTGCAGGTACCTCTCAGGTATACATGCCCAACGAAAGCCCCCAGACCCAAATGGAGAGGGGCTGCTTGGTGGCCTTCTGGGGGCCCTTCAGGCCAGCTAGGTCTTTGGGTCCTGGCTCCTTCGCTTTGGGAGCTGTTGCTGGATATTGGGCATGTTGGCCGGAGAGTGCTTCTCGGGCCGCGAACTGCAACCTTGCTGGTATCTCCCAGGTTCTCAGCCTAAAGAAAGCCCCCAGACCCAAATGGAGAGGGCCTACTTGGGGGCCCCCTGGGGGCCCTTCAGGCCAGCTAGGTCTTTGGGTCCTGGCTCCTTCGGTTTGGGAGCTGTTGCTGCAGTTGGGCATGTTGGCCGGAGAGTGCTTCTCGGGCCGCGAACTGCAACCTTGCAGGTACCTCCCAGGTTCCCGGCCCAACGAAAGCCCCCAGACCCAAATGGAGAGGGGCTGCTTGGGGGCCCCCTGGGGGCCCTTCAGGCCAGCTAGGTCTTTGTGTCCTGGCTCCTTCGCTTTGGGAGCTGTTGCTGCAGTTGGGCATGTTGGGCGGAGAGTGCTTCTCGGGCCGCGAACTGTAACTTGCAGGTACCTCTCAGGTATACATGCCCAACGAAAGCCCCCAGACCCAAATGGAGAGGGGCTGCTTGGTGGCCTTCTGGGGGCCCTTCAGGCCAGCTAGGTCTTTGGGTCCTGGCTCCTTCGCTTTGGGAGCTGTTGCTGGATATTTGGCATGTTGGCCGGAGAGTGCTTCTCGGGCCGCGAACTGCAACCTTGCTGGTATCTCCCAGGTTCTCAGCCTAAAGAAAGCCCCCAGACCCAAATGGAGAGGGCCTACTTGGGGGCCCCCTGGGGGCCCTTCAGGCCAGCTAGGTCTTTGGGTCCTGGCTCCTTCGGTTTGGGAGCTGTTGCTGCAGTTGGGCATGTTGGGCGGAGAGTGCTTCTCGGGCCGCGAACTGCAACCTTGCAGGTACCTCCCAGGTTCCCGGCCCAACGAAAGCCCCCAGACCCAAATGGAGAGGGGCTGCTTGGGGGACCCCTGGGGACCCTTCAGGCCAGCAAGGTCTTTGGGTCCTGGCTCCTTCGCTTTGGGAGCTGTTGCTGCAGTTGGGCATGTTGGCCGGAGAGTGCTTCTCGGGCCGCGAACTGCAACCTTGCAGGATTCTCCCAGGTTCCCGGCCCAACGAAAGCCCCCAGACCCAAATGGAGAGGGGCTGCTTGGGGGCCCTTTGGGGGCCCTTCAGGCCAGCTAGGTCTTTGGGTCCTGGCTCCTTCGGTTTGGGAGCTGTTGCTGCAGTTGGGCATGTTGGGCGGAGAGTGCTTCTCGGGCCGCGAACTGCAACCTTGCAGGATTCTCCCAGGTTCCCGGCCCAACGAAAGCCCCCAGACCCAAATGGAGAGGGGCTGCTTGGGGCCCCATGGGGGCCCTTCAGGCCAGCTAGGTCTTTGGGTCCTGGCTCCTTCGGTTTGGGAGCTGTTGCTGCAGTTGGGCATGTTGGCCGGAGAGTGCTTCTCGGGCCGCGAACTGCAACCTTGCAGGTACATCCCAGGTTCCCGGCCCAACGAAAACCCCCAGACCCAAATGGAGAGGGGCTGCTTGGGGGCCCCCTGGGGGCCCTTCAGGCCAGCTAGGTCTTTGGGTCCTGGCTCCTTCGCTTTGGGAGCTGTTGCTGCAGTTGGGCATGTTGGGCGGAGAGTGCTTCTCGGGCCGCGAACTGTAACTTGCAGGTACCTCTCAGGTATACATGCCCAACGAAAGCCCCCAGACCCAAATGGAGAGGGGCTGCTTGGTGGCCTTCTGGGGGCCCTTCAGGCCAGCTAGGTCTTTGGGTCCTGGCTCCTTCGCTTTGGGAGCTGTTGCTGGATATTGGGCATGTTGGCCGGAGAGTGCTTCTCGGGCCGCGAACTGCAACCTTGCAGGATTCTCCCAGGTTCCCGGCCCAAAAAAAGCCCCCAGACCCAAATTGAGAGGGACTTCTTTGGACCCCCTGGGGGCCCTTCAGGCCAGCTAGGTCTTTGGGTCCTGGCTCCTTCGGTTTGGGAGCTGTTGCTGCAGTTGGGCATGTTGGCCGGAGAGTGCTTCTCCGGCGGCGAACTGCAACCTTGCAGGAATCTCCCAGGTTCCCGGCCCAACTAAAGCCCCCAGACCCAAATGGAGAGTAGCTCCTTGGGGGCCCCATGGGGGCCCTTCAGGCCAGCTAGGTCTTTGGGTCCTGGCTCCTTCGGTTTGGGAGCTGTTGCTGCAGTTGGGCATGTTGGCCGGAGAGTGCTTCTCGGGCCGCGAACTGCAACCTCGCAGGAATCTCCCAGGTTCCCGGCCCAACGAAAGGCCCCAGACCCAAATTGAGAGGGGCTGCTTGGGGGCCCCCTGGGGGCCCTTCAGGCCAGCTAGGTCTTTGGGTCCTGGCTCCTTCGGTTTGGGAGCTGTTGCTGCAGTTGGGCATGTTGGCCGGAGAGTGCTTCTCGGGCCGCGAACTGCAACCTTGCAGGATTCTCCCAGGTTCCCGGCCCAACGAAAGCCCCCAGACCAAAATTGAGAGGGGCTGCTTGGGGCCCCCCTGGGGGCCCTTCAGGCCAGCTAGGTCTTTGGGTCCTGGCTCCTTCGGTTTGGGAGCTGTTGCTGCAGTTGGGCATGTTGGCCGGAGAGTGCTTCTCGGGCCGCGAACTGCAACCTTGCAGGATTCTCCCAGGTTCCATGCCCAACGAAAGCCCCCAGACCCAAAGTGAGAGGGGCTGCTTGGGGGCCCCCTGGGGGCCCTTCAGGCCAGCTAGGTCTTTGGGTCCTGGCTCCTTCGCTTTGGGAGCTGTTGCTGCAGTTGGGCATGTTGGGCGGAGAGTGCTTCTCGGGCCGCGAACTTCAACCTTGCAGGAATCTCCCAGGTTCCCGGCCCAACGAAAGCCCCCAGACCCAAATTGAGAGGGGCTGCTTGGTGGCCCCCTGGGGGCCCTTCAGGCCAGCTAGGTCTTTGGGTCCTGGCTCCTTCACTTTGGGAGCTGTTGCTGCAGTTGGGCATGTTGGCCGGAGAGTGCTTCTCGGGCCGCGAACTGCAACCTTGCAGGATTCTCCCAGGTTCCCGGCCCAACGAAAGCCCCAGACCCAAATGGAGAGGGGCTGCTTGGGGGCCCCCTGGGGGCCCTTCAGGCCAGCTAGGTCTTTGGGTCCTGGCTCCTTCGCTTTGGGAGCTGTTGCTGCAGTTGGGCATGTTGGCCGGAGAGTGCTTCTCGGGCCGCGAACTGCAACCTTGCATGAATCTCCCAGGTTCCCGGCCCAACGAAAGCCCCCAGACCCAAATTGAGAGGGGCTGCTTGGGGGCCCCCTGGGGGCCCTTCAGGCCAGCTAGGTCTTTGGGTCCTGGCTCCTTCGCTTTTGGAGCTGTTGCTGCAGTTGGGCATGTTGGGCGGAGAGTGCTTCTCGGGCCGCGAACTGCTACCTTGAAGGAATCTCCCAGGTTCCCGGCCCAACGAAAGCCCCCAGACCCAAATTGAGAGGGGCTGCTTGGGGGCCCCCTGGGGGCCCTTCAGGCCAGCTAGGTCTTTGTGTCCTGGCTCCTTCGGTTTGGGAGCTGTTGCTGCAGTTGGGCATGTTGGCCGGAGAGTGCTTCTCGGGCCTCGAACTGCAACCTTGCAGGAATCTCCCAGGTTCCATGCCCAACGAAAGCCCCCAGACCCAAAGTGAGAGGGGCTGCTTGGGGGCCCCCTGGGGGCCCTTCAGGCCAGCTAGGTCTTTGGGTCCTGGCTCCTTCGCTTTGGGAGCTGTTGCTGCAGTTGGGCATGTTGGCCGGAGAGTGCTTCTCCGGCCGCGAACTGGAACCTTGCTGGTACCTCCCAGGTTCCCGGCCCAACTAAAGCCCCCAGACCCAAATGGAGAGGAGCTCCTTGGGGGTCCCATGGGGGCCCTTCAGGCCAGCTAGGTCTTTGGGTCCTGGCTCCTTCGGTTTGGGAGCTGTTGCTGCAGTTGAGCATGTTGGTCGGAGAGTGCTTCTCGGGCCGCGAACTGCAACCTTGCAGGTACCTCTCAGGTATCCATGCCCAACGAAAGCCCCCAGACCCAAATTGAGAGGGGCTGCTTGGTGGCCCCCTGGGGGCCCTTCAGGCCAGCTAGGTCTTTGGGTCCTGGCTCCTTCGGTTTGGGAGCTGTTGCTGCAGTTGGGCATGTTGGCCGGAGAGTGCTTCTCGGGCCGCGAACTGCAACCTTGCAGGATTCTCCCAGGTTCCATGCCCAACGAAAGCCCCCAGACCCAAAGTGAGAGGGGCTGCTTGGGGGCCCCCTGGGGGCCCTTCAGGCCAGCTAGGTCTTTGGGTCCTGGCTCCTTCGCTTTGGGAGCTGTTGCTGCAGTTGGGCATGTTGGCCGGAGAGTGCTTCTCGGGCCGCGAACTGCAACCTTGCATGAATCTCCCAGGTTCCCGGCCCAACGAAAGCCCCCAGACCCAAATGGAGAGGGGCTGCTTGGGGGCCCTTTGGGGGCCCTTCAGGCCAGCTAGGTCTTTGGGTCCTGGCTCCTTCACTTTGGGAGCTGTTGCTGCAGTTGGGCATGTTGGCCGGAGAGTGCTTCTCGGGCCGCGAACTGCAACCTTGCAGGATTCTCCCAGGTTCCCGGCCCAACGAAAGCCCCAGACCCAAATGGAGAGGGGCTGCTTGGGGGCCCCCTGGGGGCCCTTCAGGCCAGCTAGGTCTTTGGGTCGTGGCTCCTTCGGTTTGGGAGCTGTTGCTGCAGTTGGGCATGTTGGCCGGAGAGTGCTTCTCGGGCCGCGAACTGCAACCTTGCATGAATCTCCCAGGTTCCCGGCCCAACGAAAGCCCCCAGACCCAAATGGAGAGGGGCTGCTTGGGGGCCCCCTGGGGGCCCTTCAGGCCAGCTAGGTCTTTGGGTCCTGGCTCCTTCGCTTTGGGAGCTGTTGCTGCAGTTGGGCATGTTGGCCGGAGAGTGCTTCTCCGGCCGCGAACTGGAACCTTGCTGGTACCTCCCAGGTTCCCGGCCCAACTAAAGCCCCCAGACCCAAATGGAGAGGAGCTCCTTGGGGGTCCCATGGGGGCCCTTCAGGCCAGCTAGGTCTTTGGGTCCTGGCTCCTTCGGTTTGGGAGCTGTTGCTGCAGTTGAGCATGTTGGTCGGAGAGTGCTTCTCGGGCCGCGAACTGCAACCTTGCAGGTACCTCTCAGGTATCCATGCCCAACGAAAGCCCCCAGACCCAAATTGAGAGGGGCTGCTTGGGGGCCCCCTGGGGGCCCTTCAGGCCAGCTAGGTCTTTGTGTCCTGGCTCCTTCGCTTTGGGAGCTGTTGCTGCAGTTGGGCATGTTGGGCGGAGAGTGCTTCTCGGGCCGCGAACTGTAACTTGCAGGTACCTCTCAGGTATACATGCCCAACGAAAGCCCCCAGACCCAAATGGAGAGGGGCTGCTTGGTGGCCTTCTGGGGGCCCTTCAGGCCAGCTAGGTCTTTGGGTCCTGGCTCCTTCGCTTTGGGAGCTGTTGCTGGATATTGGGCATGTTGGCCGGAGAGTGCTTCTCGGGACGCGAACTGCAACCTTGCTGGTATCTCCCAGGTTCTCAGCCTAAAGAAAGCCCCCAGACCCAAATGGAGAGGGCCTACTTGGGGGCCCCCTGGGGGCCCTTCAGGCCAGCTAGGTCTTTGGGTCCTGGCTCCTTCGGTTTGGGAGCTGTTGCTGCAGTTGGGCATGTTGGGCGGAGAGTGCTTCTCGGGCCGCGAACTGCAACCTTGCAGGTACCTCCCAGGTTCCCGGCCCAACGAAAGCCCCCAGACCCAAATTGAGAGGTGCTGCTTGGGGGCCCCCTGGGGACCCTTCAGGCCAGCTAGGTCTTTGGGTCCTGGCTCCTTCGCTTTGGGAGCTGTTGCTGCAGTTGGGCATGTTGGCCGGAGAGTGCTTCTCGGGCCGCGAACTGCAACCTTGCAGGATTCTCCCAGGTTCCCGGCCCAACGAAAGCCCCCAGACCCAAATGGAGAGGGGCTGCTTGGGGGCCCTTTGGGGGCCCTTCAGGCCAGCTAGGTCTTTGGGTCCTGGCTCCTTCGGTTTGGGAGCTGTTGCTGCAGTTGGGCATGTTGGCCGGAGAGTGCTTCTCGGGCCGCGAACTGCAACCTTGCAGGATTCTCCCAGGTTCCCGGCCCAACGAAAGCCCCCAGACCCAAATGGAGAGGGGCTGCTTGGGGGCCCCATGGGGGCCCTTCAGGCCAGCTAGGTCTTTGGGTCCTGGCTCCTTCGGTTTGGGAGCTGTTGCTGCAGTTGGGCATGTTGGCCGGAGAGTGCTTCTCGGGCCGCGAACTGCAACCTTGCAGGTACCTCCCAGGTTCCCGGCCCAACGAAAACCCCCAGACCCAAATGGAGAGGGGCTGCTTGGGGGCCCCCTGGGGGCCCTTCAGGCCAGCTAGGTCTTTGGGTCCTGGCTCCTTCGCTTTGGGAGCTGTTGCTGCAGTTGGGCATGTTGGCCGGAGAGTGCTTCTCGGGCCGCGAACTGTAACTTGCAGGTACCTCTCAGGTATACATGCCCAACGAAAGCCCCCAGACCCAAATGGAGAGGGGCTGCTTGGTGGCCTTCTGGGGGCCCTTCAGGCCAGCTAGGTCTTTGGGTCCTGGCTCCTTCGCTTTGGGAGCTGTTGCTGGATATTGGGCATGTTGGCCGGAGAGTGCTTCTCGGGCCGCGAACTGCAACCTTGCAGGATTCTCCCAGGTTCCCGGCCCAAAAAAAGCCCCCAGACCCAAATTGAGAGGGACTTCTTTGGACCCCCTGGGGGCCCTTCAGGCCAGCTAGGTCTTTGGGTCCTGGCTCCTTCGGTTTGGGAGCTGTTGCTGCAGTTGGGCATGTTGGCCGGAGAGTGCTTCTCCGGCCGCGAACTGCAACCTTGCAGGAATCTCCCAGGTTCCCGGCCCAACTAAAGCCCCCAGACCCAAATGGAGAGTAGCTCCTTGGGGGCCCCATGGGGGCCCTTCAGGCCAGCTAGGTCTTTGGGTCCTGGCTCCTTCGCTTTTGGAGCTGTTGCTGCAGTTGGGCATGTTGGCCGGAGAGTGCTTCTCGGGCCGCGAACTGCAACCTCGCAGGAATCTCCCAGGTTCCCGGCCCAACGAAAGGCCCCAGACCCAAATTGAGAGGGGCTGCTTGGGGGCCCCCTGGGGGCCCTTCAGGCCAGCTAGGTCTTTGGGTCCTGGCTCCTTCGGTTTGGGAGCTGTTGCTGCAGTTGGGCATGTTGGCCGGAGAGTGCTTCTCGGGCCGCGAACTGCAACCTTGCAGGATTCTCCCAGGTTCCCGGCCCAACGAAAGCCCCCAGACCAAAATTGAGAGGGGCTGCTTGGGGCCCCCCTGGGGGCCCTTCAGGCCAGCTAGGTCTTTGGGTCCTGGCTCCTTCGGTTTGGGAGCTGTTGCTGCAGTTGGGCATGTTGGCCGGAGAGTGCTTCTCGGGCCGCGAACTGCAACCTTGCAGGATTCTCCCAGTTTCCATGCCCAACGAAAGCCCCCAGACCCAAAGTGAGAGGGGCTGCTTGGGGGCCCCCTGGGGGCCCTTCAGGCCAGCTAGGTCTTTGGGTCCTGGCTCCTTCGCTTTGGGAGCTGTTGCTGCAGTTGGGCATGTTGGCCGGAGAGTGCTCCTCGGGCCGCGAACTGCAACCTTGCAGGAATCTCCCAGGTTCCCGGCCCAACGAAAGCCCCCAGACCCAAATTGAGAGGGGCTGCTTGGGGGCCCCCTGGGGGCCCTTCAGGCCAGCTAGGTCTTTGGGTCCTGGCTCCTTCACTTTGGGAGCTGTTGCTGCAGTTGGGCATGTTGGCCGGAGAGTGCTTCTCGGGCCGCGAACTGCAACCTTGCAGGATTCTCCCAGGTTCCCGGCCCAACGAAAGCCCCAGACCCAAATGGAGAGGGGCTGCTTGGGGGCCCCCTGGGGGCCCTTCAGGCCAGCTAGGTCTTTGGGTCCTGGCTCCTTCGGTTTGGGAGCTGTTGCTGCAGTTGGGCATGTTGGCCGGAGAGTGCTTCTCGGGCCGCGAACTGCAACCTTGCATGAATCTCCCAGGTTCCCGGCCCAACGAAAGCCCCCAGACCCAAATTGAGAGGGGCTGCTTGGGGGCCCCCTGGGGGCCCTTCAGGCCAGCTAGGTCTTTGGGTCCTGGCTCCTTCGCTTTTGGAGCTGTTGCTGCAGTTGGGCATGTTGGCCGGAGAGTGCTTCTCGGGCCGCGAACTGCAACCTTGAAGGATTCTCCCAGGTTCCCGGCCCAACAAAAGCCCCCAGACCCAAATTGAGAGGGGCTGCTTGGGGGCCCCCTGGGGGACCTTCAGGCCAGCTAGGTCTTTGTGTCCTGGCTCCTTCGGTTTGGGAGCTGTTGCTGCAGTTGGGCATGTTGGCCGGAGAGTGCTTCTCGGGCCTCGAACTGCAACCTTGCAGGAATCTCCCAGGTTCCATGCCCAACGAAAGCCCCCAGACCCAAATGGAGAGGGGCTGCTTGGGGGCCCCCTGGGGGCCCTTCAGGCCAGCTAGGTCTTTGGGTCCTGGCTCCTTCGCTTTGGGAGCTGTTGCTGGATATTGGGCATGTTGGCCGGAGAGTGCTTCTCAGGCCGCGAACTGCAACCTTGCTGGTATCTCCCAGGTTCTCAGCCTAAAGAAAGCCCCCAGACCCAAATGGAGAGGGCCTACTTGGGGGCCCCCTGGGGGCCCTTCAGGCCAGCTAGGTCTTTGGGTCCTGGCTCCTTCGGTTTGGGAGCTGTTGCTGCAGTTGGGCATGTTGGGCGGAGAGTGCTTCTCGGGCCGCGAACTGCAACCTTGCAGGATTCTCCCAGGTTCCCGGCCCAACGAAAGCCCCCAGACCAAAATTGAGAGGGGCTGCTTGGGGCCCCCCTGGGGGCCCTTCAGGCCAGCTAGGTCTTTGGGTCCTGGCTCCTTCGCTTTGGGAGCTGTTGCTGCAGTTTGGCATGTTGGCCGGAGAGTGCTTCTCGGGCCGCGAACTGCAACCTTGAAGGAATCTCCCAGGTTCCCGGCCCAACAAAAGCCCCCAGACCCAAATTGAGAGGGGCTGCTTGGGGGCCCCCTGGGGGCCCTTCAGGCCAGCTAGGTCTTTGTGTCCTGGCTCCTTCGGTTTGGGAGCTGTTGCTGCAGTTGGGCATGTTGGCCGGAGAGTGCTTCTCGGGCCTCGAACTGCAACCTTGCAGGAATCTCCCAGGTTCCATGCCCAACGAAAGCCCCCAGACCCAAAGTGAGAGGGGCTGCTTGGGGGCCCCCTGGGGGCCCTTCAGGCCAGCTAGGTCTTTGGGTCCTGGCTCCTTCGCTTTGGGAGCTGTTGCTGCAGTTGGGCATGTTGGCCGGAGAGTGCTTCTCCGGCCGCGAACTGGAACCTTGCTGGTACCTCCCAGGTTCTCAGCCTAAAGAAAGCCCCCAGACCCAAATGGAGAGGGCCTACTTGGGGGCCCCCTGGGGGCCCTTCAGGCCAGCTAGGTCTTTGGGTCCTGGCTCCTTCGGTTTGGGAGCTGTTGCTGCAGTTGAGCATGTTGGTCGGAGAGTGCTTCTCGGGCCGCGAACTGCAACCTTGCAGGTACCTCTCAGGTATCCATGCCCAACGAAAGCCCCCAGACCCAAATTGAGAGGGGCTGCTTGGGGGCCCCCTGGGGGCCCTTCAGGCCAGCTAGGTCTTTGTGTCCTGGCTCCTTCGCTTTGGGAGCTGTTGCTGCAGTTGGGCATGTTGGGCGGAGAGTGCTTCTCGGGCCGCGAACTGTAACTTGCAGGTACCTCTCAGGTATACATGCCCAACGAAAGCCCCCAGACCCAAATGGAGAGGGGCTGCTTGGTGGCCCCCTGGGGGCCCTTCAGGCCAGCTAGGTCTTTGTGTCCTGGCTCCTTCGCTTTGGGAGCTGTTGCTGCAGTTGGGCATGTTGGCCGGAGAGTGCTTCTCGGGACGCGAACTGCAACCTTGCAGGATTCTCCCAGGTTCCCGGCCCAACGAAAGCCCCCAGACCAAAATTGAGAGGGGCTGCTTGGGGCCCCCCTGGGGGCCCTTCAGGCCAGCTAGGTCTTTGGGTCCTGGCTCCTTCGGTTTGGGAGCTGTTGCTGCAGTTGGGCATGTTGGCCGGAGAGTGCTTCTCGGGCCGCGAACTGCAACCTTGCAGGATTCTCCCAGGTTCCCGGCCCAACGAAAGCCCCAAGACCCAAAGTGAGAGGGGCTGCTTGGGGGCCCCCTGGGGGCCCTTCAGGCCAGCTAGGTCTTTGGGTCCTGGCTCCTTCGCTTTGGGAGCTGTTGCTGCAGTTGGGCATGTTGGCCGGAGAGTGCTTCTCGGGCCGCGAACTGCAACCTTGCATGAATCTCCCAGGTTCCCGGCCCAACGAAAGCCCCCAGACCCAAATTGAGAGGGGCTGCTTGGGGGCCCCCTGGGGGCCCTTCAGGCCAGCTAGGTCTTTGGGTCCTGGCTCCTTCACTTTGGGAGCTGTTGCTGCAGTTGGGCATGTTGGGCGGAGAGTGCTTCTCGGGCCGCGAACTGCAACCTTACAGGATTCTCCCAGGTTCCCGGCCCAACGAAAGCCCCCAGACCCAAATGGAGAGGGGCTGCTTGGGGGCCCCCTGGGGGCCCTTCAGGCCAGCTAGGTCTTTGGGTCCTGGCTCCTTCGCTTTGGGAGCTGTTGCTGCAGTTGGGCATGTTGGCCGGAGAGTGCTTCTCGGGCCGCGAACTGCAACCTTGCAGGATTCTCCCAGGTTCCCGGCCCAACGAAAGCCCCCAGACCCAAATTGAGAGGGGCTGCTTGGGGGCCCCCTGGGGGCCCTTCAGGCCAGCTAGGTCTTTGGGTCCTGGCTCCTTCGCTTTGGGAGCTGTTGCTGCAGTTGGGCATGTTGGCCGGAGAGTGCTTCTCGGGCCGCGAACTGCAACCTTGCAGGATTCTCCCAGGTTCCCGGCCCAACGAAAGCCCCCAGACCCAAATTGAGAGGGGCTGCTTGGGGGCCCCCTGGGGGCCCTTCAGGCCAGCTAGGTCTTTGGGTCCTGGCTCCTTCGGTTTGGGAGCTGTTGCTGCAGTTGGGCATGTTGGCCGGAGAGTGCTTCTCGGGCCGCGAACTGCAACCTTGCTGGTATCTCCCAGGTTATCATCCTAAAGAAAGCCCCCAGACCCAAATGGAGAGGGGCTGCTTGGGGGCCCCCTGGGGGCCCTTCAGGCCAGCTAGGTCTTTGTGTCCTGGCTCATTCGGTTTGGGAGCTGTTGTTGACGTTGGGCATGTTGGCCGGAGAGTGCTTCTCGGGCCTCGAACTGCAACCTTGCAGGAATCTCCCAGGTTCCCGGCCCAACAAAAGCCCCCAGACCCAAATGGAGAGGGGCTGCTTGGGGGCCCCCTGGGGGCCCTTCAGGCCAGCTAGGTCTTTGGGTCCTGGCTCCTTCGCTTTGGGAGCTGTTGCTGCAGTTGGGCATGTTGGCCGGAGAGTGCTTCTCGGGCCGCGATCTGCAACCTTGCAGGAATCTCCCAGGTTCCATGCCCAACAAAAGCCCCCAGACCCAAATGGAGAGGGGCTGCTTGGGGGCCCCCTGGGGGCCCTTCAGGCCAGCTAGGTCTTTGGGTCCTGGCTCCTTCGCTTTGGGAGCTGTTGCTGCAGTTGGGCATGTTGGCCGGAGAGTGCTTCTCCGGCCACGAACTGCAACCTTGCAGGAATCTCCCAGGTTCCCGGCCCAACTAAAGCCCCCAGACCCAAATGGAGAGGGGCTGCTTGGGGGCCCCCTGGGGGCCCTTCAGGCCAGCTAGGTCTTTGGGTCCTGGCTCCTTCGGTTTGGGAGCTGTTGCTGCAGTTGGGCATGTTGGCCGGAGAGTGCTTCTCGGGCCGCGAACTGCAACCTCGCAGGAATCTCCCAGGTTCCCGGCCCAACGAAAGGCCCCAGACCCAAATTGAGAGGGGCTGCTTGGGGGCCCCCTGGGGGCCCTTCAGGCCAGCTAGGTCTTTGGGTCCTGGCTCCTTCGGTTTGGGAGCTGTTGCTGCAGTTGGGCATGTTGGCCGGAGAGTGCTTCTCGGGCCGCGAACTGCAACCTTGCAGGATTCTCCCAGGTTCCCGGCCCAACGAAAGCCCCCAGACCCAAATTGAGAGGGGCTGCTTGGGGGCCCCCTGGGGGCCCTTCAGGCCAGCTAGGTCTTTGGGTCCTGGCTCCTTCGCTTTTGGAGCTGTTGCTGCAGTTGGGCATGTTGGGCGGAGAGTGCTTCTCGGGCCGCGAACTGCTACCTTGAAGGAATCTCCCAGGTTCCCGGCCCAACGAAAGCCCCCAGACCCAAATTGAGAGGGGCTGCTTGGGGGCCCCCTGGGGGCCCTTCAGGCCAGCTAGGTCTTTGTGTCCTGGCTCCTTCGGTTTGGGAGCTGTTGCTGCAGTTGGGCATGTTGGCCGGAGAGTGCTTCTCGGGCCTCGAACTGCAACCTTGCAGGAATCTCCCAGGTTCCATGCCCAACGAAAGCCCCCAGACCCAAAGTGAGAGGGGCTGCTTGGGGGCCCCCTGGGGGCCCTTCAGGCCAGCTAGGTCTTTGGGTCCTGGCTCCTTCGCTTTGGGAGCTGTTGCTGCAGTTGGGCATGTTGGCCGGAGAGTGCTTCTCCGGCCGCGAACTGGAACCTTGCTGGTACCTCCCAGGTTCCCGGCCCAACTAAAGCCCCCAGACCCAAATGGAGAGGAGCTCCTTGGGGGTCCCATGGGGGCCCTTCAGGCCAGCTAGGTCTTTGGGTCCTGGCTCCTTCGGTTTGGGAGCTGTTGCTGCAGTTGAGCATGTTGGTCGGAGAGTGCTTCTCGGGCCGCGAACTGCAACCTTGCAGGTACCTCTCAGGTATCCATGCCCAACGAAAGCCCCCAGACCCAAATTGAGAGGGGCTGCTTGGTGGCCCCCTGGGGGCCCTTCAGGCCAGCTAGGTCTTTGTGTCCTGGCTCCTTCGCTTTGGGAGCTGTTGCTGCAGTTGGGCATGTTGGGCGGAGAGTGCTTCTCGGGCCGCGAACTGTAACTTGCAGGTACCTCTCAGGTATACATGCCCAACGAAAGCCCCCAGACCCAAATGGAGAGGGGCTGCTTGGTGGCCCCCTGGGGGCCCTTCAGGCCAGCTAGGTCTTTGGGTCCTGGCTCCTTCGCTTTGGGAGCTGTTGCTGGATATTGGGCATGTTGGCCGGAGAGTGCTTCTCGGGCCGCGAACTGCAACCTTGCTGGTATCTCCCAGGTTCTCAGACTAAAGAAAGCCCCCAGACCCAAATGGAGAGGGGCTGCTTGGGGGCCCCCTGGGGGCCCTTCAGGCCAGCTAGGTCTTTGGGTCCTGGCTCCTTCGGTTTGGGAGCTGTTGCTGCAGTTGGGCATGTTGGCCGGAGAGTGCTTCTCGGGCCGCGAACTGCAACCTTGCAGGAATCTCCCAGGTTCCATGCCCAACAAAAGCCCCCAGACCCAAATGGAGAGGGGCTGCTTGGGGGCCCCCTGGGGGCCCTTCAGGCCAGCTAGGTCTTTGGGTCCTGGCTCCTTCGCTTTGGGAGCTGTTGCTGCAGTTGGGCATGTTGGCCGGAGAGTGCTTCTCCGGCCGCGAACTGCAACCTTGCAGGAATCTCCAAGGTTCCCGGCCCAACTAAAGCCCCCAGACCCAAATGGAGAGTAGCTCCTTGGGGGCCCCATGGGGGCCCTTCAGGCCAGCTAGGTCTTTGGGTCCTGGCTCCTTCGCTTTGGGAGCTGTTGCTGCAGTTGGGCATGTTGGCCGGAGAGTGCTTCTCCGGCCGCGAACTGCAACCTCGCAGGAATCTCCCAGGTTCCCGGCCCAACGAAAGGCCCCAGACCCAAATTGAGAGGGGCTGCTTGGGGGCCCCCTGGGGGCCCTTCAGGCCAGCTAGGTCTTTGGGTCCTGGCTCCTTCGGTTTGGGAGCTGTTGCTGCAGTTGGGCATGTTGGCCGGAGAGTGCTTCTCGGGCCGCGAACTGCAACCTTGCAGGATTCTCCCAGGTTCCCGGCCCAACAAAAGCCCCCAGACCAAAATTGAGAGGGGCTGCTTGGGGCCCCCCTGGGGGCCCTTCAGGCCAGCTAGGTCTTTGGGTCCTGGCTCCTTCGGTTTGGGAGCTGTTGCTGCAGTTGGGCATGTTGGCCGGAGAGTGCTTCTCGGGCCGCGAACTGCAACCTTGCAGGATTCTCCCAGGTTCCATGCCCAACGAAAGCCCCCAGACCCAAAGTGAGAGGGGCTGCTTGGGGGCCCCCTGGGGGCCCTTCAGGCCAGCTAGGTCTTTGGGTCCTGGCTCCTTCGCTTTGGGAGCTGTTGCTGCAGTTGGGCATGTTGGCCGGAGAGTGCTTCTCGGGCCGCGAACTGCAACCTCGCAGGAATCTCCCAGGTTCCCGGCCCAACGAAAGGCCCCAGACCCAAATTGAGAGGGGCTGCTTGGGGGCCCCCTGGGGGCCCTTCAGGCCAGCTAGGTCTTTGTGTCCTGGCTCATTCGGTTTGGGAGCTGTTGTTGACGTTGGGCATGTTGGCCGGAGAGTGCTTCTCGGGCCTCGAACTGCAACCTTGCAGGAATCTCCCAGGTTCCCGGCCCAACAAAAGCCCCCAGACCCAAATGGAGAGGGGCTGCTTGGGGGCCCCCTGGGGGCCCTTCAGGCCAGCTAGGTCTTTGGGTCCTGGCTCCTTCGGTTTGGGAGCTGTTGCTGCAGTTGGGCATGTTGGCCGGAGAGTGCTTCTCGGGCCGCGAACTGCAACCTTGCAGGAATCTCCCAGGTTCCATGCCCAACAAAAGCCCCCAGACCCAAATGGAGAGGGGCTGCTTGGGGGCCCCCTGGGGGCCCTTCAGGCCAGCTAGGTCTTTGGGTCCTGGCTCCTTCGCTTTGGGAGCTGTTGCTGCAGTTGGGCATGTTGGCCGGAGAGTGCTTCTCCGGCGGCGAACTGCAACCTTGCAGGAATCTCCCAGGTTCCCGGCCCAACTAAAGCCCCCAGACCCAAATGGAGAGTAGCTCCTTGGGGGCCCCATGGGGGCCCTTCAGGCCAGCTAGGTCTTTGGGTCCTGGCTCCTTCGGTTTGGGAGCTGTTGCTGCAGTTGGGCATGTTGGCCGGAGAGTGCTTCTCCGGCCGCGAACTGCAACCTCGCAGGAATCTCCCAGGTTCCCGGCCCAACGAAAGGCCCCAGACCCAAATTGAGAGGGGCTGCTTGGGGGCCCCCTGGGGGCCCTTCAGGCCAGCTAGGTCTTTGGGTCCTGGCTCCTTCGGTTTGGGAGCTGTTGCTGCAGTTGGGCATGTTGGCCGGAGAGTGCTTCTCGGGCCGCGAACTGCAACCTTGCAGGATTCTCCCAGGTTCCCGGCCCAACAAAAGCCCCCAGACCAAAATTGAGAGGGGCTGCTTGGGGCCCCCCTGGGGGCCCTTCAGGCCAGCTAGGTCTTTGGGTCCTGGCTCCTTCGCTTTGGGAGCTGTTGCTGCAGTTGGGCATGTTGGCCGGAGAGTGCTTCTCGGGCCGCGAACTGCAACCTTGCATGAATCTCCCAGGTTCCCGGCCCAACGAAAGCCCCCAGACCCAAATTGAGAGGGGCTGCTTGGGGGCCCCCTGGGGGCCCTTCAGGCCAGCTAGGTCTTTGGGTCCTGGCTCCTTCGCTTTGGGAGCTGTTGCTGGATATTGGGCATGTTGGGCGGAGAGTGCTTCTCGGGCCGCGAACTGCAACCTTGCAGGATTCTCCCAGGTTCCCGGCCCAACGAAAGCCCCCAGACCCAAATGGAGAGGGGCTGCTTGGGGGCTCCCTGGGGGCCCTTCAGGCCAGCTAGGTCTTTGTGTCCTGGCTCCTTCGCTTTGGGAGCTGTTGCTGCAGTTGGGCATGTTGGCCGGAGAGTGCTTCTCGGGCCGCGAACTGCAACCTTGCAGGATTCTCCCAGGTTCCCGGCCCAACGAAAGCCCCAGACCCAAATGGAGAGGGGCTGCTTGGGGGCCCCCTGGGGGCCCTTCAGGCCAGCTAGGTCTTTGTGTCCTGGCTCCTTCGGTTTGGGAGCTGTTGCTGCAGTTGGGCATGTTGGCCGGAGAGTGCTTCTCGGGCCGCGAACTGCAACCTTGCATGAATCTCCCGGGTTCCCGGCCCAACGAAAGCCCCCAGACCCAAATGGAGAGGGGCTGCTTGGGGGCCCCCTGGGGGCCCTTCAGGCCAGCTAGGTCTTTGGGTCCTGGCTCCTTCGCTTTGGGAGCTGTTGCTGCAGTTGGGCATGTTGGCCGGAGAGTGCTTCTCCGGCCGCGAACTGGAACCTTGCTGGTACCTCCCAGGTTCCCGGCCCAACTAAAGCCCCCAGACCCAAATGGAGAGGAGCTCCTTGGGGGTCCCATGGGGGCCCTTCAGGCCAGCTAGGTCTTTGGGTCCTGGCTCCTTCGGTTTGGGAGCTGTTGCTGCAGTTGAGCATGTTGGGCGGAGAGTGCTTCTCGGGCCGCGAACTGCAACCTTGCAGGTACCTCTCAGGTATCCATGCCCAACGAAAGCCCCCAGACCCAAATTGAGAGGGGCTGCTTGGGGGCCCCCTGGGGGCCCTTCAGGCCAGCTAGGTCTTTGTGTCCTGGCTCCTTCGCTTTGGGAGCTGTTGCTGCAGTTGGGCATGTTGGGCGGAGAGTGCTTCTCGGGCCGCGAACTGTAACTTGCAGGTACCTCTCAGGTATACATGCCCAACGAAAGCCCCCAGACCCAAATGGAGAGGGGCTGCTTGGTGGCCTTCTGGGGGCCCTTCAGGCCAGCTAGGTCTTTGGGTCCTGGCTCCTTCGCTTTGGGAGCTGTTGCTGCAGTTGGGCATGTTGGCCGGAGAGTGCTTCTCGGGCCGCGAACTGCAACCTTGCTGGTACCTCCCAGGTTCCCGGCCCAACGAAAGCCCCCAGACCCAAATTGAGAGGGGCTGCTTGGGGGCCCCCTGGGGGCCCTTCAGGCCAGCTAGGTCTTTGGGTCCTGGCTCCTTCGGTTTGGGAGCTGTTGCTGCAGTTGGGCATGTTGGCCGGAGAGTGCTTCTCGGGCCGCGAACTGCAACCTTGCAGGTACCTCCCAGGTTCCCGGCCCAACGAAAGCCCCCAGACCCAAATGGAGAGGGGCTGCTTGGGGGCCCCCTGGGGACCCTTCAGGCCAGCTAGGTCTTTGGGTCCTGGCTCCTTCGCTTTGGGAGCTGTTGCTGCAGTTGGGCATGTTGGCCGGAGAGTGCTTCTCGGGCCGCGAACTGCAACCTTGCAGGATTCTCCCAGGTTCCCGGCCCAACGAAAGCCCCCAGACCCAAATGGAGAGGGGCTGCTTGGGGGCCCTTTGGGGGCCCTTCAGGCCAGCTAGGTCTTTGGGTCCTGGCTCCTTCGGTTTGGGAGCTGTTGCTGCAGTTGGGCATGTTGGGCGGAGAGTGCTTCTCGGGCCGCGAACTGCAACCTTGCAGGATTCTCCCAGGTTCCCGGCCCAACGAAAGCCCCCAGACCCAAATGGAGAGGGGCTGCTTGGGGGCCCCATGGGGGCCCTTCAGGCCAGCTAGGTCTTTGGGTCCTGGCTCCTTCGGTTTGGGAGCTGTTGCTGCAGTTGGGCATGTTGGCCGGAGAGTGCTTCTCGGGCCGCGAACTGCAACCTTGCAGGTACCTCCCAGGTTCCCGGCCAAACGAAAACCCCCAGACCCAAATGGAGAGGGGCTGCTTGGGGGCCCCCTGGGGGCCCTTCAGGCCAGCTAGGTCTTTGGGTCCTGGCTCCTTCGCTTTGGGAGCTGTTGCTGCAGTTGGGCATGTTGGCCGGAGAGTGCTTCTCGGGCCGCGAACTGTAACTTGCAGGTACGTCTCAGGTATACATGCCCAACGAAAGCCCCCAGACCCAAATGGAGAGGGGCTGCTTGGTGGCCTTCTGGGGGCCCTTCAGGCCAGCTAGGTCTTTGGGTCCTGGCTCCTTCGGTTTGGGAGCTGTTGCTGGATATTGGGCATGTTGGCCGGAGAGTGCTTCTCGGGCCGCGAACTGCAACCTTGCAGGATTCTCCCAGGTTCCCGGCCCAAAAAAAGCCCCCAGACCCAAATGGAGAGGGGCTGCTTGGTGGCCTTCTGGGGGCCCTTCAGGCCAGCTAGGTCTTTGGGTCCTGGCTCCTTCGCTTTGGGAGCTGTTGCTGCAGTTGGGCATGTTGGCCGGAGAGTGCTTCTCCGGAGGCGAACTGCAACCTTGCAGGAATCTCCCAGGTTCCCGGCCCAACTAAAGCCCCCAGACCCAAATGGAGAGTAGCTCCTTGGGGGCCCCATGGGGGCCCTTCAGGCCAGCTAGGTCTTTGGGTCCTGGCTCCTTCGGTTTGGGAGCTGTTGCTGCAGTTGGGCATGTTGGCCGGAGAGTGCTTCTCGGGCCGCGAACTGCAACCTCGCAGGAATCTCCCAGGTTCCCGGCCCAACGAAAGGCCCCAGACCCAAATGGAGAGGGGCTGCTTGGGGGCCCCATGGGGGCCCTTCAGGCCAGCTAGGTCTTTGGGTCGTGGCTCCTTCGCTTTGGGAGCTGTTGCTGCAGTTGGGCATGTTGGCCGGAGAGTGCTTCTCGGGCCGCGAACTGCAACCTTGCAGGATTCTCCCAGGTTCCCGGCCCAACGAAAGCCCCCAGACCCAAAGTGAGAGGGGCTGCTTGGGGGCCCCCTGGGGGCCCTTCAGGCCAGCTAGGTCTTTGGGTCCTGGCTCCTTCGCTTTGGGAGCTGTTGCTGCAGTTGGGCATGTTGGGCGGAGAGTGCTTCTCGGGCCGCGAACTGCAACCTTGCAGGAATCTCCCAGGTTCCCGGCCCAACGAAAGCCCCCAGACCCAAATTGAGAGGGGCTGCTTGGGGGCCCCCTGGGGGCCCTTCAGGCCAGCTAGGTCTTTGGGTCCTGGCTCCTTCGGTTTGGGAGCTGTTGCTGCAGTTGGGCATGTTGGCCGGAGAGTGCTTCTCGGGCCGCGAACTGCAACCTTGCAGGATTCTCCCAGGTTCCCGGCCCAACGAAAGCCCCAGACCCAAATGGAGAGGGGCTGCTTGGGGGCCCCCTGGGGGCCCTTCAGGCCAGCTAGGTCTTTGGGTCCTGGCTCCTTCGGTTTGGGAGCTGTTGCTGCAGTTGGGCATGTTGGCCGGAGAGTGCTTCTCGGGCCGCGAACTGCAACCTTGCATGAATCTCCCAGGTTCCCGGCCCAACGAAAGCCCCCAGACCCAAATTGAGAGGGGCTGCTTGGGGGCCCCCTGGGGGCCCTTCAGGCCAGCTAGGTCTTTGGGTCCTGGCTCCTTCGCTTTTGGAGCTGTTGCTGCAGTTGGGCATGTTGGCCGGAGAGTGCTTCTCGGGCCGCGAACTGCTACCTTGAAGGAATCTCCCAGGTTCCCGGCCCAACGAAAGCCCCCAGACCCAAATTGAGAGGGGCTGCTTGGGGGCCCCCTGGGGGCCCTTCAGGCCAGCTAGGTCTTTGTGTCCTGGCTCCTTCGGTTTGGGAGCTGTTGCTGCAGTTGGGCATGTTGGGCGGAGAGTGCTTCTCGGGCCTCGAACTGCAACCTTGCAGGAATCTCCCAGGTTCCATGCCCAACGAAAGCCCCCAGACCCAAATGGAGAGGGGCTGCTTGGGGGCCCCCTGGGGGCCCTTCAGGCCAGCTAGGTCTTTGGGTCCTGGCTCCTTCGCTTTGGGAGCTGTTGCTGCAGTTGGGCATGTTGGCCGGAGAGTGCTTCTCCGGCCGCGAACTGGAACCTTGCTGGTACCTCCCAGGTTCCCGGCCCAACTAAAGCCCCCAGACCCAAATGGAGAGGAGCTCCTTGGGGGTCCCATGGGGGCCCTTCAGGCCAGCTAGGTCTTTGGGTCCTGGCTCCTTCGGTTTGGGAGCTGTTGCTGCAGTTGAGCATGTTGGTCGGAGAGTGCTTCTCGGGCCACGAACTGCAACCTTGCAGGTACCTCTCAGGTATCCATGCCCAACGAAAGCCCCCAGACCCAAATTGAGAGGGGCTGCTTGGTGGCCCCCTGGGGGCCCTTCAGGCCAGCTAGGTCTTTGTGTCCTGGCTCCTTCGCTTTGGGAGCTGTTGCTGCAGTTGGGCATGTTGGGCGGAGAGTGCTTCTCGGGCCGCGAACTGTAACTTGCAGGTACCTCTCAGGTATACATGCCCAACGAAAGCCCCCAGACCCAAATGGAGAGGGGCTGCTTGGGGGCCCCCTGGGGGCCCTTCAGGCCAGCTAGGTCTTTGGGTCCTGGCTCCTTCGCTTTGGGAGCTGTTGCTGGATATTGGGCATGTTGGCCGGAGAGTGCTTCTCGGGCCGCGAACTGCAACCTTGCTGGTATCTCCCAGGTTCTCAGCCTAAAGAAAGCCCCCAGACCCAAATGGAGAGGGCCTACTTGGGGGCCCCCTGGGGGCCCTTCAGGCCAGCTAGGTCTTTGGGTCCTGGCTCCTTCGGTTTGGGAGCTGTTGCTGCAGTTGGGCATGTTGGCCGGAGAGTGCTTCTCGGGCCGCGAACTGCAACCTTGCAGGATTCTCCCAGGTTCCATGCCCAACGAAAGCCCCCAGACCCAAAGTGAGAGGGGCTGCTTGGGGGCCCCCTGGGGGCCCTTCAGGCCAGCTAGGTCTTTGGGTCCTGGCTCCTTCGCTTTGGGAGCTGTTGCTGCAGTTGGGCATGTTGGCCGGAGAGTGCTTCTCGGGCCGCGAACTGCAACCTTGCATGAATCTCCCAGGTTCCCGGCCCAACGAAAGCCCCCAGACCCAAATTGAGAGGGGCTGCTTGGGGGCCCCCTGGGGGCCCTTCAGGCCAGCTAGGTCTTTGGGTCCTGGCTCCTTCACTTTGGGAGCTGTTGCTGCAGTTGGGCATGTTGGCCGGAGAGTGCTTCTCGGGCCGCGAACTGCAACCTTGCAGGATTCTCCCAGGTTCCCGGCCCAACGAAAGCCCCAGACCCAAATGGAGAGGGGCTGCTTGGGGGCCCCCTGGGGGCCCTTCAGGCCAGCTAGGTCTTTGGGTCCTGGCTCCTTCGGTTTGGGAGCTGTTGCTGCAGTTGGGCATGTTGGGCGGAGAGTGCTTCTCGGGCTGCGAACTGCAACCTTGCATGAATCTCCCAGGTTCCCGGCCCAACGAAAGCCCCCAGACCCAAATGGAGAGGGGCTGCTTGGGGGCCCCCTGGGGGCCTTTCAGGCCAGCTAGGTCTTTGGGTCCTGGCTCCTTCGCTTTGGGAGCTGTTGCTGCAGTTGGGCATGTTGGCCGGAGAGTGCTTCTCCGGCCGCGAACTGGAACCTTGCTGGTACCTCCCAGGTTCCCGGCCCAACTAAAATCCCCAGACCCAAATGGAGAGGAGCTCCTTGGGGGTCCCATGGGGGCCCTTCAGGCCAGCTAGGTCTTTGGGTCCTGGCTCCTTCGGTTTGGGAGCTGTTGCTGCAGTTGAGCATGTTGGTCGGAGAGTGCTTCTCGGGCCGCGAACTGCAACCTTGCAGGTACCTCTCAGGTATCCATGCCCAACGAAAGCCCCCAGACCCAAATTGAGAGGGGCTGCTTGGGGGCCCCCTGGGGGCCCTTCAGGCCAGCTAGGTCTTTGTGTCCTGGCTCCTTCGCTTTGGGAGCTGTTGCTGCAGTTGTGCATGTTGGGCGGAGAGTGCTTCTCGGGCCGCGAACTGTAACTTGCAGGTACCTCTCAGGTATACATGCCCAACGAAAGCCCCCAGACCCAAATGGAGAGGGGCTGCTTGGTGGCCCCCTGGGGGCCCTTCAGGCCAGCTAGGTCTTTGGGTCCTGGCTCCTTCGCTTTGGGAGCTGTTGCTGCAGTTGGGCATGTTGGCCGGAGAGTGCTTCTCGGGCCGCGAACTGCAACCTTGCTGGTATCTCCCAGGTTCTCAGCCTAAAGAAAGCCCCCAGACCCAAATGGAGAGGGCCTACTTGGGGGCCCCCTGGGGGCCCTTCAGGCCAGCTAGGTCTTTGGGTCCTGGCTCCTTCGGTTTGGGAGCTGTTGCTGCAGTTGGGCATGTTGGCCGGAGAGTGCTTCTCGGGCCGCGAACTGCAACCTTGCAGGATTCTCCCAGGTTCCATGCCCAACGAAAGCCCCCAGACCCAAAGTGAGAGGGGCTGCTTGGGGGCCCCCTGGGGGCCCTTCAGGCCAGCTAGGTCTTTGGGTCCTGGCTCCTTCGCTTTGGGAGCTGTTGCTGCAGTTGGGCATGTTGGCCGGAGAGTGCTTCTCGGGCCGCGAACTGCAACCTTGCATGAATCTCCCAGGTTCCCGGCCCAACGAAAGCCCCCAGACCCAAATTGAGAGGGGCTGCTTGGGGGCCCCCTGGGGGCCCTTCAGGCCAGCTAGGTCTTTGGGTCCTGGCTCCTTCACTTTGGGAGCTGTTGCTGCAGTTGGGCATGTTGGCCGGAGAGTGCTTCTCGGGCCGCGAACTGCAACCTTGCAGGATTCTCCCAGGTTCCCGGCCCAACGAAAGCCCCAGACCCAAATGGAGAGGGGCTGCTTGGGGGCCCCCTGGGGGCCCTTCAGGCCAGCTAGGTCTTTGGTTCGTGGCTCCTTCGGTTTGGGAGCTGTTGCTGCAGTTGGGCATGTTGGCCGGAGAGTGCTTCTCGGGCCGCGAACTGCAACCTTGCATGAATCTCCCAGGTTCCCGGCCCAACGAAAGCCCCCAGACCCAAATGGAGAGGGGCTGCTTGGGGGCCCCCTGGGGGCCCTTCAGGCCAGCTAGGTCTTTGGGTCCTGGCTCCTTCGCTTTGGGAGCTGTTGCTGCAGTTGGGCATGTTGGCCGGAGAGTGCTTCTCCGGCCGCGAACTGGAACCTTGCTGGTACCTCCCAGGTTCCCGGCCCAACTAAAGCCCCCAGACCCAAATGGAGAGGAGCTCCTTGGGGGTCCCATGGGGGCCCTTCAGGCCAGCTAGGTCTTTGGGTCCTGGCTCCTTCGGTTTGGGAGCTGTTGCTGCAGTTGGGCATGTTGGTCGGAGAGTGCTTCTCGGGCCGCGAACTGCAACCTTGCAGGTACCTCTCAGGTATCCATGCCCAACGAAAGCCCCCAGACCCAAATTGAGAGGGGCTGCTTGGGGGCCCCCTGGGGGCCCTTCAGGCCAGCTAGGTCTTTGTGTCCTGGCTCCTTCGCTTTGGGAGCTGTTGCTGCAGTTGGGCATGTTGGGCGGAGAGTGCTTCTCGGGCCGCGAACTGTAACTTGCAGGTACCTCTCAGGTATCCATGCCCAACGAAAGCCCCCAGACCCAAATGGAGAGGGGCTGCTTGGTGGCCTTCTGGGGGCCCTTCAGGCCAGCTAGGTCTTTGGGTCCTGGCTCCTTCGCTTTGGGAGCTGTTGCTGGATATTGGGCATGTTGGCCGGAGAGTGCTTCTCGGGCCGCGAACTGCAACCTTGCTGGTATCTCCCAGGTTCTCAGCCTAAAGAAAGCCCCCAGACCCAAATGGAGAGGGCCTACTTGGGGGCCCCCTGGGGGCCCTTCAGGCCAGCTAGGTCTTTGGGTCCTGGCTCCTTCGGTTTGGGAGCTGTTGCTGCAGTTGGGCATGTTGGGCGGAGAGTGCTTCTCGGGCCGCGAACTGCAACCTTGCAGGTACCTCCCAGGTTCCCGGCCCAACGAAAGCCCCCAGACCCAAATTGAGAGGTGCTGCTTGGGGGCCCCCTGGGGACCCTTCAGGCCAGCTAGGTCTTTGGGTCCTGGCTCCTTCGCTTTGGGAGCTGTTGCTGCAGTTGGGCATGTTGGCCGGAGAGTGCTTCTCGGGCCGCGAACTGCAACCTTGCAGGATTCTCCCAGGTTCCCGGCCCAACGAAAGCCCCCAGACCCAAATGGAGAGGGGCTGCTTGGGGGCCCTTTGGGGGCCCTTCAGGCCAGCTAGGTCTTTGGGTCCTGGCTCCTTCGGTTTGGGAGCTGTTGCTGCAGTTGGGCATGTTGGCCGGAGAGTGCTTCTCGGGCCGCGAACTGCAACCTTGCAGGATTCTCCCAGGTTCCCGGCCCAACGAAAGCCCCCAGACCCAAATGGAGAGGGGCTGCTTGGGGGCCCCCTGGGGGCCCTTCAGGCCAGCTAGGTCTTTGGGTCCTGGCTCCTTCGGTTTGGGAGCTGTTGCTGCAGTTGGGCATGTTGGGCGGAGAGTGCTTCTCGGGCCGCGAACTGTAACTTGTAGGTACCTCTCAGTTATACATGCCCAACGAAAGCCCCCAGACCCAAATGGAGAGGGGCTGCTTGGTGGCCTTCTGGGGGCCCTTCAGGCCAGCTAGGTCTTTGGGTCCTGGCTCCTTCGCTTTGGGAGCTGTTGCTGGATATTGGGCATGTTGGCCGGAGAGTGCTTCTCGGGCCGCGAACTGCAACCTTGCAGGATTCTCCCAGGTTCCCGGCCCAAAAAAAGCCCCCAGACCCAAATTGAGAGGAACTTCTTTGGACCCCCTGGGGGCCCTTCAGGCCAGCTAGGTCTTTGGGTCCTGGCTCCTTCGGTTTGGGAGCTGTTGCTGCAGTTGGGCATGTTGGCCGGAGAGTGCTTCTCCGGCGGCGAACTGCAACCTTGCAGGAATCTCCCAGGTTCCCGGCCCAACTAAAGCCCCCAGACCCAAATGGAGAGTAGCTCCTTGGGGGCCCCCTGGGGGCCCTTCAGGCCAGCTAGGTCTTTGGGTCCTGGCTCCTTCGGTTTGGGAGCTGTTGCTGCAGTTGGGCATGTTGGCCGGAGAGTGCTTCTCGGGCCGCGAACTGCAACCTCGCAGGAATCTCCCAGGTTCCCGGCCCAACAAAAGGCCCCAGACCCAAATTGAGAGGGGCTGCTTGGGGGCCCCCTGGGGGCCCTTCAGGCCAGCTAGGTCTTTGGGTCCTGGCTCCTTCGGTTTGGGAGCTGTTGCTGCAGTTGGGCATGTTGGCCGGAGAGTGCTTCTCGGGCCGCGAACTGCAACCTTGCAGGATTCTCCCAGGTTCCATGCCCAACGAAAGCCCCCAGACCAAAATTGAGAGGGGCTGCTTGGGGCCCCCCTGGGGGCCCTTCAGGCCAGCTAGGTCTTTGGGTCCTGGCTCCTTCGGTTTGGGAGCTGTTGCTGCAGTTGGGCATGTTGGCCGGAGAGTGCTTCTCGGGCCGCGAACTGCAACCTTGCAGGATTCTCCCAGGTTCCATGCCCAACGAAAGCCCCCAGACCCAAAGTGAGAGGGGCTGCTTGGGGGCCCCCTGGGGGCCCTTCAGGCCAGCTAGGTCTTTGGGTCCTGGCTCCTTCGCTTTGGGAGCTGTTGCTGCAGTTGGGCATGTTGGCCGGAGAGTGCTTCTCGGGCCGCGAACTGCAACCTTGCAGGAATCTCCCAGGTTCCCGGCCCAACGAAAGCCCCCAGACCCAAATTGAGAGGGGCTGCTTGGGGGCCCCCTGGGGGCCCTTCAGGCCAGCTAGGTCTTTGGGTCCTGGCTCCTTCACTTTGGGAGCTGTTGCTGCAGTTGGGCATGTTGGCCGGAGAGTGCTTCTCGGGCCGCGAACTGCAACCTTGCAGGATTCTCCCAGGTTCCCGGCCCAACGAAAGCCCCAGACCCAAATGGAGAGGGGCTGCTTGGGGGCCCCCTGGGGGCCCTTCAGGCCAGCTAGGTCTTTGGGTCCTGGCTCCTTCGCTTTGGGAGCTGTTGCTGCAGTTGGGCATGTTGGCCGGAGAGTGCTTCTCGGGCCGCGAACTGCAACCTTGCATGAATCTCCCAGGTTCCCGGCCCAACTAAAGCCCCCAGACCCAAATTGAGAGGGGCTGCTTGGGGGCCCCCTGGGGGCCCTTCAGGCCAGCTAGGTCTTTGGGTCCTGGCTCCTTCGCTTTTGGAGCTGTTGCTGCAGTTGGGCATGTTGGCCGGAGAGTGCTTCTCGGGCCGCGAACTGCAACCTTGAAGGAATCTCCCAGGTTCCCGGCCCAACAAAAGCCCCCAGACCCAAATTGAGAGGGGCTGCTTGGGGGCCCCCTGGGGGCCCTTCAGGCCAGCTAGGTCTTTGGGTCCTGGCTCCTTCGCTTTGGGAGCTGTTGCTGCAGTTGGGCATGTTGGCCGGAGAGTGCTTCTCGGGCCTCGAACAGCAACCTTGCAGGAATCTCCCAGGTTCCATGCCCAACGAAAGCCCCCAGACCCAAAAGGAGAGGGCCTACTTGGGGGCCCCCTGGGGGCCCTTCAGGCCAGCTAGGTCTTTGGGTCCTGGCTCCTTCGCTTTGGGAGCTGTTGCTGCAGTTGGGCATGTTGGCCGGAGAGTGCTTCTCCGGCCGCGAACTGGAACCTTGCTGGTACCTCCCAGGTTCCCGGCCCAACTAAAGCCCCCAGACCCAAATGGAGAGGAGCTCCTTGGGGGTCCCATGGGGGCCCTTCAGGCCAGCTAGGTCTTTGGGTCCTGGCTCCTTCGGTTTGGGAGCTGTTGCTGCAGTTGAGCATGTTGGTCGGAGAGTGCTTCTCGGGCCGCGAACTGCAACCTTGCAGGTACCTCTCAGGTATCCATGCCCAACGAAAGCCCCCAGACCCAAATTGAGAGGGGCTGCTTGGTGGCCCCCTGGGGGCCCTTCAGGCCAGCTAGGTCTTTGGGTCCTGGCTCCTTTGCTTTGGGAGCTGTTGCTGCAGTTGGGCATGTTGGGCGGAGAGTGCTTCTCGGGCCGCGAACTGTAACTTGCAGGTACCTCTCAGGTATACATGCCCAACGAAAGCCCCCAGACCCAAATGGAGAGGGGCTGCTTGGTGGCCCCCTGGGGGCCCTTCAGGCCAGCTAGGTCTTTGGGTCCTGGCTCCTTCGCTTTGGGAGCTGTTGCTGGATATTGGGCATGTTGGGCGGAGAGTGCTTCTCGGGCCGCGAACTGCAACCTTGCTGGTATCTCCCAGGTTCTCAGCCTAAAGAAAGCCCCCAGACCCAAATGGAGAGGGCCTACTTGGGGGCCCCCTGGGGGCCCTTCAGGCCAGCTAGGTCTTTGGGTCCTGGCTCCTTCGGTTTGGGAGCTGTTGCTGCAGTTGGGCATGTTGGCCGGAGAGTGCTTCTCGGGCCGCGAACTGCAACCTTGCAGGATTCTCCCAGGTTCCCGGCCCAACGAAAGCCCCCAGACCAAAATTGAGAGGGGCTGCTTGGGGCCCCCCTGGGGGCCCTTCAGGCCAGCTAGGTCTTTGGGTCCTGGCTCCTTCGCTTTGGGAGCTGTTGCTGCAGTTTGGCATGTTGGCCGGAGAGTGCTTCTCGGGCCGCGAACTGCAACCTTGCATGAATCTCCCAGGTTCCCGGCCCAACAAAAGCCCCCAGACCCAAATTGAGAGGGGCTGCTTGGGGGCCCCCTGGGGGCCCTTCAGGCCAGCTAGGTCTTTGTGTCCTGGCTCCTTCGGTTTGGGAGCTGTTGCTGCAGTTGGGCATGTTGGCCGGAGAGTGCTTCTCGGGCCTCGAACTGCAACCTTGCAGGAATCTCCCAGGTTCCATGCCCAACGAAAGCCCCCAGACCCAAAGTGAGAGGGGCTGCTTGGGGGCCCCCTGGGGGCCCTTCAGGCCAGCTAGGTCTTTGGGTCCTGGCTCCTTCGCTTTGGGAGCTGTTGCTGCAGTTGGGCATGTTGGCCGGAGAGTGCTTCTCGGGCCGCGAACTGGAACCTTGCTGGTACCTCCCAGGTTCCCGGCCCAACTAAAGCCCCCAGACCCAAATGGAGATGAGCTCCTTGGGGGTCCCATGGGGGCCCTTCAGGCCAGCTAGGTCTTTGGGTCCTGGCTCCTTCGGTTTGGGAGCTGTTGCTGCAGTTGAGCATGTTGGTCGGAGAGTGCTTCTCGGGCCGCGAACTGCAACCTTGCAAGTACCTCTCAGGTATCCATGCCCAACGAAAGCCCCCAGACCCAAATTGAGAGGGGCTGCTTGGTGGCCCCCTGGGGGCCCTTCAGGCCAGCTAGGTCTTTGGGTCCTGGCTCCTTCGCTTTGGGAGCTGTTGCTGCAGTTGGGCATGTTGGCCGGAGAGTGCTTCTCGGGCCGCGAACTGTAACTTGCAGGTACCTCTCAGGTATACATGCCCAACGAAAGCCCCCAGACCCAAATGGAGAGGGCCTACTTGGGGGCCCCCTGGGGGCCCTTCAGGCCAGCTAGGTCTTTGGGTCCTGGCTCCTTCGGTTTGGGAGCTGTTGCTGCAGTTGGGCATGTTGGCCGGAGAGTGCTTCTCGGGACGCGAACTGCAACCTTGCAGGATTCTCCCAGGTTCCCGGCCCAACGAAAGCCCCCAGACCAAAATTGAGAGGGGCTGCTTGGGGCCCCCCTGGGGGCCCTTCAGGCCAGCTAGGTCTTTGGGTCCTGGCTCCTTCGGTTTGGGAGCTGTTGCTGCAGTTGGGCATGTTGGCCGGAGAGTGCTTCTCGGGCCGCGAACTGCAACCTTGCAGGATTCTCCCAGGTTCCCGGCCCAACGAAAGCCCCCAGACCCAAATTGAGAGGGGCTGCTTGGGGGCCCCCTGGGGGCCCTTCAGGCCAGCTAGGTCTTTGGGTCCTGGCTCCTTCGCTTTGGGAGCTGTTGCTGCAGTTGGGCATGTTGGCCGGAGAGTGCTTCTCGGGCCGCGAACTGCAACCTTGCATGAATCTCCCAGGTTCCCGGCCCAACGAAAGCCCCCAGACCCAAATTGAGAGGGGCTGCTTGGGGGCCCCCTGGGGGCCCTTCAGGCCAGCTAGGTCTTTGGGTCCTGGCTCCTTCGGTTTGGGAGCTGTTGCTGCAGTTGGGCATGTTGGCCGGAGAGTGCTTCTCGGGCCGCGAACTGCAACCTTGCAGGATTCTCCCAGGTTCCCGGCCCAACGAAAGCCCCAGACCCAAATGGAGAGGGGCTGCTTGGGGGCCCCCTGGGGGCCCTTCAGGCCAGCTAGGTCTTTGGGTCCTGGCTCCTTCGCTTTGGGAGCTGTTGCTGGATATTGGGCATGTTGGCCGGAGAGTGCTTCTCGGGCCGCGAACTGCAACCTTGCATGAATCTCCCAGGTTCCCGGCCCAACGAAAGCCCCCAGACCCAAAGTGAGAGGGGCTGCTTGGGGGCCCCCTGGGGGCCCTTCAGGCCAGCTAGGTCTTTGGGTCCTGGCTCCTTCGCTTTGGGAGCTGTTGCTGCAGTTGGGCATGTTGGGCGGAGAGTGCTTCTCGGGCCGCGAACTGCTACCTTGAAGGAATCTCCCAGGTTCCCGGCCCAACGAAAGCCCCCAGACCCAAATTGAGAGGGGCTGCTTGGGGGCCCCCTGGGGGCCCTTCAGGCCAGCTAGGTCTTTGGGTCCTGGCTCCTTCGGTTTGGGAGCTGTTGCTGCAGTTGGGCATGTTGGCCGGAGAGTGCTTCTCGGGCCGCGAACTGCAACCTTGCAGGATTCTCCCAGGTTCCCGGCCCAACGAAAGCCCCCAGACCCAAATTGAGAGGGGCTGCTTGGGGGCCCCCTGGGGGCCCTTCAGGCCAGCTAGGTCTTTGGGTCCTGGCTCCTTCGCTTTGGGAGCTGTTGCTGCAGTTGGGCATGTTGGCCGGAGAGTGCTTCTCGGGCCGCGAACTGCAACCTTGCAGGATTCTCCCAGGTTCCCGGCCCAACGAAAGCCCCCAGACCCAAATTGAGAGGGGCTGCTTGGGGGCCCCCTGGGGGCCCTTCAGGCCAGCTAGGTCTTTGGGTCCTGGCTCCTTCGCTTTGGGAGCTGTTGCTGCAGTTGGGCATGTTGGCCGGAGAGTGCTTCTCGGGCCGCGAACTGCAACCTTGCAGGATTCTCCCAGGTTCCCGGCCCAACGAAAGCCCCCAGACCCAAATTGAGAGGGGCTGCTTGGGGGCCCCCTGGGGGCCCTTCAGGCCAGCTAGGTCTTTGGGTCCTGGCTCCTTCGGTTTGGGAGCTGTTGCTGCAGTTGGGCATGTTGGCCGGAGAGTGCTTCTCGGGCCGCGAACTGCAACCTTGCTGGTATCTCCCAGGTTATCATCCTAAAGAAAGCCCCCAGACCCAAATGGAGAGGGGCTGCTTGGGGGCCCCCTGGGGGCCCTTCAGGCCAGCTAGGTCTTTGTGTCCTGGCTCATTCGGTTTGGGAGCTGTTGTTGACGTTGGGCATGTTGGCCGGAGAGTGCTTCTCGGGCCTCGAACTGCAACCTTGCAGGAATCTCCCAGGTTCCCGGCCCAACAAAAGCCCCCAGACCCAAATGGAGAGGGGCTGCTTGGGGGCCCCCTGGGGGCCCTTCAGGCCAGCTAGGTCTTTGGGTCCTGGCTCCTTCGCTTTGGGAGCTGTTGCTGCAGTTGGGCATGTTGGCCGGAGAGTGCTTCTCGGGCCGCGAACTGCAACCTTGCAGGAATCTCCCAAGTTCCATGCCCAACAAAAGCCCCCAGACCCAAATGGAGAGGGGCTGCTTGGGGGCCCCCTGGGGGCCCTTCAGGCCAGCTAGGTCTTTGGGTCCTGGCTCCTTCGCTTTGGGAGCTGTTGCTGCAGTTGGGCATGTTGGCCGGAGAGTGCTTCTCCGGCCGCGAACTGCAACCTTGCAGGAATCTCCCAGGTTCCCGGCCCAACTAAAGCCCCCAGACCCAAATGGAGAGTAGCTCCTTGGGGGCCCCATGGGGGCCCTTCAGGCCAGCTAGGTCTTTGGGTCGTGGCTCCTTCGGTTTGGGAGCTGTTGCTGCAGTTGGGCATGTTGGCCGGAGAGTGCTTCTCGGGCCGCGAACTGCAACCTCGCAGGAATCTCCCAGGTTCCCGGCCCAACGAAAGGCCCCAGACCCAAATTGAGAGGGGCTGCTTGGGGGCCCCCTGGGGGCCCTTCAGGCCAGCTAGGTCTTTGGGTCCTGGCTCCTTTGCTTTGGGAGCTGTTGCTGCAGTTGGGCATGTTGGCCGGAGAGTGCTTCTCGGGCCTCGAACTGCAACCTTGCAGGAATCTCCCAGGTTCCCGGCCCAACAAAAGCCCCCAGACCCAAATGGAGAGGGGCTGCTTGGGGGCCCCCTGGGGGCCCTTCAGGCCAGCTAGGTCTTTGGGTCCTGGCTCCTTCGCTTTGGGAGCTGTTGCTGCAGTTGGGCATGTTGGGCGGAGAGTGCTTCTCGGGCCGCGAACTGCAACCTTGCAGGAATCTCCCAGGTTCCATGCCCAACAAAAGCCCCCAGACCCAAATGGAGAGGGGCTGCTTGGGGGCCCCCTGGGGGCCCTTCAGGCCAGCTAGGTCTTTGGGTCCTGGCTCCTTCGCTTTGGGAGCTGTTGCTGCAGTTGGGCATGTTGGCCGGAGAGTGCTTCTCCGGCCGCGAACTGCAACCTTGCAGGAATCTCCCAGGTTCCCGGCCCAACTAAAGCCCCCAGACCCAAATGGAGAGTAGCTCCTTGGGGGCCCCATGGGGGCCCTTCAGGCCAGCTAGGTCTTTGGGTCCTGGCTCCTTCGGTTTGGGAGCTGTTGCTGCAGTTGGGCATGTTGGCCGGAGAGTGCTTCTCCGGCCGCGAACTGCAACCTCGCAGGAATCTCCCAGGTTCCCGGCCCAACGAAAGGCCCCAGACCCAAATGGAGAGGGGCTGCTTGGGGGCCCCCTGGGGGCCCTTCAGGCCAGCTAGGTCTTTGGGTCCTGGCTCCTTCGGTTTGGGAGCTGTTGCTGCAGTTGGGCATGTTGGCCGGAGAGTGCTTCTCGGGCCGCGAACTGCAACCTTGCAGGATTCTCCCAGGTTCCCGGCCCAACAAAAGCCCCCAGACCAAAATTGAGAGGGGCTGCTTGGGGCCCCCCTGGGGGCCCTTCAGGCCAGCTAGGTCTTTGGGTCCTGGCTCCTTCGGTTTGGGAGCTGTTGCTGCAGTTGGGCATGTTGGCCGGAGAGTGCTTCTCGGGCCGCGAACTGCAACCTTGCAGGATTCTCCCAGGTTCCATGCCCAACGGAAGCCCCCAGACCCAAATTGAGAGGGGCTGCTTGGGGGCCCCCTGGGGGCCCTTCAGGCCAGCTAGGTCTTTGGGTCCTGGCTCCTTCGCTTTGGGAGCTGTTGCTGCAGTTGGGCATGTTGGCCAGAGAGTGCTTCTCGGGCCGCGAACTGCAACCTTGCATGAATCTCCCAGGTTCCCGGCCCAACGAAAGCCCCCAGACCCAAATTGAGAGGGGCTGCTTGGGGGCCCCCTGGGGGCCCTTCAGGCCAGCTAGGTCTTTGGGTCCTGGCTCCTTCGCTTTTGGAGCTGTTGCTGCAGTTGGGCATGTTGGGCGGAGAGTGCTTCTCGGGCCGCGAACTGCTACCTTGAAGGAATCTCCCAGGTTCCCGGCCCAACGAAAGCCCCCAGACCCAAATTGAGAGGGGCTGCTTGGGGGCCCCCTGGGGGCCCTTCAGGCCAGCTAGGTCTTTGTGTCCTGGCTCCTTCGGTTTGGGAGCTGTTGCTGCAGTTGGGCATGTTGGCCGGAGAGTGCTTCTCGGGCCTCGAACTGCAACCTTGCAGGAATCTCCCAGGTTCCATGCCCAACGAAAGCCCCCAGACCCAAATGGAGAGGGGCTGCTTGGGGGCCCCCTGGGGGCCCTTCAGGCCAGCTAGGTCTTTGGGTCCTGGCTCCTTCGCTTTGGGAGCTGTTGCTGCAGTTGGGCATGTTGGCCGGAGAGTGCTTCTCCGGCCGCGAACTGGAACCTTGCTGGTACCTCCCAGGTTCCATGCCCAACTAAAGCCCCCAGACCCAAATGGAGAGGAGCTCCTTGGGGGTCCCATGGGGGCCCTTCAGGCCAGCTAGGTCTTTGGGTCCTGGCTCCTTCGGTTTGGGAGCTGTTGCTGCAGTTGAGCATGTTGGTCGGAGAGTGCTTCTCGGGCCGCGAACTGCAACCTTGCAGGTACCTCTCAGGTATCCATGCCCAACGAAAGCCCCCAGACCCAAATTGAGAGGGGCTGCTTGGTGGCCCCCTGGGGGCCCTTCAGGCCAGCTAGGTCTTTGTGTCCTGGCTCCTTCGCTTTGGGAGCTGTTGCTGCAGTTGGGCATGTTGGCCGGAGAGTGCTTCTCGGGCCGCGAACTGTAACTTGCAGGTACCTCTCAGGTATACATGCCCAACGAAAGCCCCCAGACCCAAATGGAGAGGGGCTGCTTGGGGGCCCCCTGGGGGCCCTTCAGGCCAGCTAGGTCTTTGGGTCCTGGCTCCTTCGCTTTGGGAGCTGTTGCTGGATATTGGGCATGTTGGCCGGAGAGTGCTTCTCGGGCCGCGAACTGCAACCTTGCTGGTATCTCCCAGGTTCTCAGCCTAAAGAAAGCCCCCAGACCCAAATGGAGAGGGCCTACTTGGGGGCCCCCTGGGGGCCCTTCAGGCCAGCTAGGTCTTTGGGTCCTGGCTCCTTCGGTTTGGGAGCTGTTGCTGCAGTTGGGCATGTTGGCCGGAGAGTGCTTCTCGGGCCGCGAACTGCAACCTTGCAGGATTCTCCCAGGTTCCATGCCCAACGAAAGCCCCCAGACCCAAAGTGAGAGGGGCTGCTTGGGGGCCCCCTGGGGGCCCTTCAGGCCAGCTAGGTCTTTGGGTCCTGGCTCCTTCGCTTTGGGAGCTGTTGCTGCAGTTGGGCATGTTGGCCGGAGAGTGCTTCTCGGGCCGCGAACTGCAACCTTGCATGAATCTCCCAGGTTCCCGGCCCAACGAAAGCCCCCAGACCCAAATGGAGAGGGGCTGCTTGGGGGCCCCCTGGGGGCCCTTCAGGCCAGCTAGGTCTTTGGGTCCTGGCTCCTTCACTTTGGGAGCTGTTGCTGCAGTTGGGCATGTTGGCCGGAGAGTGCTTCTCGGGCCGCGAACTGCAACCTTGCAGGATTCTCCCAGGTTCCCGGCCCAACGAAAGCCCCAGACCCAAATGGAGAGGGGCTGCTTGGGGGCCCCCTGGGGGCCCTTCAGGCCAGCTAGGTCTTTGGGTCGTGGCTCCTTCGGTTTGGGAGCTGTTGCTGCAGTTGGGCATGTTGGCCGGAGAGTGCTTCTCGGGCCGCGAACTGCAACCTTGCATGAATCTCCCAGGTTCCCGGCCCAACGAAAGCCCCCAGACCCAAATGGAGAGGGGCTGCTTGGGGGCCCCCTGGGGGCCCTTCAGGCCAGCTAGGTCTTTGGGTCCTGGCTCCTTCGGTTTGGGAGCTGTTGCTGCAGTTGAGCATGTTGGTCGGAGAGTGCTTCTCGGGCCGCGAACTGCAACCTTGCAGGTACCTCTCAGGTATCCATGCCCAACGAAAGCCCCCAGACCCAAATTGAGAGGGGCTGCTTGGGGGCCCCCTGGGGGCCCTTCAGGCCAGCTAGGTCTTTGTGTCCTGGCTCCTTCGCTTTGGGAGCTGTTGCTGCAGTTGGGCATGTTGGGCGGAGAGTGCTTCTCGGGCCGCGAACTGTAACTTGCAGGTACCTCTCAGGTATACATGCCCAACGAAAGCCCCCAGACCCAAATGGAGAGGGGCTGCTTGGTGGCCTTCTGGGGGCCCTTCAGGCCAGCTAGGTCTTTGGGTCCTGGCTCCTTCGCTTTGGGAGCTGTTGCTGGATATTGGGCATGTTGGCCGGAGAGTGCTTCTCGGGCCGCGAACTGCAACCTTGCTGGTATCTCCCAGGTTCTCAGCCTAAAGAAAGCCCCCAGACCCAAATGGAGAGGGCCTACTTGGGGGCCCCCTGGGGGCCCTTCAGGCCAGCTAGGTCTTTGGGTCCTGGCTCCTTCGGTTTGGGAGCTGTTGCTGCAGTTGGGCATGTTGGCCGGAGAGTGCTTCTCGGGCCGCGAACTGCAACCTTGCAGGTACCTCCCAGGTTCCCGGCCCAACGAAAGCCCCCAGACCCAAATTGAGAGGTGCTGCTTGGGGGCCCCCTGGGGACCCTTCAGGCCAGCTAGGTCTTTGGGTCCTGGCTCCTTCACTTTGGGAGCTGTTGCTGCAGTTGGGCATGTTGGCCGGAGAGTGCTTCTCGGGCCGCGAACTGCAACCTTGCAGGATTCTCCCAGGTTCCCGGCCCAACGAAAGCCCCCAGACCCAAATGGAGAGGGGCTGCTTGGGGGCCCTTTGGGGGCCCTTCAGGCCAGCTAGGTCTTTGGGTCCTGGCTCCTTCGCTTTGGGAGCTGTTGCTGCAGTTGGGCATGTTGGGCGGAGAGTGCTTCTCGGGCCGCGAACTGCAACCTTGCAGGATTCTCCCAGGTTCCCGGCCCAACGAAAGCCCCCAGACCCAAATGGAGAGGGGCTGCTTGGGGGCCCCATGGGGGCCCTTCAGGCCAGCTAGGTCTTTGGGTCCTGGCTCCTTCGGTTTGGGAGCTGTTGCTGCAGTTGGGCATGTTGGCCGGAGAGTGCTTCTCGGGCCGCGAACTGCAACCTTGCAGGTACCTCCCAGGTTCCCGGCCCAACGAAAGCCCCCAGACCCAAATTGAGAGGGGCTGCTTGGGGGCCCCCTGGGGGCCCTTCAGGCCAGCTAGGTCTTTGGGTCCTGGCTCCTTCGCTTTGGGAGCTGTTGCTGCAGTTGGGCATGTTGGGCGGAGAGTGCTTCTCGGGCCGCGAACTGTAACTTGCAGGTACCTCTCAGGTATACATGCCCAACGAAAGCCCCCAGACCCAAATGGAGAGGGGCTGCTTGGTGGCCTTCTGGGGGCCCTTCAGGCCAGCTAGGTCTTTGGGTCCTGGCTCCTTCGGTTTGGGAGCTGTTGCTGGATATTTGGCATGTTGGCCGGAGAGTGCTTCTCGGGCCGCGAACTGCAACCTTGCAGGATTCTCCCAGGTTCCCGGCCCAACAAAAGCCCCCAGACCAAAATTGAGAGGGGCTGCTTGGGGCCCCCCTGGGGGCCCTTCAGGCCAGCTAGGTCTTTGTGTCCTGGCTCATTCGGTTTGGGAGCTGTTGTTGACGTTGGGCATGTTGGCCGGAGAGTGCTTCTCGGGCCTCGAACTGCAACCTTGCAGGAATCTCCCAGGTTCCCGGCCCAACAAAAGCCCCCAGACCCAAATGGAGAGGGGCTGCTTGGGGGCCCCCTGGGGGCCCTTCAGGCCAGCTAGGTCTTTGGGTCCTGGCTCCTTCGCTTTGGGAGCTGTTGCTGCAGTTGGGCATGTTGGCCGGAGAGTGCTTCTCGGGCCGCGAACTGCAACCTTGCAGGAATCTCCCAGGTTCCATGCCCAACAAAAGCCCCCAGACCCAAATGGAGAGGGGCTGCTTGGGGGCCCCCTGGGGGCCCTTCAGGCCAGCTAGGTCTTTGGGTCCTGGCTCCTTCGGTTTGGGAGCTGTTGCTGCAGTTGGGCATGTTGGCCGGAGAGTGCTTCTCCGGCCGCGAACTGCAACCTTGCAGGAATCTCCCAGGTTCCCGGCCCAACTAAAGCCCCCAGACCCAAATGGAGAGTAGCTCCTTGGGGGCCCCATGGGGGCCCTTCAGGCCAGCTAGGTCTTTGGGTCCTGGCTCCTTCGGTTTGGGAGCTGTTGCTGCAGTTGGGCATGTTGGCCGGAGAGTGCTTCTCCGGCCGCGAACTGCAACCTCGCAGGAATCTCCCAGGTTCCCGGCCCAACGAAAGGCCCCAGACCCAAATGGAGAGGGGCTGCTTGGGGGCCCCCTGGGGGCCCTTCAGGCCAGCTAGGTCTTTGGGTCCTGGCTCCTTCGGTTTGGGAGCTGTTGCTGCAGTTGGGCATGTTGGCCGGAGAGTGCTTCTCGGGCCGCGAACTGCAACCTTGCAGGATTCTCCCAGGTTCCCGGCCCAACAAAAGCCCCCAGACCAAAATTGAGAGGGGCTGCTTGGGGCCCCCCTGGGGGCCCTTCAGGCCAGCTAGGTCTTTGGGTCCTGGCTCCTTCGGTTTGGGAGCTGTTGCTGCAGTTGGGCATGTTGGCCGGAGAGTGCTTCTCGGGCCGCGAACTGCAACCTTGCAGGATTCTCCCAGGTTCCATGCCCAACGGAAGCCCCCAGACCCAAATTGAGAGGGGCTGCTTGGGGGCCCCCTGGGGGCCCTTCAGGCCAGCTAGGTCTTTGGGTCCTGGCTCCTTCGGTTTGGGAGCTGTTGCTGCAGTTGGGCATGTTGGCCAGAGAGTGCTTCTCGGGCCGCGAACTGCAACCTTGCATGAATCTCCCAGGTTCCCGGCCCAACGAAAGCCCCCAGACCCAAATTGAGAGGGGCTGCTTGGGGGCCCCCTGGGGGCCCTTCAGGCCAGCTAGGTCTTTGGGTCCTGGCTCCTTCGCTTTTGGAGCTGTTGCTGCAGTTGGGCATGTTGGGCGGAGAGTGCTTCTCGGGCCGCGAAGTGCTACCTTGAAGGAATCTCCCAGGTTCCCGGCCCAACGAAAGCCCCCAGACCCAAATTGAGAGGGGCTGCTTGGGGGCCCCCTGGGGGCCCTTCAGGCCAGCTAGGTCTTTGTGTCCTGGCTCCTTCGCTTTGGGAGCTGTTGCTGCAGTTGGGCATGTTGGCCGGAGAGTGCTTCTCGGGCCTCGAACTGCAACCTTGCAGGAATCTCCCAGGTTCCATGCCCAACGAAAGCCCCCAGACCCAAATGGAGAGGGGCTGCTTGGGGGCCCCCTGGGGGCCCTTCAGGCCAGCTAGGTCTTTGGGTCCTGGCTCCTTCGCTTTGGGAGCTGTTGCTGCAGTTGGGCATGTTGGCCGGAGAGTGCTTCTCCGGCCGCGAACTGGAACCTTGCTGGTACCTCCCAGGTTCCCGGCCCAACTAAAGCCCCCAGACCCAAATGGAGAGGAGCTCCTTGGGGGTCCCATGGGGGCCCTTCAGGCCAGCTAGGTCTTTGGGTCCTGGCTCCTTCGGTTTGGGAGCTGTTGCTGCAGTTGAGCATGTTGGTCGGAGAGTGCTTCTCGGGCCGCGAACTGCAACCTTGCAGGTACCTCTCAGGTATCCATGCCCAACGAAAGCCCCCAGACCCAAATTGAGAGGGGCTGCTTGGTGGCCCCCTGGGGGCCCTTCAGGCCAGCTAGGTCTTTGTGTCCTGGCTCCTTCGCTTTGGGAGCTGTTGCTGCAGTTGGGCATGTTGGGCGGAGAGTGCTTCTCGGGCCGCGAACTGTAACTTGCAGGTACCTCTCAGGTATACATGCCCAACGAAAGCCCCCAGACCCAAATGGAGAGGGGCTGCTTGGTGGCCCCCTGGGGGCCCTTCAGGCCAGCTAGGTCTTTGGGTCCTGGCTCCTTCGCTTTGGGAGCTGTTGCTGGATATTGGGCATGTTGGCCGGAGAGTGCTTCTCGGGCCGCGAACTGCAACCTTGCTGGTATCTCCCAGGTTCTCAGCCTAAAGAAAGCCCCCAGACCCAAATGGAGAGGGCCTACTTGGGGGACCCCTGGGGGCCCTTCAGGCCAGCTAGGTCTTTGGGTCCTGGCTCCTTCGGTTTGGGAGCTGTTGCTGCAGTTGGGCATGTTGGCCGGAGAGTGCTTCTCGGGCCGCGAACTGCAACCTTGCAGGATTCTCCCAGGTTCCATGCCCAACGAAAGCCCCCAGACCCAAAGTGAGAGGGGCTGCTTGGGGGCCCCCTGGGGGCCCTTCAGGCCAGCTAGGTCTTTGGGTCCTGGCTCCTTCGCTTTGGGAGCTGTTGCTGCAGTTGGGCATGTTGGCCGGAGAGTGCTTCTCGGGCCGCGAACTGCAACCTTGCATGAATCTCCCAGGTTCCCGGCCCAACGAAAGCCCCCAGACCCAAATTGAGAGGGGCTGCTTGGGGGCCCCCTGGGGGCCCTTCAGGCCAGCTAGGTCTTTGGGTCCTGGCTCCTTCACTTTGGGAGCTGTTGCTGCAGTTGGGCATGTTGGCCGGAGAGTGCTTCTCGGGCCGCGAACTGCAACCTTGCAGGATTCTCCCAGGTTCCCGGCCCAACGAAAGCCCCAGACCCAAATGGAGAGGGGCTGCTTGGGGGCCCCCTGGGGGCCCTTCAGGCCAGCTAGGTCTTTGGGTCGTGGCTCCTTCGGTTTGGGAGCTGTTGCTGCAGTTGGGCATGTTGGCCGGAGAGTGCTTCTCGGGCCGCGAACTGCAACCTTGCATGAATCTCCCAGGTTCCCGGCCCAACGAAAGCCCCCAGACCCAAATGGAGAGGGGCTGCTTGGGGGCCCCCTGGGGGCCCTTCAGGCCAGCTAGGTCTTTGGGTCCTGGCTCCTTCGGTTTGGGAGCTGTTGCTGCAGTTGAGCATGTTGGTCGGAGAGTGCTTCTCGGGCCGCGAACTGCAACCTTGCAGGTACCTCTCAGGTATCCATGCCCAACGAAAGCCCCCAGACCCAAATTGAGAGGGGCTGCTTGGGGGCCCCCTGGGGGCCCTTCAGGCCAGCTAGGTCTTTGTGTCCTGGCTCCTTCGCTTTGGGAGCTGTTGCTGCAGTTGGGCATGTTGGGCGGAGAGTGCTTCTCGGGCCGCGAACTGTAACTTGCAGGTACCTCTCAGGTATACATGCCCAACGAAAGCCCCCAGACCCAAATGGAGAGGGGCTGCTTGGTGGCCTTCTGGGGGCCCTTCAGGCCAGCTAGGTCTTTGGGTCCTGGCTCCTTCGCTTTGGGAGCTGTTGCTGGATATTGGGCATGTTGGCCGGAGAGTGCTTCTCGGGCCGCGAACTGCAACCTTGCTGGTATCTCCCAGGTTCTCAGCCTAAAGAAAGCCCCCAGACCCAAATGGAGAGGGCCTACTTGGGGGCCCCCTGGGGGCCCTTCAGACCAGCTAGGTCTTTGGGTCCTGGCTCCTTCGCTTTGGGAGCTGTTGCTGCAGTTGGGCATGTTGGGCGGAGAGTGCTTCTCGGGCCGCGAACTGTAACTTGCAGGTACCTCTCAGGTATACATGCCCAACGAAAGCCCCCAGACCCAAATTGAGAGGGGCTGCTTGGTGGCCTTCTGGGGGCCCTTCAGGCCAGCTAGGTCTTTGGGTCCTGGCTCCTTCGGTTTGGGAGCTGTTGCTGGATATTTGGCATGTTGGCCGGAGAGTGCTTCTCGGGCCGCGAACTGCAACCTTGCAGGATTCTCCCAGGTTCCCGGCCCAACAAAAGCCCCCAGACCAAAATTGAGAGGGGCTGCTTGGGGCCCCCCTGGGGGCCCTTCAGGCCAGCTAGGTCTTTGTGTCCTGGCTCATTCGGTTTGGGAGCTGTTGTTGACGTTGGGCATGTTGGCCGGAGAGTGCTTCTCGGGCCTCGAACTGCAACCTTGCAGGAATCTCCCAGGTTCCCGGCCCAACAAAAGCCCCCAGACCCAAATGGAGAGGGGCTGCTTGGGGGCCCCCTGGGGGCCCTTCAGGCCAGCTAGGTCTTTGGGTCCTGGCTCCTTCGCTTTGGGAGCTGTTGCTGCAGTTGGGCATGTTGGCCGGAGAGTGCTTCTCGGGCCGCGAACTGCAACCTCGCAGGAATCTCCCAGGTTCCATGCCCAACAAAAGCCCCCAGACCCAAATGGAGAGGGGCTGCTTGGGGGCCCCCTGGGGGCCCTTCAGGCCAGCTAGGTCTTTGGGTCCTGGCTCCTTCGCTTTGGGAGCTGTTGCTGCAGTTGGGCATGTTGGCCGGAGAGTGCTTCTCCGGCCGCGAACTGCAACCTTGCAGGAATCTCCCAGGTTCCCGGCCCAACTAAAGCCCCCAGACCCAAATGGAGAGTAGCTCCTTGGGGGCCCCATGGGGGCCCTTCAGGCCAGCTAGGTCTTTGGGTCCTGGCTCCTTCGGTTTGGGAGCTGTTGCTGCAGTTGGGCATGTTGGCCGGAGAGTGCTTCTCCGGCCGCGAACTGCAACCTCGCAGGAATCTCCCAGGTTCCCGGCCCAACGAAAGGCCCCAGACCCAAATGGAGAGGGGCTGCTTGGGGGCCCCCTGGGGGCCCTTCAGGCCAGCTAGGTCTTTGGGTCCTGGCTCCTTCGGTTTGGGAGCTGTTGCTGCAGTTGGGCATGTTGGCCGGAGAGTGCTTCTCGGGCCGCGAACTGCAACCTTGCAGGTACCTCCCAGGTTCCCGGCCCAACAAAAGCCCCCAGACCAAAATTGAGAGGGGCTGCTTGGGGCCCCCCTGGGGGCCCTTCAGGCCAGCTAGGTCTTTGGGTCCTGGCTCCTTCGGTTTGGGAGCTGTTGCTGCAGTTGGGCATGTTGGCCGGAGAGTGCTTCTCGGGCCGCGAACTGCAACCTTGCAGGATTCTCCCAGGTTCCATGCCCAACGGAAGCCCCCAGACCCAAATTGAGAGGGGCTGCTTGGGGGCCCCCTGGGGGCCCTTCAGGCCAGCTAGGTCTTTGGGTCCTGGCTCCTTCGCTTTGGGAGCTGTTGCTGCAGTTGGGCATGTTGGCCAGAGAGTGCTTCTCGGGCCGCGAACTGCAACCTTGCATGAATCTCCCAGGTTCCCGGCCCAACGAAAGCCCCCAGACCCAAATTGAGAGGGGCTGCTTGGGGGCCCCCTGGGGGCCCTTCAGGCCAGCTAGGTCTTTGGGTCCTGGCTCCTTCGCTTTTGGAGCTGTTGCTGCAGTTGGGCATGTTGGGCGGAGAGTGCTTCTCGGGCCGCGAACTGCTACCTTGAAGGAATCTCCCAGGTTCCCGGCCCAACGAAAGCCCCCAGACCCAAATTGAGAGGGGCTGCTTGGGGGCCCCCTGGGGGCCCTTCAGGCCAGCTAGGTCTTTGGGTCCTGGCTCCTTCGGTTTGGGAGCTGTTGCTGCAGTTGGGCATGTTGGCCGGAGAGTGCTTCTCGGGCCTCGAACTGCAACCTTGCAGGAATCTCCCAGGTTCCATGCCCAACGAAAGCCCCCAGACCCAAATGGAGAGGGGCTGCTTGGGGGCCCCCTGGGGGCCCTTCAGGCCAGCTAGGTCTTTGGGTCCTGGCTCCTTCGCTTTGGGAGCTGTTGCTGCAGTTGGGCATGTTGGCCGGAGAGTGCTTCTCCGGCCGCGAACTGGAACCTTGCTGGTACCTCCCAGGTTCCCGGCCCAACTAAAGCCCCCAGACCCAAATGGAGAGGAGCTCCTTGGGGGTCCCATGGGGGCCCTTCAGGCCAGCTAGGTCTTTGGGTCCTGGCTCCTTCGGTTTGGGAGCTGTTGCTGCAGTTGAGCATGTTGGTCGGAGAGTGCTTCTCGGGCCGCGAACTGCAACCTTGCAGGTACCTCTCAGGTATCCATGCCCAACGAAAGCCCCCAGACCCAAATTGAGAGGGGCTGCTTGGTGGCCCCCTGGGGGCCCTTCAGGCCAGCTAGGTCTTTGTGTCCTGGCTCCTTCGCTTTGGGAGCTGTTGCTGCAGTTGGGCATGTTGGGCGGAGAGTGCTTCTCGGGCCGCGAACTGTAACTTGCAGGTACCTCTCAGGTATACATGCCCAACGAAAGCCCCCAGACCCAAATGGAGAGGGGCTGCTTGGTGGCCCCCTGGGGGCCCTTCAGGCCAGCTAGGTCTTTGGGTCCTGGCTCCTTCGCTTTGGGAGCTGTTGCTGGATATTGGGCATGTTGGCCGGAGAGTGCTTCTCGGGCCGCGAACTGCAACCTTGCTGGTATCTCCCAGGTTCTCAGCCTAAAGAAAGCCCCCAGACCCAAATGGAGAGGGCCTACCTGGGGGCCCCCTGGGGGCCCTTCAGGCCAGCTAGGTCTTTGGGTCCTGGCTCCTTCGGTTTGGGAGCTGTTGCTGCAGTTGGGCATGTTGGCCGGAGAGTGCTTCTCGGGCCGCGAACTGCAACCTTGCAGGATTCTCCCAGGTTCCATGCCCAACGAAAGCCCCCAGACCCAAAGTGAGAGGGGCTGCTTGGGGGCCCCCTGGGGGCCCTTCAGGCCAGCTAGGTCTTTGGGTCCTGGCTCCTTCGCTTTGGGAGCTGTTGCTGCAGTTGGGCATGTTGGCCGGAGAGTGCTTCTCGGGCCGCGAACTGCAACCTTGCATGAATCTCCCAGGTTCCCGGCCCAACGAAAGCCCCCAGACCCAAATTGAGAGGGGCTGCTTGGGGGCCCCCTGGGGGCCCTTCAGGCCAGCTAGGTCTTTGGGTCGTGGCTCCTTCACTTTGGGAGCTGTTGCTGCAGTTGGGCATGTTGGCCGGAGAGTGCTTCTCGGGCCGCGAACTGCAACCTTGCATGAATCTCCCAGGTTCCCGGCCCAACGAAAGCCCCCAGACCCAAATGGAGAGGGGCTGCTTGGGGGCCCCCTGGGGGCCCTTCAGGCCAGCTAGGTCTTTGGGTCCTGGCTCCTTCGGTTTGGGAGCTGTTGCTGCAGTTGAGCATGTTGGTCGGAGAGTGCTTCTCGGGCCGCGAACTGCAACCTTGCAGGTACCTCTCAGGTATCCATGCCCAACGAAAGCCCCCAGACCCAAATTGAGAGGGGCTGCTTGGGGGCCCCCTGGGGGCCCTTCAGGCCAGCTAGGTCTTTGGGTCCTGGCTCCTTCGCTTTGGGAGCTGTTGCTGCAGTTGGGCATGTTGGGCGGAGAGTGCTTCTCGGGCCGCGAACTGTAACTTGCAGGTACCTCTCAGGTATACATGCCCAACGAAAGCCCCCAGACCCAAATGGAGAGGGGCTGCTTGGTGGCCTTCTGGGGGCCCTTCAGGCCAGCTAGGTCTTTGGGTCCTGGCTCCTTCGCTTTGGGAGCTGTTGCTGGATATTGGGCATGTTGGCCGGAGAGTGCTTCTCGGGCCGCGAACTGCAACCTTGCTGGTATCTCCCAGGTTCTCAGCCTAAAGAAAGCCCCCAGACCCAAATGGAGAGGGCCTACTTGGGGGCCCCCTGGGGGCCCTTCAGGCCAGCTAGGTCTTTGGGTCCTGGCTCCTTCGGTTTGGGAGCTGTTGCTGCAGTTGGGCATGTTGGGCGGAGAGTGCTTCTCGGGCCGCGAACTGCAACCTTGCAGGTACCTCCCAGGTTCCCGGCCCAACGAAAGCCCCCAGACCCAAATTGAGAGGTGCTGCTTGGGGGCCCCCTGGGACCCTTCAGGCCAGCTAGGTCTTTGGGTCCTGGCTCCTTCGCTTTGGGAGCTGTTGCTGCAGTTGGGCATGTTGGCCGGAGAGTGCTTCTCGGGCCGCGAACTGCAACCTTGCAGGATTCTCCCAGGTTCCCGGCCAAACGAAAGCCCCCAGACCCAAATGGAGAGGGGCTGCTTGGGGGCCCTTTGGGGGCCCTTCAGGCCAGCTAGGTCTTTGGGTCCTGGCTCCTTCGCTTTGGGAGCTGTTGCTGCAGTTGGGCATGTTGGGCGGAGAGTGCTTCTCGGGCCGCGAACTGCAACCTTGCAGGATTCTCCCAGGTTCCCGGCCCAACGAAAGCCCCCAGACCCAAATGGAGAGGGGCTGCTTGGGGGCCCCATGGGGGCCCTTCAGGCCAGCTAGGTCTTTGGGTCCTGGCTCCTTCGGTTTGGGAGCTGTTGCTGCAGTTGGGCATGTTGGCCGGAGAGTGCTTCTCGGGCCGCGAACTGCAACCTTGCAGGTACCTCCCAGGTTCCCGGCCCAACGAAAGCCCCCAGACCCAAATTGAGAGGGGCTGCTTGGGGGCCCCCTGGGGGCCCTTCAGGCCAGCTAGGTCTTTGGGTCCTGGCTCCTTCGCTTTGGGAGCTGTTGCTGCAGTTGGGCATGTTGGGCGGAGAGTGCTTCTCGGGCCGCGAACTGTAACTTGCAGGTACCTCTCAGGTATACATGCCCAACGAAAGCCCCCAGACCCAAATGGAGAGGGGCTGCTTGGTGGCCTTCTGGGGGCCCTTCAGGCCAGCTAGGTCTTTGGGTCCTGGCTCCTTCGGTTTGGGAGCTGTTGCTGGATATTTGGCATGTTGGCCGGAGAGTGCTTCTCGGGCCGCGAACTGCAACCTTGCAGGATTCTCCCAGGTTCCCGGCCCAAAAAAAGCCCCCAGACCCAAATTGAGAGGGACTTCTTTGGACCCCCTGGGGGCCCTTCAGGCCAGCTAGGTCTTTGGGTCCTGGCTCCTTCGGTTTGGGAGCTGTTGCTGCAGTTGGGCATGTTGGCCGGAGAGTGCTTCTCCGGCGGCGAACTGCAACCTTGCAGGAATCTCCCAGGTTCCCGGCCCAACTAAAGCCCCCAGACCCAAATGGAGAGTAGCTCCTTGGGGGCCCCATGGGGGCCCTTCAGGCCAGCTAGGTCTTTGGGTCCTGGCTCCTTCGGTTTGGGAGCTGTTGCTGCAGTTGGGCATGTTGGCCGGAGAGTGCTTCTCGGGCCGCGAACTACAACCTCGCAGGAATCTCCCAGGTTCCCGGCCCAACGAAAGGCCCCAGACCCAAATTGAGAGGGGCTGCTTGGGGGCCCCCTGGGGGCCCTTCAGGCCAGCTAGGTCTTTGGGTCCTGGCTCCTTCGGTTTGGGAGCTGTTGCTGCAGTTGGGCATGTTGGCCGGAGAGTGCTTCTCGGGCCGCGAACTGCAACCTTGCAGGATTCTCCCAGGTTCCCGGCCCAACGAAAGCCCCCAGACCAAAATTGAGAGGGGCTGCTTGGGGCCCCCCTGGGGGCCCTTCAGGCCAGCTAGGTCTTTGGGTCCTGGCTCCTTCGGTTTGGGAGCTGTTGCTGCAGTTGGGCATGTTGGCCGGAGAGTGCTTCTCGGGCCGCGAACTGCAACCTTGCAGGATTCTCCCAGGTTCCATGCCCAACGAAAGCCCCCAGACCCAAAGTGAGAGGGGCTGCTTGGGGGCCCCCTGGGGGCCCTTCAGGCCAGCTAGGTCTTTGGGTCCTGGCTCCTTCGCTTTGGGAGCTGTTGCTGCAGTTGGGCATGTTGGCCGGAGAGTGCTTCTCGGGCCGCGAACTGCAACCTTGCAGGAATCTCCCAGGTTCCCGGCCCAACGAAAGCCCCCAGACCCAAATTGAGAGGGGCTGCTTGGGGGCCCCCTGGGGGCCCTTCAGGCCAGCTAGGTCTTTGGGTCCTGGCTCCTTCACTTTGGGAGCTGTTGCTGCAGTTGGGCATGTTGGCCGGAGAGTGCTTCTCGGGCCGCGAACTGCAACCTTGCAGGATTCTCCCAGGTTCCCGGCCCAACGAAAGCCCCAGACCCAAATGGAGAGGGGCTGCTTGGGGGCCCCCTGGGGGCCCTTCAGGCCAGCTAGGTCTTTGGGTCCTGGCTCCTTCGCTTTGGGAGCTGTTGCTGCAGTTGGGCATGTTGGCCGGAGAGTGCTTCTCGGGCCGCGAACTGCAACCTTGCATGAATCTCCCAGGTTCCCGGCCCAACGAAAGCCCCCAGACCCAAATTGAGAGGGGCTGCTTGGGGGCCCCCTGGGGGCCCTTCAGGCCAGCTAGGTCTTTGGGTCCTGGCTCCTTCGCTTTTGGAGCTGTTTCTGCAGTTGGGCATGTTGGGCGGAGAGTGCTTCTCGGGCCTCGAACTGCTACCTTGAAGGAATCTCCCAGGTTCCCGGCCCAACGAAAGCCCCCAGACCCAAATTGAGAGGGGCTGCTTGGGGGCCCCCTGGGGGCCCTTCAGGCCAGCTAGGTCTTTGTGTCCTGGCTCCTTCGGTTTGGGAGCTGTTGCTGCAGTTGGGCATGTTGGCCGGAGAGTGCTTCTCGGGCCTCGAACTGCAACCTTGCAGGAATCTCCCAGGTTCCATGCCCAACGAAAGCCCCCAGACCCAAATGGAGAGGGGCTGCTTGGGGGCCCCCTGGGGGCCCTTCAGGCCAGCTAGGTCTTTGGGTCCTGGCTCCTTCGGTTTGGGAGCTGTTGCTGCAGTTGGGCATGTTGGCCGGAGAGTGCTTCTCCGGCCGCGAACTGGAACCTTGCTGGTACCTCCCAGGTTCCCGGCCCAACTAAAGCCCCCAGACCCAAATGGAGAGGAGCTCCTTGGGGGTCCCATGGGGGCCCTTCAAGCCAGCTAGGTCTTTGGGTCCTGGCTCCTTCGGTTTGGGAGCTGTTGCTGCAGTTGAGCATGTTGGTCGGAGAGTGCTTCTCGGGCCGCGAACTGCAACCTTGCAGGTACCTCTCAGGTATCCATGCCCAACGAAAGCCCCCAGACCCAAATTGAGAGGGGCTGCTTGGTGGCCCCCTGGGGGCCCTTCAGGCCAGCTAGGTCTTTGTGTCCTGGCTCCTTCGCTTTGGGAGCTGTTGCTGCAGTTGGGCATGTTGGGCGGAGAGTGCTTCTCGGGCCGCGAACTGTAACTTGCAGGTACCTCTCAGGTATACATGCCCAACGAAAGCCCCCAGACCCAAATGGAGAGGGGCTGCTTGGTGGCCCCCTGGGGGCCCTTCAGGCCAGCTAGGTCTTTGGGTCCTGGCTCCTTCGCTTTGGGAGCCGTTGCTGGATATTGGGCATGTTGGCCGGAGAGTGCTTCTCGGGCCGCGAACTGCAACCTTGCTGGTATCTCCCAGGTTCTCAGCCTAAAGAAAGCCCCCAGACCCAAATGGAGAGGGCCTACTTGGGGGCCCCCTGGGGGCCCTTCAGGCCAGCTAGGTCTTTGGGTCCTGGCTCCTTCGGTTTGGGAGCTGTTGCTGCAGTTGGGCATGTTGGCCGGAGAGTGCTTCTCGGGCCGCGAACTGCAACCTTGCAGGATTCTCCCAGGTTCCATGCCCAACGAAAGCCCCCAGACCCAAAGTGAGAGGGGCTGCTTGGGGGCCCCCTGGGGGCCCTTCAGGCCAGCTAGGTCTTTGGGTCCTGGCTCCTTCGCTTTGGGAGCTGTTGCTGCAGTTGGGCATGTTGGCCGGAGAGTGCTTCTCGGGCCGCGAACTGCAACCTTGCATGAATCTCCCAGGTTCCCGGCCCAACGAAAGCCCCCAGACCCAAATTGAGAGGGGCTGCTTGGGGGCCCCCTGGGGGCCCTTCAGGCCAGCTAGGTCTTTGGGTCCTGGCTCCTTCACTTTGGGAGCTGTTGCTGCAGTTGGGCATGTTGGCCGGAGAGTGCTTCTCGGGCCGCGAACTGCAACCTTGCAGGATTCTCCCAGGTTCCCGGCCCAACGAAAGCCCCAGACCCAAATGGAGAGGGGCTGCTTGGGGGCCCCCTGGGGGCCCTTCAGGCCAGCTAGGTCTTTGGGTCGTGGCTCCTTCGGTTTGGGAGCTGTTGCTGCAGTTGGGCATGTTGGGCGGAGAGTGCTTCTCGGGCCGCGAACTGCAACCTTGCATGAATCTCCCAGGTTCCCGGCCCAACGAAAGCCCCCAGACCCAAATGGAGAGGGGCTGCTTGGGGGCCCCCTGGGGGCCCTTCAGGCCAGCTAGGTCTTTGGGTCCTGGCTCCTTCGCTTTGGGAGCTGTTGCTGCAGTTGGGCATGTTGGCCGGAGAGTGCTTCTCCGGCCGCGAACTGGAACCTTGCTGGTACCTCCCAGGTTCCCGGCCCAACTAAAGCCCCCAGACCCAAATGGAGAGGAGCTCCTTGGGGGTCCCATGGGGGCCCTTCAGGACAGCTAGGTCTTTGGGTCCTGGCTCCTTCGGTTTGGGAGCTGTTGCTGCAGTTGAGCATGTTGGGCGGAGAGTGCTTCTCGGGCCGCGAACTGCAACCTTGCAGGTACCTCTCAGGTATCCATGCCCAACGAAAGCCCCCAGACCCAAATTGAGAGGGGCTGCTTGGGGGCCCCCTGGGGGCCCTTCAGGCCAGCTAGGTCTTTGTGTCCTGGCTCCTTCGCTTTGGGAGCTGTTGCTGCAGTTGGGCATGTTGGGCGGAGAGTGCTTCTCGGGCCGCGAACTGTAACTTGCAGGTACCTCTCAGGTATACATGCCCAACGAAAGCCCCCAGACCCAAATGGAGAGGGGCTGCTTGGGGGCCCCCTGGGGGCCCTTCAGGCCAGCTAGGTCTTTGGGTCCTGGCTCCTTCGCTTTGGGAGCTGTTGCTGCAGTTGGGCATGTTGGCCGGAGAGTGCTTCTCCGGCCGCGAACTGGAACCTTGCTGGTACCTCCCAGGTTCCCGGCCCAACTAAAGCCCCCAGACCCAAATTGAGAGGGGCTGCTTGGGGGTCCCATTGGGGCCCTTCAGGCCAGCTAGGTCTTTGGGTCCTGGCTCCTTCGGTTTGGGAGCTGTTGCTGCAGTTGAGCATGTTGGTCGGAGAGTGCTTCTCGGGCCGCGAACTGCAACCTTGCAGGTACCTCTCAGGTATCCATGCCCAACGAAAGCCCCCAGACCCAAATTGAGAGGGGCTGCTTGGTGGCCCCCTGGGGGCCCTTCAGGCCAGCTAGGTCTTTGTGTCCTGGCTCCTTCGCTTTGGGAGCTGTTGCTGCAGTTGGGCATGTTGGGCGGAGAGTGCTTCTCGGGCCGCGAACTGTAACTTGCAGGTACCTCTCAGGTATACATGCCCAACGAAAGCCCCCAGACCCAAATGGAGAGGGGCTGCTTGGTGGCCCCCTGGGGGCCCTTCAGGCCAGCTAGGTCTTTGGGTCCTGGCTCCTTCGCTTTGGGAGCTGTTGCTGGATATTGGGCATGTTGGCCGGAGAGTGCTTCTCGGGCCGCGAACTGCAACCTTGCTGGTATCTCCCAGGTTCTCAGCCTAAAGAAAGCCCCCAGACCCAAATGGAGAGGGCCTACTTGGGGGCCCCCTGGGGGCCCTTCAGGCCAGCTAGGTCTTTGGGTCCTGGCTCCTTCGGTTTGGGAGCTGTTGCTGCAGTTGGGCATGTTGGGCGGAGAGTGCTTCTCGGGCCGCGAACTGCAACCTTGCAGGTACCTCCCAGGTTCCCGGCCCAACGAAAGCCCCCAGACCCAAATTGAGAGGTGCTGCTTGGGGGCCCCCTGGGGACCCTTCAGGCCAGCTAGGTCTTTGGGTCCTGGCTCCTTCGCTTTGGGAGCTGTTGCTGCAGTTGGGCATGTTGGCCGGAGAGTGCTTCTCGGGCCGCGAACTGCAACCTTGCAGGATTCTCCCAGGTTCCCGGCCCAACGAAAGCCCCCAGACCCAAATGGAGAGGGGCTGCTTGGGGGCCCTTTGGGGGCCCTTCAGGCCAGCTAGGTCTTTGGGTCCTGGCTCCTTCGGTTTGGGAGCTGTTGCTGCAGTTGGGCATGTTGGCCGGAGAGTGCTTCTCGGGCCGCGAACTGCAACCTTGCAGGATTCTCCCAGGTTCCCGGCCCAACGAAAGCCCCCAGACCCAAATGGAGAGGGGCTGCTTGGGGGCCCCATGGGGGCCCTTCAGGCCAGCTAGGTCTTTGGGTCCTGGCTCCTTCGGTTTGGGAGCTGTTGCTGCAGTTGGGCATGTTGGCCGGAGAGTGCTTCTCGGGCCGCGAACTGCAACCTTGCAGGTACCTCCCAGGTTCCCGGCCCAACGAAAACCCCCAGACCCAAATGGAGAGGGGCTGCTTGGGGGCCCCCTGGGGGCCCTTCAGGCCAGCTAGGTCTTTGGGTCCTGGCTCCTTCGGTTTGGGAGCTGTTGCTGCAGTTGTGCATGTTGGGCGGAGAGTGCTTCTCGGGCCGCGAACTGTAACTTGCAGGTACCTCTCAGGTATACATGCCCAACGAAAGCCCCCAGACCCAAATGGAGAGGGGCTGCTTGGTGGCCCCCTGGGGGCCCTTCAGGCCAGCTAGGTCTTTGGGTCCTGGCTCCTTCGCTTTGGGAGCCGTTGCTGGATATTGGGCATGTTGGCCGGAGAGTGCTTCTCGGGCCGCGAACTGCAACCTTGCTGGTATCTCCCAGGTTCTCAGCCTAAAGAAAGCCCCCAGACCCAAATGGAGAGGGCCTACTTGGGGGCCCCCTGGGGGCCCTTCAGGCCAGCTAGGTCTTTGGGTCCTGGCTCCTTCGGTTTGGGAGCTGTTGCTGCAGTTGGGCATGTTGGCCGGAGAGTGCTTCTCGGGCCGCGAACTGCAACCTTGCAGGATTCTCCCAGGTTCCATGCCCAACGAAAGCCCCCAGACCCAAAGTGAGAGGGGCTGCTTGGGGGCCCCCTGGGGGCCCTTCAGGCCAGCTAGGTCTTTGGGTCCTGGCTCCTTCGCTTTGGGAGCTGTTGCTGCAGTTGGGCATGTTGGCCGGAGAGTGCTTCTCGGGCCGCGAACTGCAACCTTGCATGAATCTCCCAGGTTCCCGGCCCAACGAAAGCCCCCAGACCCAAATTGAGAGGGGCTGCTTGGGGGCCCCCTGGGGGCCCTTCAGGCCAGCTAGGTCTTTGGGTCCTGGCTCCTTCACTTTGGGAGCTGTTGCTGCAGTTGGGCATGTTGGCCGGAGAGTGCTTCTCGGGCCGCGAACTGCAACCTTGCAGGATTCTCCCAGGTTCCCGGCCCAACGAAAGCCCCAGACCCAAATGGAGAGGGGCTGCTTGGGGGCCCCCTGGGGGCCCTTCAGGCCAGCTAGGTCTTTGGGTCCTGGCTCCTTCGCTTTGGGAGCTGTTGCTGCAGTTGGGCATGTTGGCCGGAGAGTGCTTCTCGGGCCGCGAACTGCAACCTTGCATGAATCTCCCAGGTTCCCGGCCCAACGAAAGCCCCCAGACCCAAATGGAGAGGGGCTGCTTGGGGGCCCCCTGGGGGCCCTTCAGGCCAGCTAGGTCTTTGGGTCCTGGCTCCTTCGCTTTGGGAGCTGTTGCTGCAGTTGTGCATGTTGGCCGGAGAGTGCTTCTCCGGCCGCGAACTGGAACCTTGCTGGTACCTCCCAGGTTCCCGGCCCAACTAAAGCCCCCAGACCCAAATGGAGAGGAGCTCCTTGGGGGTCCCATGGGGGCCCTTCAGGACAGCTAGGTCTTTGGGTCCTGGCTCCTTCGGTTTGGGAGCTGTTGCTGCAGTTGAGCATGTTGGGCGGAGAGTGCTTCTCGGGCCGCGAACTGCAACCTTGCAGGTACCTCTCAGGTATCCATGCCCAACGAAAGCCCCCAGACCCAAATTGAGAGGGGCTGCTTGGGGGCCCCCTGGGGGCCCTTCAGGCCAGCTAGGTCTTTGTGTCCTGGCTCCTTCGCTTTGGGAGCTGTTGCTGCAGTTGGGCATGTTGGGCGGAGAGTGCTTCTCGGGCCGCGAACTGTAACTTGCAGGTACCTCTCAGGTATACATGCCCAACGAAAGCCCCCAGACCCAAATGGAGAGGGGCTGCTTGGGGGCCCCCTGGGGGCCCTTCAGGCCAGCTAGGTCTTTGGGTCCTGGCTCCTTCGCTTTGGGAGCTGTTGCTGCAGTTGGGCATGTTGGCCGGAGAGTGCTTCTCCGGCCGCGAACTGGAACCTTGCTGGTACCTCCCAGGTTCCCGGCCCAACTAAAGCCCCCAGACCCAAATGGAGAGGAGCTCCTTGGGGGTCCCATTGGGGCCCTTCAGGCCAGCTAGGTCTTTGGGTCCTGGCTCCTTCGGTTTGGGAGCTGTTGCTGCAGTTGAGCATGTTGGTCGGAGAGTGCTTCTCGGGCCGCGAACTGCAACCTTGCAGGTACCTCTCAGGTATCCATGCCCAACGAAAGCCCCCAGACCCAAATTGAGAGGGGCTGCTTGGTGGCCCCCTGGGGGCCCTTCAGGCCAGCTAGGTCTTTGTGTCCTGGCTCCTTCGCTTTGGGAGCTGTTGCTGCAGTTGGGCATGTTGGGCGGAGAGTGCTTCTCGGGCCGCGAACTGTAACTTGCAGGTACCTCTCAGGTATACATGCCCAACGAAAGCCCCCAGACCCAAATGGAGAGGGGCTGCTTGGTGGCCCCCTGGGGGCCCTTCAGGCCAGCTAGGTCTTTGGGTCCTGGCTCCTTCGCTTTGGGAGCCGTTGCTGGATATTGGGCATGTTGGCCGGAGAGTGCTTCTCGGGCCGCGAACTGCAACCTTGCTGGTATCACCCAGATTCTCAGCCTAAAGAAAGCCCCCAGACCCAAATGGAGAGGGCCTACTTGGGGGCCCCCTGGGGGCCCTTCAGGCCAGCTAGGTCTTTGGGTCCTGGCTCCTTCGGTTTGGGAGCTGTTGCTGCAGTTGGGCATGTTGGCCGGAGAGTGCTTCTCGGGCCGCGAACTGCAACCTTGCAGGATTCTCCCAGGTTCCATGCCCAACGAAAGCCCCCAGACCCAAAGTGAGAGGGGCTGCTTGGGGGCCCCCTGGGGGCCCTTCAGGCCAGCTAGGTCTTTGGGTCCTGGCTCCTTCGCTTTGGGAGCTGTTGCTGCAGTTGGGCATGTTGGCCGGAGAGTGCTTCTCGGGCCGCGAACTGCAACCTTGCATGAATCTCCCAGGTTCCCGGCCCAACGAAAGCCCCCAGACCCAAATTGAGAGGGGCTGCTTGGGGGCCCCCTGGGGGCCCTTCAGGCCAGCTAGGTCTTTGGGTCCTGGCTCCTTCACTTTGGGAGCTGTTGCTGCAGTTGGGCATGTTGGCCGGAGAGTGCTTCTCGGGCCGCGAACTGCAACCTTGCAGGATTCTCCCAGGTTCCCGGCCCAACGAAAGCCCCAGACCCAAATGGAGAGGGGCTGCTTGGGGGCCCCCTGGGGGCCCTTCAGGCCAGCTAGGTCTTTGGGTCCTGGCTCCTTCGCTTTGGGAGCTGTTGCTGCAGTTGGGCATGTTGGGCGGAGAGTGCTTCTCGGGCCGCGAACTGCAACCTTGCATGAATCTCCCAGGTTCCCGGCCCAACGAAAGCCCCCAGACCCAAATGGAGAGGGGCTGCTTGGGGGCCCCCTGGGGGCCCTTCAGGCCAGCTAGGTCTTTGGGTCCTGGCTCCTTCGCTTTGGGAGCTGTTGCTGCAGTTGGGCATGTTGGCCGGAGAGTGCTTCTCCGGCCGCGAACTGGAACCTTGCTGGTACCTCCCAGGTTCCCGGCCCAACTAAAGCCCCCAGACCCAAATGGAGAGGAGCTCCTTGGGGGTCCCATGGGGGCCCTTCAGGCCAGCTAGGTCTTTGGGTCCTGGCTCCTTCGGTTTGGGAGCTGTTGCTGCAGTTGAGCATGTTGGTCGGAGAGTGCTTCTCGGGCCGCGAACTGCAACCTTGCAGGTACCTCTCAGGTATCCATGCCCAACGAAAGCCCCCAGACCCAAATTGAGAGGGGCTGCTTGGGGGCCCCCTGGGGGCCCTTCAGGCCAGCTAGGTCTTTGTGTCCTGGCTCCTTCGCTTTGGGAGCTGTTGCTGCAGTTGGGCATGTTGGGCGGAGAGTGCTTCTCGGGCCGCGAACTGTAACTTGCAGGTACCTCTCAGGTATACATGCCCAACGAAAGCCCCCAGACCCAAATGGAGAGGGGCTGCTTGGTGGCCTTCTGGGGGCCCTTCAGGCCAGCTAGGTCTTTGGGTCCTGGCTCCTTCGCTTTGGGAGCTGTTGCTGGATATTGGGCATGTTGGCCGGAGAGTGCTTCTCGGGCCGCGAACTGCAACCTTGCTGGTATCTCCCAGGTTCTCAGCCTAAAGAAAGCCCCCAGACCCAAATGGAGAGGGCCTACTTGGGGGCCCCCTGGGGGCCCTTCAGGCCAGCTAGGTCTTTGGGTCCTGGCTCCTTCGGTTTGGGAGCTGTTGCTGCAGTTGGGCATGTTGGGCGGAGAGTGCTTCTCGGGCCGCGAACTGCAACCTTGCAGGTACCTCCCAGGTTCCCGGCCCAACGAAAGCCCCCAGACCCAAATTGAGAGGTGCTGCTTGGGGGCCCCCTGGGGACCCTTCAGGCCAGCTAGGTCTTTGGGTCCTGGCTCCTTCGCTTTGGGAGCTGTTGCTGCAGTTGGGCATGTTGGCCGGAGAGTGCTTCTCGGGCCGCGAACTGCAACCTTGCAGGATTCTCCCAGGTTCCCGGCCCAACGAAAGCCCCCAGACCCAAATGGAGAGGGGCTGCTTGGGGGCCCTTTGGGGGCCCTTCAGGCCAGCTAGGTCTTTGGGTCCTGGCTCCTTCGCTTTGGGAGCTGTTGCTGCAGTTGGGCATGTTGGCCGGAGAGTGCTTCTCGGGCCGCGAACTGCAACCTTGCAGGTACCTCCCAGGTTCCCGGCCCAACGAAAACCCCCAGACCCAAATGGAGAGGGGCTGCTTGGGGGCCCCCTGGGGGCCCTTCAGGCCAGCTAGGTCTTTGGGTCCTGGCTCCTTCGGTTTGGGAGCTGTTGCTGCAGTTGTGCATGTTGGGCGGAGAGTGCTTCTCGGGCCGCGAACTGTAACTTGCAGGTACCTCTCAGGTATACATGCCCAACGAAAGCCCCCAGACCCAAATGGAGAGGGGCTGCTTGGTGGCCTTCTGGGGGCCCTTCAGGCCAGCTAGGTCTTTGGGTCCTGGCTCCTTCGCTTTGGGAGCTGTTGCTGCAGTTGGGCATGTTGGCCGGAGAGTGCTTCTCGGGCCGCGAACTGCAACCTTGCAGGATTCTCCCAGGTTCCATGCCCAACGAAAGCCCCCAGACCCAAAGTGAGAGGGGCTGCTTGGGGGCCCCCTGGGGGCCCTTCAGGCCAGCTAGGTCTTTGGGTCCTGGCTCCTTCGCTTTGGGAGCTGTTGCTGCAGTTGGGCATGTTGGCCGGAGAGTGCTTCTCGGGCCGCGAACTGCAACCTTGCATGATTCTCCCAGGTTCCCGGCCCAACGAAAGCCCCCAGACCCAAATTGAGAGGGGCTGCTTGGGGGCCCCCTGGGGGCCCTTCAGGCCAGCTAGGTCTTTGGGTCCTGGCTCCTTCGCTTTGGGAGCTGTTGCTGCAGTTGGGCATGTTGGCCGGAGAGTGCTTCTCGGGCCGCGAACTGCAACCTTGCAGGATTCTCCCAGGTTCCCGGCCCAACGAAAGCCCCAGACCCAAATGGAGAGGGGCTGCTTGGGGGCCCCCTGGGGGCCCTTCAGGCCAGCTAGGTCTTTGTGTCCTGGCTCCTTCGCTTTGGGAGCTGTTGCTGCAGTTGGGCATGTTGGCCGGAGAGTGCTTCTCGGGCCGCGAACTGCAACCTTGCATGAATCTCCCAGGTTACCGGCCCAACGAAAGCCCCCAGACCCAAATTGAGAGGGGCTGCTTGGGGGCCCCCTGGGGGCCCTTCAGGCCAGCTAGGTCTTTGGGTCCTGGCTCCTTCGCTTTGGGAGCTGTTGCTGCAGTTGGGCATGTTGGGCGGAGAGTGCTTCTCGGGCCGCGAACTGCAACCTTGATGGAATCTCCCAGGTTCCCGGCCCAACGAAAGCCCCCAGACCCAAATGGAGAGGGGCTGCTTGGGGGCCCCCTGGGGGCCCTTCAGGCCAGCTAGGTCTTTGGGTCCTGGCTCCTTCGGTTTGGGAGCTGTTGCTGCAGTTGGGCATGTTGGCCGGAGAGTGCTTCTCGGGCCGCGAACTGCAACCTTGCAGGTACCTCCCAGGTTCCCGGCCCAACGAAAACCCCCAGACCCAAATTGAGAGGAGCTGCTTGGGGGCCCCCTGGGGGCCCTTCAGGCCAGCTAGGTCTTTGGGTCCTGGCTCCTTCGGTTTGGGAGCTGTTGCTGCAGTTGGGCATGTTGGCCGGAGAGTGCTTCTCGGGCCGCGAACTGTAACCTTGCAGGTACCTCTCAGGTATCCATGCCCAACGAAAGCCCCCAGACCCAAATGGAGAGGGGCTGCTTGGGGGCCCCCTGGTGGCCCTTCAGGACAGCTAGGTCTTTGGGTCCTGGCTCCTTCGCTTTGGGAGCTGTTGCTGCAGTTGGGCATGTTGGCCGGAGAGTGCTTCTCGGGCCGCGAACTGCAACCTTGCAGGTACCTCCCAGGTTCCCGGCCCAACGAAAGCCCCCAGACCCAAATGGAGAGGGGCTGCTTGGGGGCCCCCTGGGGCCCCTTCAGGCCAGCTAGGTCTTTGGGTCCTGGCTCCTTCGCTTTGGGAGCTGTTGCTGCAGTTGGGCATGTTGGCCGGAGAGTGCTTCTCGGGCCGCGAACTGCAACCTTGCAGGATTCTCCCAGGTTCCCCTCCCAACGAAAGCCCCCAGACCCAAATTGAGAGGGGCTGCTTGGTGGCCCCCTGGGGGCCCTTCAGGCCAGCTAGGTCTTTGGGTCCTGGCTCCTTCGGTTTGGGAGCTGTTGCTGCAGTTGGGCATGTTGGGTGGAGAGTGCTTCTCGGGCCGCGAACTGCAACCTTGCAGGATTCTCCCAGGTTCCAGGCCCAACAAAAGCCCCCAGACCAAAATTGAGAGGGGCTGCTTGGGGCCCCCCTGGGGGCCCTTCAGGCCAGCTAGGTCTTTGGGTCCTGGCTCCTTCGGTTTGGGAGCTGTTGCTGCAGTTGGGCATGTTGGCCGGAGAGTGCTTCTCGGGCCGCGAACTGCAACCTTGCAGGATTCTCCCAGGTTCCATGCCCAACGGAAGCCCCCAGACCCAAATTGAGAGGGGCTGCTTGGGGGCCCCCTGGGGCCCCTTCAGGCCAGCTAGGTCTTTGGGTCCTGGCTCCTTCGCTTTGGGAGCTGTTGCTGCAGTTGGGCATGTTGGCCGGAGAGTGCTTCTCGGGCCGCGAACTGCAACCTTGCAGGATTCTCCCAGGTTCCCCTCCCAACGAAAGCCCCCAGACCCAAATTGAGAGGGGCTGCTTGGTGGCCCCCTGGGGGCCCTTCAGGCCAGCTAGGTCTTTGGGTCCTGGCTCCTTCGGTTTGGGAGCTGTTGCTGCAGTTGGGCATGTTGGCCGGAGAGTGCTTCTCGGGCCGCGAACTGCAACCTTGCAGGATTCTCCCAGGTTCCCGGCCCAACGAAAGCCCCCAGACCCAAATTGAGAGGGGCTGCTTGGGGGCCCCCTGGGGGCCCTTCAGGCCAGCTAGGTCTTTGGGTCCTGGCTCCTTCGCTTTGGGAGCTGTTGCTGCAGTTGGGCATGTTGGCCGGAGAGTGCATCTCGGGCCGCGAACTGCAACCTTGCAGGATTCTCCCAGGTTCCCGGCCCAACGAAAGCCCCCAGACCCAAATTGAGAGGGGCTGCTTGGGGGCCCCCTGGGGGCCCTTCAGGCCAGCTAGGTCTTTGGGTCCTGGCTCCTTCGCTTTGGGAGCTGTTGCTGCAGTTGGGCATGTTGGCCAGAGAGTGCTTCTCGGGCCGCGAACTGCAACCTTGCTGGTATCTCCCAGGTTATCATCCTAAAGAAAGCCCCCAGGCCCAAATGGAGAGGGGCTGCTTGGGGGCCCCCTGGGGGCCCTTCAGGCCAGCTAGGTCTTTGTGTCCTGGCTCATTCGGTTTGGGAGCTGTTGTTGACGTTGGGCATGTTGGCCGGAGAGTGCTTCTCGGGCCTCGAACTGCAACGTTGCAGGAATCTCCCAGGTTCCCGGCCCAACAAAAGCCCCCAGACCCAAATGGAGAGGGGCTGCTTGGGGGCCCCCTGGGGGCCCTTCAGGCCAGCTAGGTCTTTGGGTCCTGGCTCCTTCGGTTTGGGAGCTGTTGCTGCAGTTGGGCATGTTGGCCGGAGAGTGCTTCTCGGGCCGCGAACTGCAACCTTGCAGGAATCTCCCAGGTTCCATGCCCAACAAAAGCCCCCAGACCCAAATGGAGAGGGGCTGCTTGGGGGCCCCCTGGGGGCCCTTCAGGCCAGCTAGGTCTTTGGGTCCTGGCTCCTTCGCTTTGGGAGCTGTTGCTGCAGTTGGGCATGTTGGCCGGAGAGTGCTTCTCGGGCCGCGAACTGCAACCTTGCAGGATTCTCCCAGGTTCCCGGCCCAACGAAAGCCCCCAGACCAAAATTGAGAGGGGCTGCTTGGGGCCCCCCTGGGGGCCCTTCAGGCCAGCTAGGTCTTTGGGTCCTGGCTCCTTCGCTTTGGGAGCTGTTGCTGCAGTTGGGCATGTTGGCCGGAGAGTGCTTCTCGGGCCGCGAACTGCAACCTTGCAGGATTCTCCCAGGTTCCATGCCCAACGAAAGCCCCCAGACCCAAAGTGAGAGGGGCTGCTTGGGGGCCCCCTGGGGGCCCTTCAGGCCAGCTAGGTCTTTGGGTCCTGGCTCCTTCGCTTTGGGAGCTGTTGCTGCAGTTGGGCATGTTGGCCGGAGAGTGCTTCTCGGGCCGCGAACTGCAACCTTGCATGATTCTCCCAGGTTCCCGGCCCAACGAAAGCCCCCAGACCCAAATTGAGAGGGGCTGCTTGGGGGCCCCCTGGGGGCCCTTCAGGCCAGCTAGGTCTTTGGGTCCTGGCTCCTTCGCTTTGGGAGCTGTTGCTGCAGTTGTGCATGTTGGCCGGAGAGTGCTTCTCGGGCCGCGAACTGCAACCTTGCAGGATTCTCCCAGGTTCCCGGCCCAACGAAAGCCCCAGACCCAAATGGAGAGGGGCTGCTTGGGGGCCCCCTGGGGGCCCTTCAGGCCAGCTAGGTCTTTGTGTCCTGGCTCCTTCGCTTTGGGAGCTGTTGCTGCAGTTGTGCATGTTGGCCGGAGAGTGCTTCTCGGGCCGCGAACTGCAACCTTGCATGAATCTCCCAGGTTACCGGCCCAACGAAAGCCCCCAGACCCAAATTGAGAGGGGCTGCTTGGGGGCCCCCTGGGGGCCCTTCAGGCCAGCTAGGTCTTTGGGTCCTGGCTCCTTCGCTTTGGGAGCTGTTGCTGCAGTTGGGCATGTTGGGCGGAGAGTGCTTCTCGGGCCGCGAACTGCAACCTTGATGGAATCTCCCAGGTTCCATGCCCAACAAAAGCCCCCAGACCCAAATGGAGAGGGGCTGCTTGGGGGCCCCCTGGGGGCCCTTCAGGCCAGCTAGGTCTTTGGGTCCTGGCTCCTTAGCTTTGGGAGCTGTTGCTGCAGTTGGGCATGTTGGCCGGAGAGTGCTTCTCGGGCCGCGAACTGGAACCTTGCTGGTACCTCCCAGGTTCCCGGCCCAACTAAAGCCCCCAGACCCAAATGGAGAGGAGCTCCTTGGGGGTCCCATGGGGGCCCTTCAGGCCAGCTAGGTCTTTGTGTCCTGGCTCCTTCGCTTTGGGAGCTGTTGCTGCAGTTGGGCATGTTGGGCGGAGAGTGCTTCTCGGGCCGCGAACTGTAACTTGCAGGTACCTCTCAGGTATACATGCCCAACGAAAGCCCCCAGACCCAAATGGAGAGGGGCTGCTTGGTGGCCTTCTGGGGGCCCTTCAGGCCAGCTAGGTCTTTGGGTCCTGGCTCCTTCGGTTTGGGAGCTGTTGCTGGATATTGGGCATGTTGGCCGGAGAGTGCTTCTCGGGCCGCGAACTGCAACCTTGCTGGTATCTCCCAGGTTCTCAGCCTAAAGAAAGCCCCCAGACCCAAATGGAGAGGGCCTACCTGGGGGCCCCCTGGGGGCCCTTCAGGCCAGCTAGGTCTTTGTGTCCTGGCTCCTTCGGTTTGGGAGCTGTTGCTGCAGTTGGGCATGTTGGCCGGAGAGTGCTTCTCGGGCCGCGAACTGCAACCTTGCAGGATTCTCCCAGGTTCCCGGCCCAACGAAAGCCCCCAGACCCAAATTGAGAGGTGCTGCTTGGGGGCCCCCTGGGGCCCCTTCAGGCCAGCTAGGTCTTTGGGTCCTGGCTCCTTCGCTTTGGGAGCTGTTGCTGCAGTTGGGCATGTTGGCCGGAGAGTGCTTCTCGGGCCGCGAACTGCAACCTTGCAGGATTCTCCCAGGTTCCCGGCCCAACGAAAGCCCCCAGACCCAAATTGAGAGGGGCTGCTTGGTGGCCCCCTGGGGGCCCTTCAGGCCAGCTAGGTCTTTGGGTCCTGGCTCCTTCGCTTTGGGAGCTGTTGCTGCAGTTGGGCATGTTGGCCGGAGAGTGCTTCTCGGGCCGCGAACTGCAACCTTGCAGGATTCTCCCAGGTTCCCGGCCCAACGAAAGCCCCCAGACCCAAATGGAGAGGGGCTGCTTGGGGGCCCCCTGGGGGCCCTTCAGGCCAGCTAGGTCTTTGGGTCCTGGCTCCTTCGCTTTGGGAGCTGTTGCTGCAGTTGGGCATGTTGGGCGGAGAGTGCTTCTCGGGCCGCAAACTGCAACCTTGCAGGATTCTCCCAGGTTCCCGGCCCAACGAAAGCCCCCAGACCCAAATTGAGAGGGGCTGCTTGGGGGCCCCCTGGGGGCCCTTCAGGCCAGCTAGGTCTTTGGGTCCTGGCTCCTTCGCTTTGGGAGCTGTTGCTGCAGTTGGGCATGTTGGCCGGAGAGTGCTTCTCGGGCCGCGAACTGCAACCTTGCATGAATCTCCCAGGTTCCCGGCCCAACGAAAGCCCCCAGACCCAAATTGAGAGGGGCTGCTTGGGGGCCCCCTGGGGGCCCTTCAGGCCAGCTAGGTCTTTGGGTCCTGGCTCCTTCGCTTTTGGAGCTGTTGCTGCAGTTGGGCATGTTGGGCGGAGAGTGCTTCTCGGGCCGCGAAGTGCTACCTTGAAGGAATCTCCCAGGTTCCCGGCCCAACGAAAGCCCCCAGACCCAAATTGAGAGGGGCTGCTTGGGGGCCCCCTGGGGGCCCTTCAGGCCAGCTAGGTCTTTGGGTCCTGGCTCCTTCGGTTTGGGAGCTGTTGCTGCAGTTGGGCATGTTGGCCGGAGAGTGCTTCTCGGGCCTCGAACTGCAACCTTGCAGGAATCTCCCAGGTTCCATGCCCAACGAAAGCCCCCAGACCCAAATGGAGAGGGGCTGCTTGGTGGCCCCCTGGGGGCCCTTCAGGCCAGCTAGGTCTTTGGGTCCTGGCTCCTTCGCTTTGGGAGCTGTTGCTGCAGTTGGGCATGTTGGCCGGAGAGTGCTTCTCCGGCCGCGAACTGGAACCTTGCTGGTACCTCCCAGGTTCCCGGCCCAACTAAAGCCCCCAGACCCAAATGGAGAGGAGCTCCTTCGGGGTCCCATGGGGGCCCTTCAGGCCAGCTAGGTCTTTGGGTCCTGGCTCCTTCGGTTTGGGAGCTGTTGCTGCAGTTGAGCATGTTGGTCGGAGAGTGCTTCTCGGGCCGCGAACTGCAACCTTGCAGGTACCTCTCAGGTATCCATGCCCAACGAAAGCCCCCAGACCCAAATTGAGAGGGGCTGCTTGGTGGCCCCCTGGGGGCCCTTCAGGCCAGCTAGGTCTTTGTGTCCTGGCTCCTTCGCTTTGGGAGCTGTTGCTGCAGTTGGGCATGTTGGCCGGAGAGTGCTTCTCGGGCCGCGAACTGTAACTTGCAGGTACCTCTCAGGTATACATGCCCAACGAAAGCCCCCAGACCCAAATGGAGAGGGGCTGCTTGGTGGCCCCCTGGGGGCCCTTCAGGCCAGCTAGGTCTTTGGGTCCTGGCTCCTTCGCTTTGGGAGCTGTTGCTGGATATTGGGCATGTTGGCCGGAGAGTGCTTCTCGGGCCGCGAACTGCAACCTTGCTGGTATCTCCCAGGTTCTCAGCCTAAAGAAAGCCCCCAGACCCAAATGGAGAGGGCCTACTTGGGGGCCCCCTGGGGGCCCTTCAGGCCAGCTAGGTCTTTGGGTCCTGGCTCCTTCGGTTTGGGAGCTGTTGCTGCAGTTGGGCATGTTGGGCGGAGAGTGCTTCTCGGGCCGCGAACTGCAACCTTGCAGGATTCTCCCAGGTTCCCGGCCCAACGAAAGCCCCCAGACCAAAATTGAGAGGGGCTGCTTGGGGCCCCCCTGGGGGCCCTTCAGGCCAGCTAGGTCTTTGGGTCCTGGCTCCTTCGCTTTGGGAGCTGTTGCTGCAGTTGGGCATGTTGGCCGGAGAGTGCTTCTCGGGCCGCGAACTGCAACCTTGCAGGATTCTCCCAGGTTCCATGCCCAACGAAAGCCCCCAGACCCAAATTGAGAGGGGCTGCTTGGGGGCCCCCTGGGGGCCCTTCAGGCCAGCTAGGTCTTTGGGTCCTGGCTCCTTCGCTTTGGGAGCTGTTGCTGCAGTTGGGCATGTTGGCCGGAGAGTGCTTCTCGGGCCGCGAACTGCAACCTTGCATGAATCTCCCAGGTTCCCGGCCCAACGAAAGCCCCCAGACCCAAATTGAGAGGGGCTGCTTGGGGGCCCCCTGGGGGCCCTTCAGGCCAGCTAGGTCTTTGGGTCCTGGCTCCTTCACTTTGGGAGCTGTTGCTGCAGTTGGGCATGTTGGCCGGAGAGTGCTTCTCGGGCCGCGAACTGCAACCTTGCAGGATTCTCCCAGGTTCCCGGCCCAACGAAAGCCCCAGACCCAAATGGAGAGGGGCTGCTTGGGGGCCCCCTGGGGGCCCTTCAGGCCAGCTAGGTCTTTGGGTCGTGGCTCCTTCGGTTTGGGAGCTGTTGCTGCAGTTGGGCATGTTGGCCGGAGAGTGCTTCTCGGGCCGCGAACTGCAACCTTGCATGAATCTCCCAGGTTCCCGGCCCAACGAAAGCCCCCAGACCCAAATGGAGAGGGGCTGCTTGGGGGCCCCCTGGGGGCCCTTCAGGCCAGCTAGGTCTTTGGGTCCTGGCTCCTTCGCTTTGGGAGCTGTTGCTGCAGTTGGGCATGTTGGCCGGAGAGTGCTTCTCCGGCCGCGAACTGGAACCTTGCTGGTACCTCCCAGGTTCCCGGCCCAACTAAAGCCCCCAGACCCAAATGGAGAGGAGCTCCTTGGGGGTCCCATGGGGGCCCTTCAGGCCAGCTAGGTCTTTGGGTCCTGGCTCCTTCGGTTTGGGAGCTGTTGCTGCAGTTGAGCATGTTGGTCGGAGAGTGCTTCTCGGGACGCGAACTGCAACCTTGCAGGTACCTCTCAGGTATCCATGCCCAACGAAAGCCCCCAGACCCAAATTGAGAGGGGCTGCTTGGGGGCCCCCTGGGGGCCCTTCAGGCCAGCTAGGTCTTTGGGTCCTGGCTCCTTCGCTTTGGGAGCTGTTGCTGCAGTTGGGCATGTTGGGCGGAGAGTGCTTCTCGGGCCGCGAACTGTAACTTGCAGGTACCTCTCAGGTATACATGCCCAACGAAAGCCCCCAGACCCAAATGGAGAGGGGCTGCTTGGTGGCCCCCTGGGGGCCCTTCAGGCCAGCTAGGTCTTTGGGTCCTGGCTCCTTCGCTTTGGGAGCTGTTGCTGGATATTGGGCATGTTGGCCGGAGAGTGCTTCTCGGGCCGCGAACTGCAACCTTGCTGGTATCTCCCAGGTTCTCAGCCTAAAGAAAGCCCCCAGACCCAAATGGAGAGGGCCTACTTGGGGGCCCCCTGGGGGCCCTTCAGGCCAGCTAGGTCTTTGGGTCCTGGCTCCTTCGGTTTGGGAGCTGTTGCTGCAGTTGGGCATGTTGGGCGGAGAGTGCTTCTCGGGCCGCGAACTGCAACCTTGCAGGATTCTCCCAGGTTCCCGGCCCAACGAAAGCCCCCAGACCAAAATTGAGAGGGGCTGCTTGGGGCCCCCCTGGGGGCCCTTCAGGCCAGCTAGGTCTTTGGGTCCTGGCTCCTTCACTTTGGGAGCTGTTGCTGCAGTTGGGCATGTTGGCCGGAGAGTGCTTCTCGGGCCGCGAACTGCAACCTTGCAGGATTCTCCCAGGTTCCATGCCCAACGAAAGCCCCCAGACCCAAATTGAGAGGGGCTGCTTGGGGGCCCCCTGGGGGCCCTTCAGGCCAGCTAGGTCTTTGGGTCCTGGCTCCTTCACTTTGGGAGCTGTTGCTGCAGTTGGGCATGTTGGCCGGAGAGTGCTTCTCGGGCCGCGAACTGCAACCTTGCAGGATTCTCCCAGGTTCCCGGCCCAACGAAAGCCCCAGACCCAAATGGAGAGGGGCTGCTTGGGGGCCCCCTGGGGGCCCTTCAGGCCAGCTAGGTCTTTGGGTCGTGGCTCCTTCGGTTTGGGAGCTGTTGCTGCAGTTGGGCATGTTGGCCGGAGAGTGCTTCTCGGGCCGCGAACTGCAACCTTGCATGAATCTCCCAGGTTCCCGGCCCAACGAAAGCCCCCAGACCCAAATGGAGAGGGGCTGCTTGGGGGCCCCCTGGGGGCCCTTCAGGCCAGCTAGGTCTTTGGGTCCTGGCTCCTTCGCTTTGGGAGCTGTTGCTGCAGTTGGGCATGTTGGCCGGAGAGTGCTTCTCCGGCCGCGAACTGGAACCTTGCTGGTACCTCCCAGGTTCCCGGCCCAACTAAAGCCCCCAGACCCAAATGGAGAGGAGCTCCTTGGGGGTCCCATGGGGGCCCTTCAGGCCAGCTAGGTCTTTGGGTCCTGGCTCCTTCGGTTTGGGAGCTGTTGCTGCAGTTGAGCATGTTGGTCGGAGAGTGCTTCTCGGGACGCGAACTGCAACCTTGCAGGTACCTCTCAGGTATCCATGCCCAACGAAAGCCCCCAGACCCAAATTGAGAGGGGCTGCTTGGGGGCCCCCTGGGGGCCCTTCAGGCCAGCTAGGTCTTTGGGTCCTGGCTCCTTCGCTTTGGGAGCTGTTGCTGCAGTTGGGCATGTTGGGCGGAGAGTGCTTCTCGGGCCGCGAACTGTAACTTGCAGGTACCTCTCAGGTATACATGCCCAACGAAAGCCCCCAGACCCAAATGGAGAGGGGCTGCTTGGTGGCCTTCTGGGGGCCCTTCAGGCCAGCTAGGTCTTTGGGTCCTGGCTCCTTCGCTTTGGGAGCTGTTGCTGGATATTAGGCATGTTGGCCGGAGAGTGCTTCTCGGGCCGCGAACTGCAACCTTGCTGGTATCTCCCAGGTTCTCAGCCTAAAGAAAGCCCCCAGACCCAAATGGAGAGGGCCTACCTGGGGGCCCCCTGGGGGCCCTTCAGGCCAGCTAGGTCTTTGGGTCCTGGCTCCTTCACTTTGGGAGCTGTTGCTGCAGTTGGGCATGTTGGCCGGAGAGTGCTTCTCGGGCCGCGAACTGCAACCTTGCAGGATTCTCCCAGGTTCCATGCCCAACGAAAGCCCCCAGACCCAAATTGAGAGGGGCTGCTTGGGGGCCCCCTGGGGGCCCTTCAGGCCAGCTAGGTCTTTGGGTCCTGGCTCCTTCACTTTGGGAGCTGTTGCTGCAGTTGGGCATGTTGGCCGGAGAGTGCTTCTCGGGCCGCGAACTGCAACCTTGCAGGATTCTCCCAGGTTCCCGGCCCAACGAAAGCCCCAGACCCAAATGGAGAGGGGCTGCTTGGGGGCCCCCTGGGGGCCCTTCAGGCCAGCTAGGTCTTTGGGTCGTGGCTCCTTCGGTTTGGGAGCTGTTGCTGCAGTTGGGCATGTTGGCCGGAGAGTGCTTCTCGGGCCGCGAACTGCAACCTTGCATGAATCTCCCAGGTTCCCGGCCCAACGAAAGCCCCCAGACCCAAATGGAGAGGGGCTGCTTGGGGGCCCCCTGGGGGCCCTTCAGGCCAGCTAGGTCTTTGGGTCCTGGCTCCTTCGCTTTGGGAGCTGTTGCTGCAGTTGGGCATGTTGGCCGGAGAGTGCTTCTCCGGCCGCGAACTGGAACCTTGCTGGTACCTCCCAGGTTCCCGGCCCAACTAAAGCCCCCAGACCCAAATGGAGAGGAGCTCCTTGGGGGTCCCATGGGGGCCCTTCAGGCCAGCTAGGTCTTTGGGTCCTGGCTCCTTCGGTTTGGGAGCTGTTGCTGCAGTTGAGCATGTTGGTCGGAGAGTGCTTCTCGGGACGCGAACTGCAACCTTGCAGGTACCTCTCAGGTATCCATGCCCAACGAAAGCCCCCAGACCCAAATTGAGAGGGGCTGCTTGGGGGCCCCCTGGGGGCCCTTCAGGCCAGCTAGGTCTTTGGGTCCTGGCTCCTTCGCTTTGGGAGCTGTTGCTGCAGTTGGGCATGTTGGGCGGAGAGTGCTTCTCGGGCCGCGAACTGTAACTTGCAGGTACCTCTCAGGTATACATGCCCAACGAAAGCCCCCAGACCCAAATGGAGAGGGGCTGCTTGGTGGCCTTCTGGGGGCCCTTCAGGCCAGCTAGGTCTTTGGGTCCTGGCTCCTTCGCTTTGGGAGCTGTTGCTGGATATTGGGCATGTTGGCCGGAGAGTGCTTCTCGGGCCGCGAACTGCAACCTTGCTGGTATCTCCCAGGTTCTCAGCCTAAAGAAAGCCCCCAGACCCAAATGGAGAGGGCCTACTTGGGGGCCCCCTGGGGGCCCTTCAGGCCAGCTAGGTCTTTGGGTCCTGGCTCCTTCGCTTTGGGAGCTGTTGCTGCAGTTGGGCATGTTGGGCGGAGAGTGCTTCTCGGGCCGCGAACTGCAACCTTGCAGGTACCTCCCAGGTTCCCGGCCCAACGAAAGCCCCCAGACCCAAATTGAGAGGTGCTGCTTGGGGGCCCCCTGGGGACCCTTCAGGCCAGCTAGGTCTTTGGGTCCTGGCTCCTTCGCTTTGGGAGCTGTTGCTGCAGTTGGGCATGTTGGCCGGAGAGTGCTTCTCGGGCCGCGAACTGCAACCTTGCAGGATTCTCCCAGGTTCCCGGCCCAACGAAAGCCCCCAGACCCAAATTGAGAGGGGCTGCTTGGGGGCCCTTTGGGGGCCCTTCAGGCCAGCTAGGTCTTTGGGTCCTGGCTCCTTCGGTTTGGGAGCTGTTGCTGCAGTTGGGCATGTTGGGCGGAGAGTGCTTCTCGGGCCGCGAACTGCAACCTTGCAGGATTCTCCCAGGTTCCCGGCCCAACGAAAGCCCCCAGACCCAAATGGAGAGGGGCTGCTTGGGGGCCCCATGGGGGCCCTTCAGGCCAGCTGGGTCTTTGGGTCCTGGCTCCTTCGGTTTGGGAGCTGTTGCTGCAGTTGGGCATGTTGGCCGGAGAGTGCTTCTCGGGCCGCGAACTGCAACCTTGCAGGTACCTCCCAGGTTCCCGGCCCTACGAAAACCCCCAGACCCAAATGGAGAGGGGCTGCTTGGGGGCCCCCTGGGGGCCCTTCAGGCCAGCTAGGTCTTTGGGTCCTGGCTCCTTCGCTTTGGGAGCTGTTGCTGCAGTTGGGCATGTTGGGCGGAGAGTGCTTCTCGGGCCGCGAACTGTAACTTGCAGGTACCTCTCAGGTATACATGCCCAACGAAAGCCCCCAGACCCAAATGGAGAGGGGCTGCTTGGTGGCCCCCTGGGGGCCCTTCAGGCCAGCTAGGTCTTTGGGTCCTGGCTCCTTCGCTTTGGGAGCTGTTGCTGGATATTGGGCATGTTGGCCGGAGAGTGCTTCTCGGGCCGCGAACTGCAACCTTGCAGGATTCTCCCAGGTTCCCGGCCCAAAAAAAGCCCCCAGACCCAAATTGAGAGGGACTTCTTTGGACCCCCTGGGGGCCCTTCAGGCCAGCTAGGTCTTTGGGTCCTGGCTCCTTCGGTTTGGGAGCTGTTGCTGCAGTTGGGCATGTTGGCCGGAGAGTGCTTCTCCGGCGGCGAACTGCAACCTTGCAGGAATCTCCCAGGTTCCCGGCCCAACTAAAGCCCCCAGACCCAAATGGAGAGTAGCTCCTTGGGGGCCCCATGGGGGCCCTTCAGGCCAGCTAGGTCTTTGGGTCCTGGCTCCTTCGGTTTGGGAGCTGTTGCTGCAGTTGGGCATGTTGGCCGGAGAGTGCTTCTCGGGCCGCGAACTGCAACCTCGCAGGAATCTCCCAGGTTCCCGGCCCAACGAAAGGCCCCAGACCCAAATTGAGAGGGGCTGCTTGGGGGCCCCCTGGGGGCCCTTCAGGCCAGCTAGGTCTTTGGGTCCTGGCTCCTTCGCTTTGGGAGCTGTTGCTGCAGTTGGGCATGTTGGCCGGAGAGTGCTTCTCGGGCCGCGAACTGCAACCTTGCAGGATTCTCCCAGGTTCCCGGCCCAACGAAAGCCCCCAGACCCAAATGGAGAGGGGCTGCTTGGGGCCCCCCTGGGGGCCCTTCAGGCCAGCTAGGTCTTTGGGTCCTGGCTCCTTCGGTTTGGGAGCTGTTGCTGCAGTTGGGCATGTTGGCCGGAGAGTGCTTCTCGGGCCGCGAACTGCAACCTTGCAGGATTCTCCCAGGTTCCATGCCCAACGAAAGCCCCCAGACCCAAAGTGAGAGGGGCTGCTTGGGGGCCCCCTGGGGGCCCTTCAGGCCAGCTAGGTCTTTGGGTCCTGGCTCCTTCGCTTTGGGAGCTGTTGCTGCAGTTGGGCATGTTGGCCGGAGAGTGCTTCTCGGGACGCGAACTGCAACCTTGCAGGAATCTCCCAGGTTCCCGGCCCAACGAAAGCCCCCAGACCCAAATTGAGAGGGGCTGCTTGGGGCCCCCCTGGGGGCCCTTCAGGCCAGCTAGGTCTTTGGGTCCTGGCTCCTTCGCTTTGGGAGCTGTTGCTGCAGTTGGGCATGTTGGCCGGAGAGTGCTTCTCGGGCCGCGAACTGCAACCTTGCAGGATTCTCCCAGGTTCCCGGCCCAACGAAAGCCCCAGACCCAAATGGAGAGGGGCTGCTTGGGGGCCCCCTGGGGGCCCTTCAGGCCAGCTAGGTCTTTGGGTCGTGGCTCCTTCGGTTTGGGAGCTGTTGCTGCAGTTGGGCATGTTGGCCGGAGAGTGCTTCTCGGGCCGCGAACTGCAACCTTGCATGAATCTCCCAGGTTCCCGGCCCAACGAAAGCCCCCAGACCCAAATGGAGAGGGGCTGCTTGGGGGCCCCCTGGGGGCCCTTCAGGCCAGCTAGGTCTTTGGGTCCTGGCTCCTTCGCTTTGGGAGCTGTTGCTGCAGTTGGGCATGTTGGCCGGAGAGTGCTTCTCGGGCCGCGAACTGGAACCTTGCTGGTACCTCCCAGGTTCCCGGCCCAACTAAAGCCCCCAGACCCAAATGGAGAGGAGCTCCTTGGGGGTCCCATGGGGGCCCTTCAGGCCAGCTAGGTCTTTGGGTCCTGGCTCCTTCGGTTTGGGAGCTGTTGCTGCAGTTGAGCATGTTGGTCGGAGAGTGCTTCTCGGGACGCGAACTGCAACCTTGCAGGTACCTCTCAGGTATCCATGCCCAACGAAAGCCCCCAGACCCAAATTGAGAGGGGCTGCTTGGGGGCCCCCTGGGGGCCCTTCAGGCCAGCTAGGTCTTTGGGTCCTGGCTCCTTCGCTTTGGGAGCTGTTGCTGCAGTTGGGCATGTTGGGCGGAGAGTGCTTCTCGGGCCGCGAACTGTAACTTGCAGGTACCTCTCAGGTATACATGCCCAACGAAAGCCCCCAGACCCAAATGGAGAGGGGCTGCTTGGTGGCCTTCTGGGGGCCCTTCAGGCCAGCTAGGTCTTTGGGTCCTGGCTCCTTCGCTTTGGGAGCTGTTGCTGGATATTGGGCATGTTGGCCGGAGAGTGCTTCTCGGGCCGCGAACAGCAACCTTGCTGGTATCTCCCAGGTTCTCAGCCTAAAGAAAGCCCCCAGACCCAAATGGAGAGGGCCTACTTGGGGGCCCCCTGGGGGCCCTTCAGGCCAGCTAGGTCTTTGGGTCCTGGCTCCTTCGGTTTGGGAGCTGTTGCTGCAGTTGGGCATGTTGGGCGGAGAGTGCTTCTCGGGCCGAGAACTGCAACCTTGCAGGTACCTCCCAGGTTCCCGGCCCAACGAAAGCCCCCAGACCCAAATTGAGAGGGGCTGCTTGGGGGCCCCCTGGGGACCCTTCAGGCCAGCTAGGTCTTTGGGTCCTGGCTCCTTCGCTTTGGGAGCTGTTGCTGCAGTTGGGCATGTTGGCCGGAGAGTGCTTCTCGGGCCGCGAACTGCAACCTTGCAGGATTCTCCCAGGTTCCCGGCCCAACGAAAGCCCCCAGACCCAAATGGAGAGGGGCTGCTTGGGGGCCCTTTGGGGGCCCTTCAGGCCAGCTAGGTCTTTGGGTCCTGGCTCCTTCGGTTTGGGAGCTATTGCTGCAGTTGTGCATGTTGGGCGGAGAGTGCTTCTCGGGCCGCGAACTGCAACCTTGCAGGATTCTCCCAGGTTCCCGGCCCAACGAAAGCCCCCAGACCCAAATGGAGAGGGGCTGCTTGGGGGCCCCATGGGGGCCCTTCAGGCCAGCTAGGTCTTTGGGTCCTGGCTCCTTCGGTTTGGGAGCTGTTGCTGCAGTTGGGCATGTTGGCCGGAGAGTGCTTCTCAGGCCGCGAACTGCAACCTTGCAGGTACCTCCCAGGTTCCCGGCCCAACGAAAACCCCCAGACCCAAATGGAGAGGGGCTGCTTGGGGGCCCCCTGGGGGCCCTTCAGGCCAGCTAGGTCTTTGGGTCCTGGCTCCTTCGCTTTGGGAGCTGTTGCTGCAGTTGGGCATGTTGGGCGGAGAGTGCTTCTCGGGCCGCGAACTGTAACTTGCAGGTACCTCTCAGGTATACATGCCCAACGAAAGCCCCCAGACCCAAATGGAGAGGGGCTGCTTGGTGGCCTTCTGGGGGCCCTTCAGGCCAGCTAGGTCTTTGGGTCCTGGCTCCTTCGCTTTGGGAGCTGTTGCTGGATATTGGACATGTTGGCCGGAGAGTGCTTCTCGGGCCGCGAACTGCAACCTTGCAGGATTCTCCCAGGTTCCCGGCCCAAAAAAAGCCCCCAGACCCAAATTGAGAGGGACTTCTTTGGACCCCCTGGGGGCCCTTCAGGCCAGCTAGGTCTTTGGGTCCTGGCTCCTTCGGTTTGGGAGCTGTTGCTGCAGTTGGGCATGTTGGCCGGAGAGTGCTTCTCGGGCCGCGAACTGCAACCTCGCAGGAATCTCCCAGGTTCCCGGCCCAACGAAAGGCCCCAGACCCAAATTGAGAGGGGCTGCTTGGGGGCCCCCTGGGGGCCCTTCAGGCCAGCTAGGTCTTTGGGTCCTGGCTCCTTCGCTTTGGGAGCTGTTGCTGCAGTTGGGCATGTTGGCCGGAGAGTGCTTCTCGGGCCGCGAACTGCAACCTTGCATGAATCTCCCAGGTTCCCGGCCCAACGAAAGCCCCCAGACCCAAATTGAGAGGGGCTGCTTGGGGGCCCCCTGGGGGCCCTTCAGGCCAGCTAGGTCTTTGGGTCCTGGCTCCTTCACTTTGGGAGCTGTTGCTGCAGTTGGGCATGTTGGCCGGAGAGTGCTTCTCGGGCCGCGAACTGCAACCTTGCAGGATTCTCCCAGGTTCCCGGCCCAACGAAAGCCCCAGACCCAAATGGAGAGGGGCTGCTTGGGGGCCCCCTGGGGGCCCTTCAGGCCAGCTAGGTCTTTGGGTCCTGGCTCCTTCGGTTTGGGAGCTGTTGCTGCAGTTGGGCATGTTGGCCGGAGAGTGCTTCTCGGGCCGCGAACTGCAACCTCGCAGGAATCTCCCAGGTTCCCGGCCCAACGAAAGGCCCCAGACCCAAATTGAGAGGGGCTGCTTGGGGGCCCCCTGGGGGCCCTTCAGGCCAGCTAGGTCTTTGGGTCCTGGCTCCTTCGGTTTGGGAGCTGTTGCTGCAGTTGGGCATGTTGGCCGGAGAGTGCTTCTCGGGCCGCGAACTGCAACCTTGCAGGATTCTCCCAGGTTCCCGGCCCAACGAAAGCCCCCAGACCAAAATTGAGAGGGGCTGCTTGGGGCCCCCCTGGGGGCCCTTCAGGCCAGCTAGGTCTTTGGGTCCTGGCTCTTTCGGTTTGGGAGCTGTTGCTGCAGTTGGGCATGTTGGCCGGAGAGTGCTTCTCGGGCCGCGAACTGCAACCTTGCAGGATTCTCCCAGGTTCCATGCCCAACGAAAGCCCCCAGACCCAAAGTGAGAGGGGCTGCTTGGGGGCCCCCTGGGGGCCCTTCAGGCCAGCTAGGTCTTTGGGTCCTGGCTCCTTCGCTTTGGGAGCTGTTGCTGCAGTTGGGCATGTTGGCCGGAGAGTGCTTCTCGGGCCGCGAACTGCAACCTTGCAGGAATCTCCCAGGTTCCCGGCCCAACGAAAGCCCCCAGACCCAAATTGAGAGGGGCTGCTTGGGGGCCCCCTGGGGGCCCTTCAGGCCAGCTAGGTCTTTGGGTCCTGGCTCCTTCACTTTGGGAGCTGTTGCTGCAGTTGGGCATGTTGGCCGGAGAGTGCTTCTCGGGCCGCGAACTGCAACCTTGCAGGATTCTCCCAGGTTCCCGGCCCAACGAAAGCCCCAGACCCAAATGGAGAGGGGCTGCTTGGGGGCCCCCTGGGGGCCCTTCAGGCCAGCTAGGTCTTTGGGTCCTGGCTCCTTCGCTTTGGGAGCTGTTGCTGCAGTTGGGCATGTTGGCCGGAGAGTGCTTCTCGGGCCGCGAACTGTAACTTGCAGGTACCTCTCAGGTATACATGCCCAACGAAAGCCCCCAGACCAAAATTGAGAGGGGCTGCTTGGTGGCCCCCTGGGGGCCCTTCAGGCCAGCTAGGTCTTTGGGTCCTGGCTCCTTCGCTTTGGGAGCTGTTGCTGGATATTGGGCATGTTGGGCGGAGAGTGCTTCTCGGGCCGCGAACTGCAACCTTGCTGGTATCTCCCAGGTTCTCAGCCTAAAGAAAGCCCCCAGACCCAAATGGAGAGGGCCTACTTGGGGGCCCCCTGGGGGCCCTTCAGGCCAGCTAGGTCTTTGGGTCCTGGCTCCTTCGGTTTGGGAGCTGTTGCTGCAGTTGGGCATGTTGGCCGGAGAGTGCTTCTCGGGCCGCGAACTGCAACCTTGCAGGATTCTCCCAGGTTCCCGGCCCAACGAAAGCCCCCAGACCAAAATTGAGAGGGGCTGCTTGGGGCCCCCCTGGGGGCCCTTCAGGCCAGCTAGGTCTTTGGGTCCTGGCTCCTTCGGTTTGGGAGCTGTTGCTGCAGTTGGGCATGTTGGCCGGAGAGTGCTTCTCGGGCCGCGAACTGCAACCTTGCAGGATTCTCCCAGGTTCCCGGCCCAACGAAAGCCCCCAGACCCAAAGTGAGAGGGGCTGCTTGGGGGCCCCCTGGGGGCCCTTCAGGCCAGCTAGGTCTTTGGGTCCTGGCTCCTTCGCTTTGGGAGCTGTTGCTGCAGTTGGGCATGTTGGCCGGAGAGTGCTTCTCGGGCCGCGAACTGCAACCTTGCATGAATCTCCCAGGTTCCCGGCCCAACGAAAGCCCCCAGACCCAAATTGAGAGGGGCTGCTTGGGGGCCCCCTGGGGGCCCTTCAGGCCAGCTAGGTCTTTGGGTCCTGGCTCCTTCACTTTGGGAGCTGTTGCTGCAGTTGGGCATGTTGGCCGGAGAGTGCTTCTCGGGCCGCGAACTGCAACCTTGCAGGATTCTCCCAGGTTCCATGCCCAACGAAAGCCCCAGACCCAAATGGAGAGGGGCTGCTTGGGGGCCCCCTGGGGGCCCTTCAGGCCAGCTAGGTCTTTGGGTCCTGGCTCCTTCGCTTTGGGAGCTGTTGCTGCAGTTGGGCATGTTGGCCGGAGAGTGCTTCTCGGGCCGCGAACTGCAACCTTGCAGGAATCTCCCAGGTTCCCGGCCCAACGAAAGCCCCCAGACCCAAATTGAGAGGGGCTGCTTGGGGGCCCCCTGGGGGCCCTTCAGGCCAGCTAGGTCTTTGGGTCCTGGCTCCTTCACTTTGGGAGCTGTTGCTGCAGTTGGGCATGTTGGCCGGAGAGTGCTTCTCGGGCCGCGAACTGCAACCTTGCAGGATTCTCCCAGGTTCCCGGCCCAACGAAAGCCCCAGACCCAAATGGAGAGGGGCTGCTTGGGGGCCCCCTGGGGGCCCTTCAGGCCAGCTAGGTCTTTGGGTCCTGGCTCCTTCGCTTTGGGAGCTGTTGCTGCAGTTGGGCATGTTGGCCGGAGAGTGCTTCTCGGGCCGCGAACTGCAACCTTGCATGAATCTCCCAGGTTCCCGGCCCAACGAAAGCCCCCAGACCCAAATTGAGAGGGGCTGCTTGGGGGCCCCCTGGGGGCCCTTCAGGCCAGCTAGGTCTTTGGGTCCTGGCTCCTTCGCTTTTGGAGCTGTTGCTGCAGTTGGGCATGTTGGGCGGAGAGTGCTTCTCGGGCCGCGAACTGCTACCTTGAAGGAATCTCCCAGGTTCCCGGCCCAACAAAAGCCCCCAGACCCAAATTGAGAGGGGCTGCTTGGGGGCCCCCTGGGGGCCCTTCAGGCCAGCTAGGTCTTTGGGTCCTGGCTCCTTCGGTTTGGGAGCTGTTGCTGCAGTTGGGCATGTTGGCCGGAGAGTGCTTCTCGGGCCTCGAACTGCAACCTTGCTGGAATCTCCCAGGTTCCATGCCCAACGAAAGCCCCCAGACCCAAATGGAGAGGGGCTGCTTGGGGGCCCCCTGGGGGCCCTTCAGGCCAGCTAGGTCTTTGGGTCCTGGCTCCTTCGCTTTGGGAGCTGTTGCTGCAGTTGGGCATGTTGGCCGGAGAGTGCTTCTCCGGCCGCGAACTGGAACCTTGCTGGTACCTCCCAGGTTACCGGCCCAACTAAAGCCCCCAGACCCAAATAGAGAGGAGCTCCTTGGGGGTCCCATGGGGGCCCTTCAGGCCAGCTAGGTCTTTGGGTCCTGGCTCCTTCGGTTTGGGAGCTGTTGCTGCAGTTGAGCATGTTGGTCGGAGAGTGCTTCTCGGGCCGCGAACTGCAACCTTGCAGGTACCTCTCAGGTATCCATGCCCAACGAAAGCCCCCAGACCCAAATTGAGAGGGGCTGCTTGGTGGCCCCCTGGGGGCCCTTCAGGCCAGCTAGGTCTTTGTGTCCTGGCTCCTTCGCTTTGGGAGCTGTTGCTGCAGTTGGGCATTTTGGGCGGAGAGTGCTTCTCGGGCCGCGAACTGTAACTTGCAGGTACCTCTCAGGTATACATGCCCAACGAAAGCCCCCAGACCCAAATGGAGAGGGGCTGCTTGGTGGCCCCCTGGGGGCCCTTCAGGCCAGCTAGGTCTTTGGGTCCTGGCTCCTTCGCTTTGGGAGCTGTTGCTGGATATTGGGCATGTTGGCCGGAGAGTGCTTCTCGGGCCGCGAACTGCAACCTTGCTGGTATCTCCCAGGTTCTCAGCCTAAAGAAAGCCCCCAGACCCAAATGGAGAGGGCCTACTTGGGGGCCCCCTGGGGGCACTTCAGGCCAGCTAGGTCTTTGGGTCCTGGCTCCTTCGGTTTGGGAGCTGTTGCTGCAGTTGGGCATGTTGGCCGGAGAGTGCTTCTCGGGCCGCGAACTGCAACCTTGCAGGATTCTCCCAGGTTCCCGGCCCAACGAAAGCCCCCAGACCCAAATGGAGAGGAGCTCCTTGGGGCCCCCCTGGGGGCCCTTCAGGCCAGCTAGGTCTTTGGGTCCTGGCTCCTTCGGTTTGGGAGCTGTTGCTGCAGTTGGGCATGTTGGCCGGAGAGTGCTTCTCGGGCCGCGAACTGCAACCTTGCAGGTACCTCTCAGGTATCCATGCCCAACGAAAGCCCCCAGACCCAAAGTGAGAGGGGCTGCTTGGGGGCCCCCTGGGGGCCCTTCAGGCCAGCTAGGTCTTTGGGTCCTGGCTCCTTCGCTTTGGGAGCTGTTGCTGCAGTTGGGCATGTTGGCCGGAAAGTGCTTCTCGGGCCGCGAACTGCAACCTTGCAGGAATCTCCCAGGTTCCCGGCCCAACGAAAGCCCCCAGACCCAAATTGAGAGGGGCTGCTTGGGGGCCCCCTGGGGGCCCTTCAGGCCAGCTAGGTCTTTGGGTCCTGGCTCCTTCGCTTTGGGAGCTGTTGCTGCAGTTGGGCATGTTGGCCGGAGAGTGCTTCTCGGGCCGCGAACTGCAACCTTGCAGGATTCTCCCAGGTTCCCGGCCCAACGAAAGCCCCAGACCCAAATGGAGAGGGGCTGCTTGGGGGCCCCCTGGGGGCCCTTCAGGCCAGCTAGGTCTTTGGGTCCTGGCTCCTTCGCTTTGGGAGCTGTTGCTGCAGTTGGGCATGTTGGCCGGAGAGTGCTTCTCCGGCCGCGAACTGCAACCTTGCATGAATCTCCCAGGTTCCCGGCCCAACGAAAGCCCCCAGACCCAAATTGAGAGGGGCTGCTTGGGGGCCCCCTGGGGGCCCTTCAGGCCAGCTAGGTCTTTGTGTCCTGGCTCCTTCGGTTTGGGAGCTGTTGCTGCATTTGGGCATGTTGGCCGGAGAGTGCTTCTCGGGCCGCGAACTGCAACCTTGCAGGAATCTCCCAGGTTACATGCCCAACGAAAGCCCCCAGACCCAAATGGAGAGGGGCTGCTTGGGGGCCCCCTGGGGGCCCTTCAGGCCAGCTAGGTCTTTGGGTCCTGGCTCCTTCGCTTTGGGAGCTGTTGCTGCAGTTGGGCATGTTGGCCGGAGAGTGCTTCTCGGGCCGCGAACTGGAACCTTGCTGGTACCTCCCAGGTTCCCGGCCCAACTAAAGCCCCCAGACCCAAATGGAGAGGAGCTCCTTGGGGGTCCCATGGGGGCCCTTCAGGCCAGCTAGGTCTTTGGGTCCTGGCTCCTTCGGTTTGGGAGCTGTTGCTGCAGTTGAGCATGTTGGTCGGAGAGTGCTTCTCGGGCCGCGAACTGCAACCTTGCAGGTACCTCTCAGGTATCCATGCCCAACGAAAGCCCCCAGACCCAAATTGAGAGGGGCTGCTTGGTGGCCCCCTGGGGGCCCTTCAGGCCAGCTAGGTTTTTGTGTCCTGGCTCCTTCGCTTTGGGAGCTGTTGCTGGATATTGGGCATGTTGGCCGGAGAGTGCTTCTCGGGCCGCGAACTGCAACCTTGCAGGATTCTCCCAGGTTCCCGGCCCAAAAAAAGCCCCCAGACCCAAATTGAGAGGGAATTCTTTGGACCCCCTGGGGGCCCTTCAGGCCAGCTAGGTCTTTGGGTCCTGGCTCCTTCGGTTTGGGAGCTGTTGCTGCAGTTGGGCATGTTGGCCGGAGAGTGCTTCTCGGGCCGCGAACTGCAACCTTGCAGGAATCTCCCAGGTTCCATGCCCAACGAAAGCCCCCAGACCCAAATTGAGAGGTGCTGCTTGGGGGCCCCCTGGGGCACCTTCAGGCCAGCTAGGTCTTTGGGTCCTGGCTCCTTCGCTTTGGGAGCTGTTGCTGCAGTTGGGCATGTTGGCCGGAGAGTGCTTCTCGGGCTTGGAACTGCAACCTTGCAGGATTCTCCCAGGTTCCCCTCCCAACGAAAGCCCCCAGACCCAAATTGAGAGGGGCTGCTTGGTGGCCCCCTGGGGGCCCTTCAGGCCAGCTAGGTCTTTGGGTCCTGGCTCCTTCGGTTTGGGAGCTGTTGCTGCAGTTGGGCATGTTGGCCGGAGAGTGCTTCTCGGGCCGCGAACTGCAACCTTGCAGGATTCTCCCAGGTATCCATGCCCAACGAAAGCCCCCAGACCCAAATTGAGAGGGGCTGCTTGGGGGCCCCCTGGTGGCCCTTCAGGACAGCTAGGTCTTTGGGTCCTGGCTCCTTCGCTTTGGGAGCTGTTGCTGCAGTTGGGCATGTTGGCCGGAGAGTGCTTCTCGGGCCGCGAACTGCAACCTTGCAGGAATCTCCCAGGTTCCCGGCCCAACGAAAGCCCCCAGACCCAAATTGAGAGGGGCTGCTTGGGGGCCCCCTGGGGGCCCTTCAGGCCAGCTAGGTCTTTGGGTCCTGGCTCCTTCGGTTTGGGAGCTGTTGCTGCAGTTGGGCATGTTGGCCGGAGAGTGCTTCTCGGGCCGCGAACTGCAACCTTGCTGGTATCTCCCAGGTTATCATCCTAAAGAAAGCCCCCAGACCCAAATGGAGAGGGGCTGCTTGGGGGCCCCCTGGGGGCCCTTCAGGCCAGCTAGGTCTTTGGGTCCTGGCTCCTTCGGTTTGGGAGCTGTTGCTGCAGTTGGGCATGTTGGCCGGAGAGTGCTTCTCCGGCCGCGAACTGCAACCTTGCAGGAATCTCCCAGGTTCCCGGCCCAACTAAAGCCCCCAGACCCAAATTGAGAGGTGCTGCTTGGGGGCCCCCTGGGGCCCCTTCAGGCCAGCTAGGTCTTTGGGTCCTGGCTCCTTCGGTTTGGGAGCTGTTGCTGCAGTTGGGCATGTTGGCCGGAGAGTGCTTCTCGGGCCGCGAACTGCAACCTTGCAGGTACCTCCCAGGTTCCCGGCCCAACGAAAGCCCCCAGACCCAAATGGAGAGGGGCTGCTTGGGGGCCCCCTGGGGGCCCTTCAGGCCAGCTAGGTCTTTGGGTCCTGGCTCCTTCGCTTTGGGAGCTGTTGCTGCAGTTGGGCATGTTGGCCGGAGAGTGCTTCTCGGGCCGCGAACTGCAACCTTGCAGGTACCTCCCAGGTTCCCGGCCCAACGAAAACCCCCAGACCCAAATGGAGAGGGGCTGCTTGGGGGCCCCCTGGGGGCCCTTCAGGCCAGCTAGGTCTTTGGGTCCTGGCTCCTTCGCTTTGGGAGCTGTTGCTGCAGTTGGGCATGTTGGGCGGAGAGTGCTTCTCGGGCCGCGAACTGCAACCTTGCAGGATTCTCCCAGGTTCCCGGCCCAACGAAAGCCCCCAGACCCAAATTGAGAGGGGCTGCTTGGGGGCCCCCTGGGGGCCCTTCAGGCCAGCTAGGTCTTTGGGTCCTGGCTCCTTCGCTTTGGGAGCTGTTGCTGCAGTTGGGCATGTTGGCCGGAGAGTGCTTCTCCGGCCGCGAACTGCAACCTTGCAGGATTCTCCCAGGTTCCCGGCCCAAAAAAAGCCCCCAGACCCAAATTGAGAGGGACTTCTTTGGACCCCCTGGGGGCCCTTCAGGCCAGCTAGGTCTTTGGGTCCTGGCTCCTTCGGTTTGGGAGCTGTTGCTGCAGTTGGGCATGTTGGCCGGAGAGTGCTTCTCGGGCCGCGAACTGCAACCTTGCAGGAATCTCCCAGGTTCCATGCCCAACGAAAGCCCCCAGACCCAAATTGAGAGGTGCTGCTTGGGGGACCCCTGGGGCACCTTCAGGCCAGCTAGGTCTTTGGGTCCTGGCTCCTTCGCTTTGGGAGCTGTTGCTGCAGTTGGGCATGTTGGCCGGAGAGTGCTTCTCGGGCCGCGAACTGCAACCTTGCAGGATTCTCCCAGGTTCCCGGCCCAACGAAAGCCCCCAGACCCAAATTGAGAGGGGCTGCTTGGGGGCCCCCTGGGGGCCCTTCAGGCCAGCTAGGTCTTTGGGTCCTGGCTCCTTCGGTTTGGGAGCTGTTGCTGCAGTTGGGCATGTTGGCCGGAGAGTGCTTCTCGGGCCGCGAACTGCAACCTTGCTGGTATCTCCCAGGTTATCATCCTAAAGAAAGCCCCCAGACCCAAATGGAGAGGGGCTGCTTGGGGGCCCCCTGGGGGCCCTTCAGGCCAGCTAGGTCTTTGGGTCCTGGCTCCTTCGGTTTGGGAGCTGTTGCTGCAGTTGGGCATGTTGGCCGGAGAGTGCTTCTCCGGCCCCGAACTGCAACCTTGCAGGAATCTCCCAGGTTCCCGGCCCAACTAAAGCCCCCAGACCCAAATGGAGAGTAGCTCCTTGGGGGCCCCATGGGGGCCCTTCAGGCCAGCTAGGTCTTTGGGTCCTGGCTCCTTCGGTTTGGGAGCTGTTGCTGCAGTTGGGCATGTTGGCCGGAGAGTGCTTCTCGGGCCGCGAACTGCAACCTCGCAGGAATCTCCCAGGTTCCCGGCCCAACGAAAGGCCCCAGACCCAAATTGAGAGGGGCTGCTTGGGGGCCCCCTGGGGGCCCTTCAGGCCAGCTAGGTCTTTGGGTCCTGGCTCCTTCGGTTTGGGAGCTGTTGCTGCAGTTGGGCATGTTGGCCGGAGAGTGCTTCTCGGGCCGCGAACTGCAACCTTGCAGGATTCTCCCAGGTTCCCGGCCCAACGAAAGCCCCCAGACCCAAATGGAGAGGGGCTGCTTGGGGGCCCCCTGGGGGCCCTTCAGGCCAGCTAGGTCTTTGGGTCCTGGCTCCTTCGCTTTGGGAGCTGTTGCTGCAGTTGGGCATGTTGGCCGGAGAGTGCTTCTCGGGCCGCGAACTGCAACCTTTCTGGTATCTCCCAGGTTCTCAGCCTAAAGAAAGCCCCCAGACCCAAATGGAGAGGGCCTACCTGGGGGCCCCCTGGGGGCCCTTCAGGCCAGCTAGGTCTTTGTGTCCTGGCTCCTTCGGTTTGGGAGCTGTTGCTGCAGTTGGGCATGTTGGGCGGAGAGTGCTTCTCGGGCCGCGAACTGCAACCTTGCAGGATTCTCCCAGGTTCCCGGCCCAACGAAAGCCCCCAGACCCAAATTGAGAGGTGCTGCTTGGGGGCCCCCTGGGGCCACTTCAGGACAGCTAGGTCTTTGGGTCCTGGCTCCTTCGGTTTGGGAGCTGTTGCTGCAGTTGGGCATGTTGGCCGGAGAGTGCTTCTCGGGCCGCGAACTGCAACCTTGCAGGATTCTCCCAGGTTCCCGGCCCAACGAAAGCCCCCAGACCCAAATTGAGAGGGGCTGCTTGGTGGCCCCCTGGGGGCCATTCAGGCCAGCTAGGTCTTTGGGTCCTGGCTCCTTCGCTTTGGGAGCTGTTGCTGCAGTTGGGCATGTTGGCCGGAGAGTGCTTCTCGGGCTGCGAACTGCAACCTTGCAGGATTCTCCCAGGTTCCCGGCCCAACGAAAGCCCCCAGACCCAAATGGAGAGGGGCTGCTTGGGGGCCCCCTGGGGGCCCTTCAGGCCAGCTAGGTCTTTGGGTCCTGGCTCCTTCGGTTTGGGAGCTGTTGCTGCAGTTGGGCATGTTGGCCGGAGAGTGCTTCTCGGGCCGCGAACTGCAACCTTGCAGGATTCTCCCAGGTTCCCGGCCCAACGAAAGCCCCCAGACCCAAATTGAGAGGGGCTGCTTGGGGGCCCCCTGGGGGCCCTTCAGGCCAGCTAGGTCTTTGGGTCCTGGCTCCTTCGCTTTGGGAGCTGTTGCTGCAGTTGGGCATGTTGGCCGGAGAGTGCTTCTCGGGCCGCGAACTGCAACCTTGCAGGTACCTCCCAGGTTCCCGGCCCAACGAAAACCCCCAGACCCAAATGGAGAGGGGCTGCTTGGGGGCCCCCTGGGGGCCCTTCAGGCCAGCTAGGTCTTTGGGTCCTGGCTCCTTCGCTTTGGGAGCTGTTGCTGCAGTTGGGCATGTTGGGCGGAGAGTGCTTCTCGGGCCGCGAACTGTAACTTGCAGGTACCTCTCAGGTATACATGCCCAACGAAAGCCCCCAGACCCAAATGGAGAGGGGCTGCTTGGGGGCCTTCTGGGGGCCCTTCAGGCCAGCTAGGTCTTTGGGTCCTGGCTCCTTCGCTTTGGGAGCTGTTGCTGGATATTGGGCATGTTGGCCGGAGAGTGCTTCTCGGGCCGCGAACTGCAACCTTGCAGGAATCTCCCAGGTTCCCGGCCCAAAAAAAGCCCCCAGACCCAAATTGAGAGGGACTTCTTTGGGCCCCCCTGGGGGCCCTTCAGGCCAGCTAGGTCTTTGGGTCCTGGCTCCTTCGGTTTGGGAGCTGTTGCTGCAGTTGGGCATGTTGGCCGGAGAGTGCTTCTCGGGCCTCGAACTGCAACCTTGCAGGAATCTCCCAGGTTCCATGCCCAACAAAAGCCCCCAGACCCAAATGGAGAGGGGCTGCTTGGGGGCCCCCTGGGGGACCTTCAGGCCAGCTAGGTCTTTGGGTCCTGGCTCCTTCGCTTTGGGAGCTGTTGCTGCAGTTGGGCATGTTGGCCGGAGAGTGCTTCTCGGGCCTCGAACTGCAACCTTGCATGAATCTCCCAGGTTCCCGGCCCAACGAAAGCCCCCAGACCCAAATTGAGGGGGGCTGCTTGGGGGCCCTCTGGGGGCCCTTCAGGCCAGCTAGGTCTTTGGGTCCTGGCTCCTTCGGTTTGGGAGCTGTTGCTGCAGTTGGGCATGTTGGCCGGAGAGTGCTTCTCGGGCCGCGAACTGTAACCTTGCAGGTACCTCTCAGGTATCCATGCCCAACGAAAGCCCCCAGACCCAAATGGAGAGGGGCTGCTTGGGGGCCCCCTGGTGGCCCTTCAGGACAGCTAGGTCTTTGGGTCCTGGCTCCTTCGCTTTGGGAGCTGTTGCTGCACTTGGGCATGTTGGCCGGAGAGTGCTTCTCGGGCCGCGAACTGCAACCTTGCAGGTACCTCCCAGGTTCCCCTCCCTACGAAAGCCCCCAGACCCAAATTGAGAGGTGCTGCTTGGGGGCCCCCTGGGGGCCCTTCAGGCCAGCTAGGTCTTTGGGTCCTGGCTCCTTCGGTTTGGGAGCTGTTGCTGCAGTTGGGCATGTTGGCCGGAGAGTGCTTCTCGGGCCGCGAACTGCAACCTTGCAGGATTCTCCCAGGTTCCCGGCCCAACGAAAGCCCCCAGACCCAAATTGAGAGGGGCTGCTTGGGGGCCCCCTGGGGGCCCTTCAGGCCAGCTAGGTCTTTGGGTCCTGGCTCCTTCGCTTTGGGAGCTGTTGCTGCAGTTGGGCATGTTGGCCGGAGAGTGCTTCTCGGGCCGCGAACTGCAACCTTGCAGGATTCTCCCAGGTTCCCGGCCCAACGAAAGCCCCCAGACCCAAATTGAGAGGGGCTGCTTGGGGGCCCCATGGGGGCCCTTCAGGCCAGCTAGGTCTTTGGGTCCTGGCTCCTTCGCTTTGGGAGCTGTTGCTGCAGTTGGGCATGTTGGCCGGAGAGTGCTTCTCGGGCCGCGAACTGCAACCTTGCAGGATTCTCCCAGGTTCCCGGCCCAACGAAAGCCCCAGACCCAAATGGAGAGGGGCTGCTTGGGGGCCCCCTGGGGGCCCTTCAGGCCAGCTAGGTCTTTGGGTCCTGGCTCCTTCGCTTTGGGAGCTGTTGCTGGATATTGGGCATGTTGGCCGGAGAGTGCTTCTCGGGCCGCGAACTGCAACCTTGCATGAATCTCCCAGGTTCCCGGCCCAACGAAAGCCCCCAGACCCAAATGGAGAGGGGCTGCTTGGGGGCCCCCTGGGGGCCCTTCAGGCCAGCTAGGTCTTTGGGTCCTGGCTCCTTCGCTTTTGGAGCTGTTGCTGCAGTTGGGCATGTTGGGCGGAGAGTGCTTCTCGGGCCGCGAACTGCTACCTTGAAGGAATCTCCCAGGTTCCCGGCCCAACGAAAGCCCCCAGACCCAAATTGAGAGGGGCTGCTTGGGGGCCCCCTGGGGGCCCTTCAGGCCAGCTAGGTCTTTGGGTCCTGGCTCCTTCGCTTTGGGAGCTGTTGCTGCAGTTGGGCATGTTGGCCGGAGAGTGCTTCTCGGGCCGCGAACTGCAACCTTGCAGGATTCTCCCAGGTTCCCGGCCCAACGAAAGCCCCCAGACCCAAATTGAGAGGGGCTGCTTGGGGGCCCCCTGGGGGCCCTTCAGGCCAGCTAGGTCTTTGGGTCCTGGCTCCTTCGCTTTGGGAGCTGTTGCTGCAGTTGGGCATGTTGGCCGGAGAGTGCTTCTCGGGCCGCGAACTGCAACCTTGCAGGATTCTCCCAGGTTCCCGGCCCAACGAAAGCCCCCAGACCCAAATTGAGAGGGGCTGCTTGGGGGCCCCCTGGGGGCCCTTCAGGCCAGCTAGGTCTTTGGGTCCTGGCTCCTTCGGTTTGGGAGCTGTTGCTGCAGTTGGGCATGTTGGGCGGAGAGTGCTTCTCGGGCCGCGAACTGTAACTTGCAGGTACCTCTCAGGTATACATGCCCAACGAAAGCCCCCAGACCCAAATGGAGAGGGGCTGCTTGGTGGCCTTCTGGGGGCCCTTCAGGCCAGCTAGGTCTTTGGGTCCTGGCTCCTTCGCTTTGGGAGCTGTTGCTGGATATTGGGCATGTTGGGCGGAGAGTGCTTCTCGGGCCGCGAACTGCAACCTTGCAGGATTCTCCCAGGTTCCCGGCCCAAAAAAAGCCCCCAGACCCAAATTGAGAGGGAATTCTTTGGACCCCCTGGGGGCCCTTCAGGCCAGCTAGGTCTTTGGGTCCTGGCTCCTTCGGTTTGGGAGCTGTTGCTGCAGTTGGGCATGTTGGCCGGAGAGTGCTTCTCGGGCCGCGAACTGCAACCTTGCAGGAATCTCCCAGGTTCCATGCCCAACGAAAGCCCCCAGACCCAAATTGAGAGGTGCTGCTTGGGGGCCCCCTGGGGCACCTTCAGGCCAGCTAGGTCTTTGGGTCCTGGCTCCTTCGCTTTGGGAGCTGTTGCTGCAGTTGGGCATGTTGGCCGGAGAGTGCTTCTCGGGCTTGGAACTGCAACCTTGCAGGATTCTCCCAGGTTCCCCTCCCAACGAAAGCCCCCAGACCCAAATTGAGAGGGGCTGCTTGGTGGCCCCCTGGGGGCCCTTCAGACCAGCTAGGTCTTTGGGTCCTGGCTCCTTCGGTTTGGGAGCTGTTGCTGCAGTTGGGCATGTTGGCCGGAGAGTGCTTCTCGGGCCGCGAACTGTAACCTTGCAGGATTCTCCCAGGTATCCATGCCCAACGAAAGCCCCCAGACCCAAATTGAGAGGGGCTGCTTGGGGGCCCCCTGGTGGCCCTTCAGGACAGCTAGGTCTTTGGGTCCTGGCTCCTTCGCTTTGGGAGCTGTTGCTGCAGTTGGGCATGTTGGCCGGAGAGTGCTTCTCGGGCCGCGAACTGCAACCTTGCAGGAATCTCCCAGGTTCCCGGCCCAACGAAAGCCCCCAGACCCAAATTGAGAGGGGCTGCTTGGGGGCCCCCTGGGGGCCCTTCAGGCCAGCTAGGTCTTTGGGTCCTGGCTCCTTCGGTTTGGGAGCTGTTGCTGCAGTTGGGCATGTTGGCCGGAGAGTGCTTCTCGGGCCGCGAACTGCAACCTTGCTGGTATCTCCCAGGTTATCATCCTAAAGAAAGCCCCCAGACCCAAATGGAGAGGGGCTGCTTGGGGGCCCCCTGGGGGCCCTTCAGGCCAGCTAGGTCTTTGGGTCCTGGCTCCTTCGGTTTGGGAGCTGTTGCTGCAGTTGGGCATGTTGGCCGGAGAGTGCTTCTCCGGCCGCGAACTGCAACCTTGCAGGAATCTCCCAGGTTCCCGGCCCAACTAAAGCCCCCAGACCCAAATTGAGAGGTGCTGCTTGGGGGCCCCCTGGGGCCCCTTCAGGCCAGCTAGGTCTTTGGGTCCTGGCTCCTTCGCTTTGGGAGCTGTTGCTGCAGTTGGGCATGTTGGCCGGAGAGTGCTTCTCGGGCCGCGAACTGCAACCTTGCAGGTACCTCCCAGGTTCCCGGCCCAACGAAAGCCCCCAGACCCAAATGGAGAGGGGCTGCTTGGGGGCCCCCTGGGGGCCCTTCAGGCCAGCTAGGTCTTTGGGTCCTGGCTCCTTCGCTTTGGGAGCTGTTGCTGCAGTTGGGCATGTTGGCCGGAGAGTGCTTCTCGGGCCGCGAACTGCAACCTTTCTGGTATCTCCCAGGTTCTCAGCCTAAAGAAAGCCCCCAGACCCAAATGGAGAGGGCCTACCTGGGGGCCCCCTGGGGGCCCTTCAGGCCAGCTAGGTCTTTGTGTCCTGGCTCCTTCGGTTTGGGAGCTGTTGCTGCAGTTGGGCATGTTGGCCGGAGAGTGCTTCTCCGGCCGCGAACTGCAACCTTGCAGGATTCTCCCAGGTTCCCGGCCCAAAAAAAGCCCCCAGACCCAAATTGAGAGGGACTTCTTTGGACCCCCTGGGGGCCCTTCAGGCCAGCTAGGTCTTTGGGTCCTGGCTCCTTCGGTTTGGGAGCTGTTGCTGCAGTTGGGCATGTTGGCCGGAGAGTGCTTCTCGGGCCGCGAACTGCAACCTTGCAGGAATCTCCCAGGTTCCATGCCCAACGAAAGCCCCCAGACCCAAATTGAGAGGTGCTGCTTGGGGGACCCCTGGGGCACCTTCAGGCCAGCTAGGTCTTTGGGTCCTGGCTCCTTCGCTTTGGGAGCTGTTGCTGCAGTTGGGCATGTTGGCCGGAGAGTGCTTCTCGGGCCGCGAACTGCAACCTTGCAGGATTCTCCCAGGTTCCCCTCCCAACGAAAGCCCCCAGACCCAAATTGAGAGGGGCTGCTTGGTGGCCCCCTGGGGGCCCTTCAGGCCAGCTAGGTCTTTGGGTCCTGGCTCCTTCGGTTTGGGAGCTGTTGCTGCAGTTGGGCATGTTGGCCGGAGAGTGCTTCTCGAGCCGCGAACTGTAACCTTGCAGGATTCTCCCAGGTATCCATGCCCAACGAAAGCCCCCAGACCCAAATTGAGAGGGGCTGCTTGGGGGCCCCCTGGTGGCCCTTCAGGACAGCTAGGTCTTTGGGTCCTGGCTCCTTCGCTTTGGGAGCTGTTGCTGCAGTTGGGCATGTTGGCCGGAGAGTGCTTCTCGGGCCGCGAACTGCAACCTTGCAGGATTCTCCCAGGTTCCCGGCCCAACGAAAGCCCCCAGACCCAAATTGAGAGGGGCTGCTTGGGGGCCCCCTGGGGGCCCTTCAGGCCAGCTAGGTCTTTGGGTCCTGGCTCCTTCGGTTTGGGAGCTGTTGCTGCAGTTGGGCATGTTGGCCGGAGAGTGCTTCTCGGGCCGCGAACTGCAACCTTGCTGGTATCTCCCAGGTTATCATCCTAAAGAAAGCCCCCAGACCCAAATGGAGAGGGGCTGCTTGGGGGCCCCCTGGGGGCCCTTCAGGCCAGCTAGGTCTTTGGGTCCTGGCTCCTTCGCTTTGGGAGCTGTTGCTGCAGTTGGGCATGTTGGCCGGAGAGTGCTTCTCCGGCCGCGAACTGCAACCTTGCAGGAATCTCCCAGGTTCCCGGCCCAACTAAAGCCCCCAGACCCAAATGGAGAGTAGCTCCTTGGGGGCCCCATGGGGGCCCTTCAGGCCAGCTAGGTCTTTGGGTCCTGGCTCCTTCGGTTTGGGAGCTGTTGCTGCAGTTGGGCATGTTGGCCGGAGAGTGCTTCTCGGGCCGCGAACTGCAACCTCGCAGGAATCTCCCAGGTTCCCGGCCCAACGAAAGGCCCCAGACCCAAATTGAGAGGGGCTGCTTGGGGGCCCCCTGGGGGCCCTTCAGGCCAGCTAGGTCTTTGGGTCCTGGCTCCTTCGGTTTGGGAGCTGTTGCTGCAGTTGGGCATGTTGGCCGGAGAGTGCTTCTCGGGCCGCGAACTGCAACCTTGCAGGATTCTCCCAGGTTCCCGGCCCAACGAAAGCCCCCAGACCCAAATGGAGAGGGGCTGCTTGGGGGCCCCCTGGGGGCCCTTCAGGCCAGCTAGGTCTTTGGGTCCTGGCTCCTTCGCTTTGGGAGCTGTTGCTGCAGTTGGGCATGTTGGCCGGAGAGTGCTTCTCGGGCCGCGAACTGCAACCTTTCTGGTATCTCCCAGGTTCTCAGCCTAAAGAAAGCCCCCAGACCCAAATGGAGAGGGCCTACCTGGGGGCCCCCTGGGGGCCCTTCAGGCCAGCTAGGTCTTTGTGTCCTGGCTCCTTCGGTTTGGGAGCTGTTGCTGCAGTTGGGCATGTTGGCCGGAGAGTGCTTCTCCGGCCGCGAACTGCAACCTTGCAGGATTCTCCCAGGTTCCCGGCCCAAAAAAAGCCCCCAGACCCAAATTGAGAGGGACTTCTTTGGACCCCCTGGGGGCCCTTCAGGCCAGCTAGGTCTTTGGGTCCTGGCTCCTTCGGTTTGGGAGCTGTTGCTGCAGTTGGGCATGTTGGCCGGAGAGTGCTTCTCGGGCCGCGAACTGCAACCTTGCAGGAATCTCCCAGGTTCCATGCCCAACGAAAGCCCCCAGACCCAAATTGAGAGGTGCTGCTTGGGGGACCCCTGGGGCACCTTCAGGCCAGCTAGGTCTTTGGGTCCTGGCTCCTTCGCTTTGGGAGCTGTTGCTGCAGTTGGGCATGTTGGCCGGAGAGTGCTTCTCGGGCCGCGAACTGCAACCTTGCAGGATTCTCCCAGGTTCCCCTCCCAACGAAAGCCCCCAGACCCAAATTGAGAGGGGCTGCTTGGTGGCCCCCTGGGGGCCCTTCAGGCCAGCTAGGTCTTTGGGTCCTGGCTCCTTCGGTTTGGGAGCTGTTGCTGCAGTTGGGCATGTTGGCCGGAGAGTGCTTCTCGAGCCGCGAACTGTAACCTTGCAGGATTCTCCCAGGTATCCATGCCCAACGAAAGCCCCCAGACCCAAATTGAGAGGGGCTGCTTGGGGGCCCCCTGGTGGCCCTTCAGGACAGCTAGGTCTTTGGGTCCTGGCTCCTTCGCTTTGGGAGCTGTTGCTGCAGTTGGGCATGTTGGCCGGAGAGTGCTTCTCGGGCCGCGAACTGCAACCTTGCAGGATTCTCCCAGGTTCCCGGCCCAACGAAAGCCCCCAGACCCAAATTGAGAGGGGCTGCTTGGGGGCCCCCTGGGGGCCCTTCAGGCCAGCTAGGTCTTTGGGTCCTGGCTCCTTCGGTTTGGGAGCTGTTGCTGCAGTTGGGCATGTTGGCCGGAGAGTGCTTCTCGGGCCGCGAACTGCAACCTTGCTGGTATCTCCCAGGTTATCATCCTAAAGAAAGCCCCCAGACCCAAATGGAGAGGGGCTGCTTGGGGGCCCCCTGGGGGCCCTTCAGGCCAGCTAGGTCTTTGGGTCCTGGCTCCTTCGCTTTGGGAGCTGTTGCTGCAGTTGGGCATGTTGGCCGGAGAGTGCTTCTCCGGCCGCGAACTGCAACCTTGCAGGAATCTCCCAGGTTACCGGCCCAACTAAAGCCCCCAGACCCAAATGGAGAGTAGCTCCTTGGGGGCCCCATGGGGGCCCTTCAGGCCAGCTAGGTCTTTGGGTCCTGGCTCCTTCGGTTTGGGAGCTGTTGCTGCAGTTGGGCATGTTGGCCGGAGAGTGCTTCTCGGGCCGCGAACTGCAACCTCGCAGGAATCTCCCAGGTTCCCGGCCCAACGAAAGGCCCCAGACCCAAATTGAGAGGGGCTGCTTGGGGGCCCCCTGGGGGCCCTTCAGGCCAGCTAGGTCTTTGGGTCCTGGCTCCTTCGGTTTGGGAGCTGTTGCTGCAGTTGGGCATGTTGGCCGGAGAGTGCTTCTCGGGCCGCGAACTGCAACCTTGCAGGATTCTCCCAGGTTCCCGGCCCAACGAAAGCCCCCAGACCCAAATGGAGAGGGGCTGCTTGGGGGCCCCCTGGGGGCCCTTCAGGCCAGCTAGGTCTTTGGGTCCTGGCTCCTTCGCTTTGGGAGCTGTTGCTGCAGTTGGGCATGTTGGCCGGAGAGTGCTTCTCGGGCCGCGAACTGCAACCTTTCTGGTATCTCCCAGGTTCTCAGCCTAAAGAAAGCCCCCAGACCCAAATGGAGAGGGCCTACCTGGGGGCCCCCTGGGGGCCCTTCAGGCCAGCTAGGTCTTTGTGTCCTGGCTCCTTCGGTTTGGGAGCTGTTGCTGCAGTTGGGCATGTTGGGCGGAGAGTGCTTCTCGGGCCGCGAACTGCAACCTTGCAGGATTCTCCCAGGTTCCCGGCCCAACGAAAGCCCCCAGACCCAAATTGAGAGGTGCTGCTTGGGGGCCCCCTGGGGCCACTTCAGGACAGCTAGGTCTTTGGGTCCTGGCTCCTTCGGTTTGGGAGCTGTTGCTGCAGTTGGGCATGTTGGCCGGAGAGTGCTTCTCGGGCCGCGAACTGCAACCTTGCAGGATTCTCCCAGGTTCCCGGCCCAACGAAAGCCCCCAGACCCAAATTGAGAGGGGCTGCTTGGTGGCCCCCTGGGGGCCCTTCAGGCCAGCTAGGTCTTTGGGTCCTGGCTCCTTCGCTTTGGGAGCTGTTGCTGCAGTTGGGCATGTTGGCCGGAGAGTGCTTCTCGGGCCGCGAACTGCAACCTTGCAGGATTCTCCCAGGTTCCCGGCCCAACGAAAGCCCCCAGACCCAAATGGAGAGGGGCTGCTTGGGGGCCCCCTGGGGGCCCTTCAGGCCAGCTAGGTCTTTGGGTCCTGGCTCCTTCGGTTTGGGAGCTGTTGCTGCAGTTGGGCATGTTGGCCGGAGAGTGCTTCTCGGGCCGCGAACTGCAACCTTGCAGGATTCTCCCAGGTTCCCGGCCCAACGAAAGCCCCCAGACCCAAATGGAGAGGGGCTGCTTGGGGGCCCCCTGGGGGCCCTTCAGGCCAGCTAGGTCTTTGGGTCCTGGCTCCTTCGCTTTGGGAGCTGTTGCTGCAGTTGGGCATGTTGGCCGGAGAGTGCTTCTCGGGCCGCGAACTGCAACCTTGCAGGTACCTCCCAGGTTCCCGGCCCAACGAAAACCCCCAGACCCAAATGGAGAGGGGCTGCTTGGGGGCCCCCTGGGGGCCCTTCAGGCCAGCTAGGTCTTTGGGTCCTGGCTCCTTCGCTTTGGGAGCTGTTGCTGCAGTTGGGCATGTTGGGCGGAGAGTGCTTCTCGGGCCGCGAACTGTAACTTGCAGGTACCTCTCAGGTATACATGCCCAACGAAAGCCCCCAGACCCAAATGGAGAGGGGCTGCTTGGTGGCCTTCTGGGGGCCCTTCAGGCCAGCTAGGTCTTTGGGTCCTGGCTCCTTCGCTTTGGGAGCTGTTGCTGGATATTGGGCATGTTGGCCGGAGAGTGCTTCTCGGGCCGCGAACTGCAACCTTGCAGGATTCTCCCAGGTTCCCGGCCCAACGAAAGCCCCCAGACCCAAATTGAGAGGGGCTGCTTGGGGGCCCCCTGGGGGCCCTTCAGGCCAGCTAGGTCTTTGGGTCCTGGCTCCTTCGCTTTGGGAGCTGTTGCTGCAGTTGGGCATGTTGGCCGGAGAGTGCTTCTCGGGCCGCGAACTGTAACTTGCAGGTACCTCTCAGGTATACATGCCCAACGAAAGCCCCCAGACCCAAATGGAGAGGGGCTGCTTGGTGGCCTTCTGGGGGCCCTTCAGGCCAGCTAGGTCTTTGGGTCCTGGCTCCTTCGCTTTGGGAGCTGTTGCTGGATATTGGGCATGTTGGCCGGAGAGTGCTTCTCGGGCCGCGAACTGCAACCTTGCAGGAATCTCCCAGGTTCCCGGCCCAAAAAAAGCCCCCAGACCCAAATTGAGAGGGGCTGCTTGGGGGCCCCCTGGGGGCCCTTCAGGCCAGCTAGGTCTTTGGGTCCTGGCTCCTTCGGTTTGGGAGCTGTTGCTGCAGTTGGGCATGTTGGCCGGAGAGTGCTTCTCGGGCCTCGAACTGCAACCTTGCATGAATCTCCCAGGTTCCCGGCCCAACGAAAGCCCCCAGACCCAAATTGAGGGGGGCTGCTTGGGGGCCCTCTGGGGGCCCTTCAGGCCAGCTAGGTCTTTGGGTCCTGGCTCCTTCGGTTTGGGAGCTGTTGCTGCAGTTGGGCATGTTGGCCGGAGAGTGCTTCTCGGGCCGCGAACTGTAACCTTGCAGGTACCTCTCAGGTATCCATGCCCAACGAAAGCCCCCAGACCCAAATGGAGAGGGGCTGCTTGGGGGCCCCCTGGTGGCCCTTCAGGACAGCTAGGTCTTTGGGTCCTGGCTCCTTCGCTTTGGGAGCTGTTGCTGCACTTGGGCATGTTGGCCGGAGAGTGCTTCTCGGGCCGCGAACTGCAACCTTGCAGGTACCTCCCAGGTTCCCCTCCCTACGAAAGCCCCCAGACCCAAATTGAGAGGTGCTGCTTGGGGGCCCCCTGGGGGCCCTTCAGGCCAGCTAGGTCTTTGGGTCCTGGCTCCTTCGGTTTGGGAGCTGTTGCTGCAGTTGGGCATGTTGGCCGGAGAGTGCTTCTCGGGCCGCGAACTGCAACCTTGCAGGATTCTCCCAGGTTCCCGGCCCAACGAAAGCCCCCAGACCCAAATTGAGAGGGGCTGCTTGGGGGCCCCCTGGGGGCCCTTCAGGCCAGCTAGGTCTTTGGGTCCTGGCTCCTTCGCTTTGGGAGCTGTTGCTGCAGTTGGGCATGTTGGCCGGAGAGTGCTTCTCGGGCCGCGAACTGCAACCTTGCAGGATTCTCCCAGGTTCCCGGCCCAACGAAAGCCCCCAGACCCAAATTGAGAGGGGCTGCTTGGGGGCCCCATGGGGGCCCTTCAGGCCAGCTAGGTCTTTGGGTCCTGGCTCCTTCGCTTTGGGAGCTGTTGCTGCAGTTGGGCATGTTGGCCGGAGAGTGCTTCTCGGGCCGCGAACTGCAACCTTGCAGGATTCTCCCAGGTTCCCGGCCCAACGAAAGCCCCAGACCCAAATGGAGAGGGGCTGCTTGGGGGCCCCCTGGGGGCCCTTCAGGCCAGCTAGGTCTTTGGGTCCTGGCTCCTTCGCTTTGGGAGCTGTTGCTGGATATTGGGCATGTTGGCCGGAGAGTGCTTCTCGGGCCGCGAACTGCAACCTTGCATGAATCTCCCAGGTTCCCGGCCCAACGAAAGCCCCCAGACCCAAATGGAGAGGGGCTGCTTGGGGGCCCCCTGGGGGCCCTTCAGGCCAGCTAGGTCTTTGGGTCCTGGCTCCTTCGCTTTTGGAGCTGTTGCTGCAGTTGGGCATGTTGGCCGGAGAGTGCTTCTCGGGCCGCGAACTGCTACCTTGAAGGAATCTCCCAGGTTCCCGGCCCAACGAAAGCCCCCAGACCCAAATGGAGAGGGGCTGCTTGGGGGCCCCCTGGGGGCCCTTCAGGCCAGCTAGGTCTTTGGGTCCTGGCTCCTTCGCTTTGGGAGCTGTTGCTGCAGTTGGGCATGTTGGGCGGAGAGTGCTTCTCGGGCCGCGAACTGCAACCTTGCAGGATTCTCCCAGGTTCCCGGCCCAACGAAAGCCCCCAGACCCAAATTGAGAGGGGCTGCTTGGGGGCCCCCTGGGGGCCCTTCAGGCCAGCTAGGTCTTTGGGTCCTGGCTCCTTCGCTTTGGGAGCTGTTGCTGCAGTTGGGCATGTTGGCCGGAGAGTGCTTCTCGGGCCGCGAACTGCAACCTCGCAGGAATCTCCCAGGTTCCATGCCCAACAAAAGCCCCCAGACCCAAATGGAGAGGGGCTGCTTGGGGGCCCCCTGGGGGCCCTTCAGGCCAGCTAGGTCTTTGGGTCCTGGCTCCTTCGCTTTGGGAGCTGTTGCTGCAGTTGGGCATGTTGGCCGGAGAGTGCTTCTCCGGCCGCGAACTGCAACCTTGCAGGAATCTCCCAGGTTCCCGGCCCAACTAAAGCCCCCAGACCCAAATGGAGAGTAGCTCCTTGGGGGCCCCATGGGGGCCCTTCAGGCCAGCTAGGTCTTTGGGTCGTGGCTCCTTCGGTTTGGGAGCTGTTGCTGCAGTTGGGCATGTTGGCCGGAGAGTGCTTCTCGGGCCGCGAACTGCAACCTTGCAGGATTCTCCCAGGTTCCCGGCCCAACGAAAGCCCCCAGACCCAAATTGAGAGGGGCTGCTTGGGGGCCCCCTGGGGGCCCTTCAGGCCAGCTAGGTCTTTGGGTCCTGGCTCCTTCGGTTTGGGAGCTGTTGCTGCAGTTGGGCATGTTGGCCGGAGAGTGCTTCTCGGGCCGCGAACTGCAACCTTGCAGGATTCTCCCAGGTTCCCGGCCCAACAAAAGCCCCCAGACCAAAATTGAGAGGGGCTGCTTGGGGCCCCCCTGGGGGCCCTTCAGGCCAGCTAGGTCTTTGTGTCCTGGCTCATTCGGTTTGGGAGCTGTTGTTGACGTTGGGCATGTTGGCCGGAGAGTGCTTCTCGGGCCTCGAACTGCAACCTTGCAGGAATCTCCCAGGTTCCCGGCCCAACAAAAGCCCCCAGACCCAAATGGAGAGGGGCTGCTTGGGGGCCCCCTGGGGGCCCTTCAGGCCAGCTAGGTCTTTGGGTCCTGGCTCCTTCGCTTTGGGAGCTGTTGCTGCAGTTGGGCATGTTGGCCGGAGAGTGCTTCTCGGGCCGCGAACTGCAACCTTGCAGGAATCTCCCAGGTTCCATGCCCAACAAAAGCCCCCAGACCCAAATGGAGAGGGGCTGCTTGGGGGCCCCCTGGGGGCCCTTCAGGCCAGCTAGGTCTTTGGGTCCTGGCTCCTTCGCTTTGGGAGCTGTTGCTGCAGTTGGGCATGTTGGCCGGAGAGTGCTTCTCCGGCCGCGAACTGCAACCTTGCAGGAATCTCCCAGGTTCCCGGCCCAACTAAAGCCCCCAGACCCAAATGGAGAGTAGCTCCTTGGGGGCCCCCTGGGGGCCCTTCAGGACAGCTAGGTCTTTGGGTCCTGGCTCCTTCGGTTTGGGAGCTGTTGCTGCAGTTGGGCATGTTGGCCGGAGAGTGCTTCTCCGGCCGCGAACTGCAACCTCGCAGGAATCTCCCAGGTTCCCGGCCCAACGAAAGGCCCCAGACCCAAATTGAGAGGGGCTGCTTGGGGGCCCCGTGGGGGCCCTTCAGGCCAGCTAGGTCTTTGGGTCCTGGCTCCTTCGGTTTGGGAGCTGTTGCTGCAGTTGGGCATGTTGGCCGGAGAGTGCTTCTCGGGCCGCGAACTGCAACCTTGCAGGATTCTCCCAGGTTCCATGCCCAACGGAAGCCCCCAGACCCAAATTGAGAGGGGCTGCTTGGGGGCCCCCTGGGGGCCCTTCAGGCCAGCTAGGTCTTTGGGTCCTGGCTCCTTCGCTTTGGGAGCTGTTGCTGCAGTTGGGCATGTTGGCCGGAGAGTGCTTCTCCGGCCGCGAACTGCAACCTTGCAGGAATCTCCCAGGTTCCCGGCCCAACTAAAGCCCCCAGACCCAAATGGAGAGTAGCTCCTTGGGGGCCCCATGGGGGCCGTTCAGGACAGCTAGGTCTTTGGGTCCTGGCTCCTTCGGTTTGGGAGCTGTTGCTGCAGTTGGGCATGTTGGCCGGAGAGTGCTTCTCCGGCCGCGAACTGCAACCTCGCAGGAATCTCCCAGGTTCCCGGCCCAACGAAAGGCCCCAGACCCAAATTGAGAGGGGCTGCTTGGGGGCCCCCTGGGGGCCCTTCAGGCCAGCTAGGTCTTTGGGTCCTGGCTCCTTCGGTTTGGGAGCTGTTGCTGCAGTTGGGCATGTTGGCCGGAGAGTGCTTCTCGGGTCGCGAACTGCAACCTTGCAGGATTCTCCCAGGTTCCATGCCCAACGGAAGCCCCCAGACCCAAATTGAGAGGGGCTGCTTGGGGGCCCCCTGGGGGCCCTTCAGGCCAGCTAGGTCTTTGGGTCCTGGCTCCTTCGCTTTGGGAGCTGTTGCTGCAGTTGGGCATGTTGGCCGGAGAGTGCTTCTCGGGCCGCGAACTGCAACCTTGCAGGAATCTCCCAGGTTCCCGGCCCAACGAAAGCCCCCAGACCCAAATTGAGAGGGGCTGCTTGGGGGCCCCCTGGGGGCCCTTCAGGCCAGCTAGGTCTTTGGGTCCTGGCTCCTTCGCTTTGGGAGCTGTTGCTGCAGTTGGGCATGTTGGCCGGAGAGTGCTTCTCGGGCCGCGAACTGCAACCTTGCATGAATCTCCCAGGTTCCCGGCCCAACGAAAGCCCCCAGACCCAAATTGAGAGGGGCTGCTTGGGGGCCCCCTGGGGGCCCTTCAGGCCAGCTAGGTCTTTGGGTCCTGGCTCCTTCGCTTTTGGAGCTGTTGCTGCAGTTGGGCATGTTGGGCGGAGAGTGCTTCTCGGGCCGCGAACTGCTACCTTGCATGAATCTCCCAGGTTCCCGGCCCAACGAAAGCCCCCAGACCCAAATTGAGAGGGGCTGCTTGGGGGCCCCCTGGGGCCCTTCAGGCCAGCTAGGTCTTTGTGTCCTGGCTCCTTCGGTTTGGGAGCTGTTGCTGCAGTTGGGCATGTTGGCCGGAGAGTGCTTCTCGGGCCTCGAACTGCAACCTTGCAGGAATCTCCCAGGTTCCATGCCCAACGAAAGCCCCCAGACCCAAATGGAGAGGGGCTGCTTGGGGGCCCCCTGGGGGCCCTTCAGGCCAGCTAGGTCTTTGGGTCCTGGCTCCTTCGCTTTGGGAGCTGTTGCTGCAGTTGGGCATGTTGGCCGGAGAGTGCTTCTCCGGCCGCGAACTGGAACCTTGCTGGTACCTCCCAGGTTCCCGGCCCAACTAAAGCCCCCAGACCCAAATGGAGAGGAGCTCCTTGGGGGTCCCCTGGGGGCCCTTCAGGCCAGCTAGGTCTTTGGGTCCTGGCTCCTTCGCTTTGGGAGCTGTTGCTGCAGTTGAGCATGTTGGTCGGAGAGTGCTTCTCGGGCCGCGAACTGCAACCTTGCAGGTACCTCTCAGGTATCCATGCCCAACGAAAGCCCCCAGACCCAAATTGAGAGGGGCTGCTTGGTGGCCCCCTGGGGGCCCTTCAGGCCAGCTAGGTCTTTGTGTCCTGGCTCCTTCGCTTTGGGAGCTGTTGCTGCAGTTGGGCATGTTGGGCGGAGAGTGCTTCTCGGGCCGCGAACTGTAACTTGCAGGTACCTCTCAGGTATACATGCCCAACGAAAGCCCCCAGACCCAAATGGAGAGGGGCTGCTTGGTGGCCCCCTGGGGGCCCTTCAGGCCAGCTAGGTCTTTGGGTCCTGGCTCCTTCGCTTTGGGAGCTGTTGCTGGATATTGGGCATGTTGGCCGGAGAGTGCTTCTCGGGCCGCGAACTGCAACCTTGCTGGTATCTCCCAGGTTCTCAGCCTAAAGAAAGCCCCCAGACCCAAATGGAGAGGGCCTACTTGGGGGCCCCCTGGGGGCCCTTCAGGCCAGCTAGGTCTTTGGGTCCTGGCTCCTTCGGTTTGGGAGCTGTTGCTGCAGTTGGGCATGTTGGCCGGAGAGTGCTTCTCGGGCCGCGAACTGCAACCTTGCAGGATTCTCCCAGGTTCCATGCCCAACGAAAGCCCCCAGACCCAAAGTGAGAGGGGCTGCTTGGGGGCCCCCTGGGGGCCCTTCAGGCCAGCTAGGTCTTTGGGTCCTGGCTCCTTCGGTTTGGGAGCTGTTGCTGCAGTTGGGCATGTTGGCAGGAGAGTGCTTCTCGGGCCGCGAACTGCAACCTTGCATGAATCTCCCGGGTTCCCGGCCCAACGAAAGCCCCCAGACCCAAATGGAGAGGGGCTGCTTGGGGGCCCCCTGGGGGCCCTTCAGGCCAGCTAGGTCTTTGGGTCCTGGCTCCTTCGCTTTGGGAGCTGTTGCTGCAGTTGGGCATGTTGGCCGGAGAGTGCTTCTCCGGCCGCGAACTGGAACCTTGCTGGTACCTCCCAGGTTCCCGGCCCAACGAAAACCCCCAGACCCAAATGGAGAGGAGCTCCTTGGGGGTCCCCTGGGGGCCCTTCAGGCCAGCTAGGTCTTTGGGTCCTGGCTCCTTCGGTTTGGGAGCTGTTGCTGCAGTTGAGCATGTTGGTCGGAGAGTGCTTCTCGGGCCGCGAACTGCAACCTTGCAGGTACCTCTCAGGTATCCATGCCCAACGAAAGCCCCCAGACCCAAATTGAGAGGGGCTGCTTGGGGGCCCCCTGGGGGCCCTTCAGGCCAGCTAGGTCTTTGTGTCCTGGCTCCTTCGCTTTGGGAGCTGTTGCTGCAGTTGGGCATGTTGGGCGGAGAGTGCTTCTCGGGCCGCGAACTGTAACTTGCAGGTACCTCTCAGGTATACATGCCCAACGAAAGCCCCCAGACCCAAATGGAGAGGGGCTGCTTGGTGGCCTTCTGGGGGCCCTTCAGGCCAGCTAGGTCTTTGGGTCCTGGCTCCTTCGCTTTGGGAGCTGTTGCTGGATATTGGGCATGTTGGCCGGAGAGTGCTTCTCGGGCCGCGAACTGCAACCTTGCTGGTATCTCCCAGGTTCTCAGCCTAAAGAAAGCCCCCAGACCCAAATGGAGAGGGCCTACTTGGGGGCCCCCTGGGGGCCCTTCAGGCCAGCTAGGTCTTTGGGTCCTGGCTCCTTCGGTTTGGGAGCTGTTGCTGCAGTTGGGCATGTTGGGCGGAGAGTGCTTCTCGGGCCGCGAACTGCAACCTTGCAGGTACCTCCCAGGTTCCCGGCCCAACGAAAGCCCCCAGACCCAAATTGAGAGGTGCTGCTTGGGGGCCCCCTGGGGACCCTTCAGGCCAGCAAGGTCTTTGGGTCCTGGCTCCTTCGCTTTGGGAGCTGTTGCTGCAGTTGGGCATGTTGGCCGGAGAGTGCTTCTCGGGCCGCGAACTGCAACCTTGCAGGATTCTCCCAGGTTCCCGGCCCAACGAAAGCCCCCAGACCCAAATGGAGAGGGGCTGCTTGGGGGCCCTTTGGGGGCCCTTCAGGCCAGCTAGGTCTTTGGGTCCTGGCTCCTTCGGTTTGGGAGCTGTTGCTGCAGTTGGGCATGTTGGGCGGAGAGTGCTTCTCGGGCCGCGAACTGCAACCTTGCAGGATTCTCCCAGGTTCCCGGCCCAACGAAAGCCCCCAGACCCAAATGGAGAGGGGCTGCTTGGGGCCCCATGGGGGCCCTTCAGGCCAGCTAGGTCTTTGGGTCCTGGCTCCTTCGGTTTGGGAGCTGTTGCTGCAGTTGGGCATGTTGGCCGGAGAGTGCTTCTCGGGCCGCGAACTGCAACCTTGCAGGTACATCCCAGGTTCCCGGCCCAACGAAAACCCCCAGACCCAAATGGAGAGGGGCTGCTTGGGGGCCCCCTGGGGGCCGTTCAGGCCAGCTAGGTCTTTGGGTCCTGGCTCCTTCGCTTTGGGAGCTGTTGCTGCAGTTGGGCATGTTGGGCGGAGAGTGCTTCTCGGGCCGCGAACTGTAACTTGCAGGTACCTCTCAGGTATACATGCCCAACGAAAGCCCCCAGACCCAAATGGAGAGGGGCTGCTTGGTGGCCTTCTGGGGGCCCTTCAGGCCAGCTAGGTCTTTGGGTCCTGGCTCCTTCGGTTTGGGAGCTGTTGCTGGATATTGGGCATGTTGGCCGGAGAGTGCTTCTCGGGCCGCGAACTGCAACCTTGCAGGATTCTCCCAGGTTCCCGGCCCAAAAAAAGCCCCCAGACCCAAATTGAGAGGGACTTCTTTGGACCCCCTGGGGGCCCTTCAGGCCAGCTAGGTCTTTGGGTCCTGGCTCCTTCGGTTTGGGAGCTGTTGCTGCAGTTGGGCATGTTGGCCGGAGAGTGCTTCTCCGGCGGCGAACTGCAACCTTGCAGGAATCTCCCAAGTTCCCGGCCCAACTAAAGCCCCCAGACCCAAATGGAGAGTAGCTCCTTGGGGGCCCCATGGGGGCCCTTCAGGCCAACTAGGTCTTTGGGTCCTGGCTCCTTCGGTTTGGGAGCTGTTGCTGCAGTTGGGCATGTTGGCCGGAGAGTGCTTCTCGGGCCGCGAACTGCAACCTCGCAGGAATCTCCCAGGTTCCCGGCCCAACGAAAGGCCCCAGACCCAAATTGAGAGGGGCTGCTTGGGGGCCCCCTGGGGGCCCTTCAGGCCAGCTAGGTCTTTGGGTCCTGGCTCCTTCGCTTTGGGAGCTGTTGCTGCAGTTGGGCATGTTGGCCGGAGAGTGCTTCTCGGGCCGCGAACTGCAACCTTGCAGGAATCTCCCAGGTTCCCGGCCCAACGAAAGCCCCCAGACCAAAATTGAGAGGGGCTGCTTGGGGCCCCCCTGGGGGCCCTTCAGGCCAGCTAGGTCTTTGGGTCCTGGCTCCTTCGGTTTGGGAGCTGTTGCTGCAGTTGGGCATGTTGGCCGGAGAGTGCTTCTCGGGCCGCGAACTGCAACCTTGCAGGATTCTCCCAGGTTCCATGCCCAACGAAAGCCCCCAGACCCAAAGTGAGAGGGGCTGCTTGGGGGCCCCCTGGGGGCCCTTCAGGCCAGCTAGGTCTTTGGGTCCTGGCTCCTTCGCTTTGGGAGCTGTTGCTGCAGTTGGGCATGTTGGGCGGAGAGTGCTTCTCGGGCCGCGAACTGCAACCTTGCAGGAATCTCCCAGGTTCCCGGCCCAACGAAAGCCCCCAGACCCAAATTGAGAGGGGCTGCTTGGTGGCCCCCTGGGGGCCCTTCAGGCCAGCTAGGTCTTTGGGTCCTGGCTCCTTCACTTTGGGAGCTGTTGCTGCAGTTGGGCATGTTGGCCGGAGAGTGCTTCTCGGGCCGCGAACTGCAACCTTGCAGGATTCTCCCAGGTTCCCGGCCCAACGAAAGCCCCAGACCCAAATGGAGAGGGGCTGCTTGGGGGCCCCCTGGGGGCCCTTCAGGCCAGCTAGGTCTTTGGGTCCTGGCTCCTTCGCTTTGGGAGCTGTTGCTGCAGTTGGGCATGTTGGCCGGAGAGTGCTTCTCGGGCCGCGAACTGCAACCTTGCATGAATCTCCCAGGTTCCCGGCCCAACGAAAGCCCCCAGACCCAAATTGAGAGGGGCTGCTTGGGGGCCCCCTGGGGGCCCTTCAGGCCAGCTAGGTCTTTGGGTCCTGGCTCCTTCGCTTTTGGAGCTGTTGCTGCAGTTGGGCATGTTGGCCGGAGAGTGCTTCTCGGGCCGCGAACTGCTACCTTGAAGGAATCTCCCAGGTTCCCGGCCCAACGAAAGCCCCCAGACCCAAATGGAGAGGGGCTGCTTGGGGGCCCCCTGAGGGCCCTTCAGGCCAGCTAGGTCTTTGTGTCCTGGCTCCTTCGGTTTGGGAGCTGTTGCTGCAGTTGGGCATGTTGGCCGGAGAGTGCTTCTCGGGCCTCGAACTGCAACCTTGCAGGAATCTCCCAGGTTCCATGCCCAACGAAAGCCCCCAGACCCAAATGGAGAGGGGCTGCTTGGGGGCCCCCTGGGGGCCCTTCAGGCCAGCTAGGTCTTTGGGTCCTGGCTCCTTCGCTTTGGGAGCTGTTGCTGCAGTTGGGCATGTTGGCCGGAGAGTGCTTCTCCGGCCGCGAACTGGAACCTTGCTGGTACCTCCCAGGTTCCCGGCCCAACTAAAGCCCCCAGACCCAAATGGAGAGGAGCTCCTTGGGGGTCCCATGGGGGCCCTTCAGGCCAGCTAGGTCTTTGGGTCCTGGCTCCTTCGGTTTGGGAGCTGTTGCTGCAGTTGAGCATGTTGGTCGGAGAGTGCTTCTCGGGCCGCGAACTGCAACCTTGCAGGTACCTCTCAGGTATCCATGCCCAACGAAAGCCCCCAGACCCAAATTGAGAGGGGCTGCTTGGGGGCCCCCTGGGGGCCCTTCAGGCCAGCTAGGTCTTTGGGTCCTGGCTCCTTCGGTTTGGGAGCTGTTGCTGCAGTTGGGCATGTTGGCCGGAGAGTGCTTCTCGGGCCGCGAACTGCAACCTTGCAGGATTCTCCCAGGTTCCATGCCCAACGAAAGCCCCCAGACCCAAAGTGAGAGGGGCTGCTTGGGGGCCCCCTGGGGGCCCTTCAGGCCAGCTAGGTCTTTGGGTCCTGGCTCCTTCGCTTTGGGAGCTGTTGCTGCAGTTGGGCATGTTGGCCGGAGAGTGCTTCTCGGGCCGCGAACTGCAACCTTGCATGAATCTCCCAGGTTCCCGGCCCAACGAAAGCCCCCAGACCAAAATTGAGAGGGGCTGCTTGGGGGCCCCCTGGGGGCCCTTCAGGCCAGCTAGGTCTTTGGGTCCTGGCTCCTTCACTTTGGGAGCTGTTGCTGCAGTTGGGCATGTTGGCCGGAGAGTGCTTCTCGGGCCGCGAACTGCAACCTTGCAGGATTCTCCCAGGTTCCCGGCCCAACGAAAGCCCCAGACCCAAATGGAGAGGGGCTGCTTGGGGGCCCCCTGGGGGCCCTTCAGGCCAGCTAGGTCTTTGGGTCGTGGCTCCTTCGGTTTGGGAGCTGTTGCTGCAGTTGGGCATGTTGGCCGGAGAGTGCTTCTCGGGCCGCGAACTGCAACCTTGCTGGTATCTCCCAGGTTATCATCCTAAAGAAAGCCCCCAGACCCAAATGGAGAGGGGCTGCTTGGGGGCCCCCTGGGGGCCCTTCAGGCCAGCTAGGTCTTTGGGTCCTGGCTCCTTCGCTTTGGGAGCTGTTGCTGCAGTTGGGCATGTTGGCCGGAGAGTGCTTCTCCGGCCGCGAACTGGAACCTTGCTGGTACCTCCCAGGTTCCCGGCCCAACTAAAGCCCCCAGACCCAAATGGAGAGGAGCTCCTTGGGGGTCCCATGGGGGCCCTTCAGGCCAGCTAGGTCTTTGGGTCCTGGCTCCTTCGGTTTGGGAGCTGTTGCTGCAGTTGAGCATGTTGGCCGGAGAGTGCTTCTCGGGCCGCGAACTGCAACCTTGCAGGTACCTCTCAGGTATCCATGCCCAACGAAAGCCCCCAGACCCAAATTGAGAGGGGCTGCTTGGGGGCCCCCTGGGGGCCCTTCAGGCCAGCTAGGTCTTTGTGTCCTGGCTCCTTCGCTTTGGGAGCTGTTGCTGCAGTTGGGCATGTTGGGCGGAGAGTGCTTCTCGGGCCGCGAACTGTAACTTGCAGGTACCTCTCAGGTATACATGCCCAACGAAAGCCCCCAGACCCAAATGGAGAGGGGCTGCTTGGTGGCCTTCTGGGGGCCCTTCAGGCCAGCTAGGTCTTTGGGTCCTGGCTCCTTCGCTTTGGGAGCTGTTGCTGGATATTGGGCATGTTGGCCGGAGAGTGCTTCTCGGGCCGCGAACTGCAACCTTGCTGGTATCTCCCAGGTTCTCAGCCTAAAGAAAGCCCCCAGACCCAAATGGAGAGGGCCTACTTGGGGGCCCCCTGGGGGCCCTTCAGGCCAGCTAGGTCTTTGGGTCCTGGCTCCTTCGGTTTGGGAGCTGTTGCTGCAGTTGGGCATGTTGGGCGGAGAGTGCTTCTCGGGCCGCGAACTGCAACCTTGCAGGTACCTCCCAGGTTCCCGGCCCAACGAAAGCCCCCAGACCCAAATTGAGAGGTGCTGCTTGGGGGCCCCCTGGGGACCCTTCAGGCCAGCTAGGTCTTTGGGTCCTGGCTCCTTCGCTTTGGGAGCTGTTGCTGCAGTTGGGCATGTTGGCCGGAGAGTGCTTCTCGGGCCGCGAACTGCAACCTTGCAGGATTCTCCCAGGTTCCCGGCCCAACGAAAGCCCCCAGACCCAAATGGAGAGGGGCTGCTTGGGGGCCCCCTGGGGGCCCTTCAGGCCAGCTAGGTCTTTGGGTCCTGGCTCCTTCGCTTTGGGAGCTGTTGCTGCAGTTGGGCATGTTGGCCGGAGAGTGCTTCTCGGGCCGCGAACTGCAACCTTGCAGGATTCTCCCAGGTTCCCGGCCCAACGAAAGCCCCCAGACCCAAATGGAGAGGGGCTGCTTGGGGGCCCCATGGGGGCCCTTCAGGCCAGCTAGGTCTTTGGGTCCTGGCTCCTTCGGTTTGGGAGCTGTTGCTGCAGTTGGGCATGTTGGCCGGAGAGTGCTTCTCGGGCCGCGAACTGCAACCTTGCAGGTACCTCCCAGGTTCCCGGCCCAACGAAAACCCCCAGACCCAAATGGAGAGGGGCTGCTTGGGGGCCCCCTGGGGGCCCTTCAGGCCAGCTAGGTCTTTGGGTCCTGGCTCCTTCGCTTTGGGAGCTGTTGCTGCAGTTGGGCATGTTGGCCGGAGAGTGCTTCTCGGGCCGCGAACTGTAACTTGCAGGTACCTCTCAGGTATACATGCCCAACGAAAGCCCCCAGACCCAAAAGGAGAGGGGCTGCTTGGTGGCCTTCTGGGGGCCCTTCAGGCCAGCTAGGTCTTTGGGTCCTGGCTCCTTCGCTTTGGGAGCTGTTGCTGGATATTGGGCATGTTGGCCGGAGAGTGCTTCTCGGGCCGCGAACTGCAACCTTGCAGGATTCTCCCAGGTTCCCGGCCCAAAAAAAGCCCCCAGACCCAAATTGAGAGGGACTTCTTTGGACCCCCTGGGGGCCCTTCAGGCCAGCTAGGTCTTTGGGTCCTGGCTCCTTCGGTTTGGGAGCTGTTGCTGCAGTTGGGCATGTTGGCCGGAGAGTGCTTCTCCGGCGGCGAACTGCAACCTTGCAGGAATCTCCCAGGTTCCCGGCCCAACTAAAGCCCCCAGACCCAAATGGAGAGTAGCTCCTTGGGGGCCCCATGGGGGCCCTTCAGGCCAGCTAGGTCTTTGGGTCCTGGCTCCTTCGGTTTGGGAGCTGTTGCTGCAGTTGGGCATGTTGGCCGGAGAGTGCTTCTCGGGCCGCGAACTGCAACCTCGCAGGAATCTCCCAGGTTCCCGGCCCAACGAAAGGCCCCAGACCCAAATTGAGAGGGGCTGCTTGGGGGCCCCCTGGGGGCCCTTCAGGCCAGCTAGGTCTTTGGGTCCTGGCTCCTTCGCTTTGGGAGCTGTTGCTGCAGTTGGGCATGTTGGCCGGAGAGTGCTTCTCGGGCCGCGAACTGCAACCTTGCAGGATTCTCCCAGGTTCCCGGCCCAACGAAAGCCCCCAGACCCAAATTGAGAGGGGCTGCTTGGGGCCCCCCTGGGGGCCCTTCAGGCCAGCTAGGTCTTTGGGTCCTGGCTCCTTCGGTTTGGGAGCTGTTGCTGCAGTTGGGCATGTTGGCCGGAGAGTGCTTCTCGGGCCGCGAACTGCAACCTTGCAGGATTCTCCCAGGTTCCATGCCCAACGAAAGCCCCCAGACCCAAAGTGAGAGGGGCTGCTTGGGGGCCCCCTGGGGGCCCTTCAGGCCAGCTAGGTCTTTGGGTCCTGGCTCCTTCGGTTTGGGAGCTGTTGCTGCAGTTGGGCATGTTGGCCGGAGAGTGCTTCTCGGGCCGCGAACTGCAACCTTGCAGGATTCTCCCAGGTTCCCGGCCCAACGAAAGCCCCCAGACCCAAATTGAGAGGGGCTGCTTGGGGGCCCCCTGGGGGCCCTTCAGGCCAGCTAGGTCTTTGGGTCCTGGCTCCTTCACTTTGGGAGCTGTTGCTGCAGTTGGGCATGTTGGCCGGAGAGTGCTTCTCGGGCCGCGAACTGCAACCTTGCAGGATTCTCCCAGGTTCCCGGCCCAACGAAAGCCCCAGACCCAAATGGAGAGGGGCTGCTTGGGGGCCCCCTGGGGGCCCTTCAGGCCAGCTAGGTCTTTGGGTCCTGGCTCCTTCGCTTTGGGAGCTGTTGCTGCAGTTGGGCATGTTGGCCGGAGAGTGCTTCTCGGGCCGCGAACTGCAACCTTGCATGAATCTCCCAGGTTCCCGGCCCAACGAAAGCCCCCAGACCCAAATTGAGAGGGGCTGCTTGGGGGCCCCCTGGGGGCCCTTCAGGCCAGCTAGGTCTTTGGGTCCTGGCTCCTTCGCTTTTGGAGCTGTTGCTGCAGTTGGGCATGTTGGCCGGAGAGTGCTTCTCGGGCCGCGAACTGCAACCTTGAAGGAATCTCCCAGGTTCCCGGCCCAACAAAAGCCCCCAGACCCAAATTGAGAGGGGCTGCTTGGGGGCCCCCTGGGGGACCTTCAGGCCAGCTAGGTCTTTGTGTCCTGGCTCCTTCGGTTTGGGAGCTGTTGCTGCAGTTGGGCATGTTGGCCGGAGAGTGCTTCTCGGGCCTCGAACTGCAACCTTGCAGGAATCTCCCAGGTTCCATGCCCAACGAAAGCCCCCAGACCCAAATGGAGAGGGGCTGCTTGGGGGCCCCCTGGGGGCCCTTCAGGCCAGCTAGGTCTTTGGGTCCTGGCTCCTTCGCTTTGGGAGCTGTTGCTGCAGTTGGGCATGTTGGCCGGAGAGTGCTTCTCCGGCCGCGAACTGGAACCTTGCTGGTACCTCCCAGGTTCCCGGCCCAACTAAAGCCCCCAGACCCAAATGGAGAGGAGCTCCTTGGGGGTCCCATGGGGGCCCTTCAGGCCAGCTAGGTCTTTGGGTCCTGGCTCCTTCGGTTTGGGAGCTGTTGCTGCAGTTGAGCATGTTGGTCGGAGAGTGCTTCTCGGGCCGCGAACTGCAACCTTGCAGGTACCTCTCAGGAATCCATGCCCAACGAAAGCCCCCAGACCCAAATTGAGAGGGGCTGCTTGGTGGCCCCCTGGGGGCCCTTCAGGCCAGCTAGGTCTTTGTGTCCTGGCTCCTTCGCTTTGGGAGCTGTTGCTGCAGTTGGGCATGTTGGCCGGAGAGTGCTTCTCGGGCCGCGAACTGTAACTTGCAGGTACCTCTCAGGTATACATGCCCAACGAAAGCCCCCAGACCCAAATGGAGAGGGGCTGCTTGGTGGCCCCCTGGGGGCCCTTCAGGCCAGCTAGGTCTTTGGGTCCTGGCTCCTTCGCTTTGGGAGCTGTTGCTGGATATTGGGCATGTTGGCCGGAGAGTGCTTCTCGGGCCGCGAACTGCAACCTTGCTGGTATCTCCCAGGTTCTCAGCCTAAAGAAAGCCCCCAGACCCAAATGGAGAGGGCCTACTTGGGGGCCCCCTGGGGGCCCTTCAGGCCAGCTAGGTCTTTGGGTCCTGGCTCCTTCGGTTTGGGAGCTGTTGCTGCAGTTGGGCATGTTGGCCGGAGAGTGCTTCTCGGGCCGCGAACTGCAACCTTGCAGGATTCTCCCAGGTTCCCGGCCCAACGAAAGCCCCCAGACCAAAATTGAGAGGGGCTGCTTGGGGCCCCCCTGGGGGCCCTTCAGGCCAGCTAGGTCTTTGGGTCCTGGCTCCTTCGCTTTGGGAGCTGTTGCTGCAGTTTGGCATGTTGGCCGGAGAGTGCTTCTCGGGCCGCGAACTGCAACCTTGAAGGAATCTCCCAGGTTCCCGGCCCAACAAAAGCCCCCAGACCCAAATTGAGAGGGGCTGCTTGGGGGCCCCCTGGGGGCCCTTCAGGCCAGCTAGGTCTTTGTGTCCTGGCTCCTTCGGTTTGGGAGCTGTTGCTGCAGTTGGGCATGTTGGCCGGAGAGTGCTTCTCGGGCCGCGAACTGCAACCTTGCAGGATTCTCCCAGGTTCCCGGCCCAACGAAAGCCCCCAGACCCAAATGGAGAGGGGCTGCTTGGGGGCCCTTTGGGGGCCCTTCAGGCCAGCTAGGTCTTTGGGTCCTGGCTCCTTCGGTTTGGGAGCTGTTGCTGCAGTTGGGCATGTTGGCCGGAGAGTGCTTCTCGGGCCGCGAACTGCAACCTTGCAGGATTCTCCCAGGTTCCCGGCCCAACGAAAGCCCCCAGACCCAAATGGAGAGGGGCTGCTTGGGGGCCCCATGGGGGCCCTTCAGGCCAGCTAGGTCTTTGGGTCCTGGCTCCTTCGGTTTGGGAGCTGTTGCTGCAGTTGGGCATGTTGGCCGGAGAGTGCTTCTCGGGCCGCGAACTGCAACCTTGCAGGTACCTCCCAGGTTCCCGGCCCAACGAAAACGCCCAGACCCAAATGGAGAGGGGCTGCTTGGGGGCCCCCTGGGGGCCCTTCAGGCCAGCTAGGTCTTTGGGTCCTGGCTCCTTCGCTTTGGGAGCTGTTGCTGCAGTTGGGCATGTTGGCCGGAGAGTGCTTCTCGGGCCGCGAACTGTAACTTGCAGGTACCTCTCAGGTATACATGCCCAACGAAAGCCCCCAGACCCAAATGGAGAGGGGCTGCTTGGTGGCCTTCTGGGGGCCCTTCAGGCCAGCTAGGTCTTTGGGTCCTGGCTCCTTCGCTTTGGGAGCTGTTGCTGGATATTGGGCATGTTGGCCGGAGAGTGCTTCTCGGGCCGCGAACTGCAACCTTGCAGGATTCTCCCAGGTTCCCGGCCCAAAAAAAGCCCCCAGACCCAAATTGAGAGGGACTTCTTTGGACCCCCTGGGCGCCCTTCAGGCCAGCTAGGTCTTTGGGTCGTGGCTCCTTCGGTTTGGGAGCTGTTGCTGCAGTTGGGCATGTTGGCCGGAGAGTGCTTCTCGGGCCGCGAACTGCAACCTTGCATGAATCTCCCAGGTTCCCGGCCCAACGAAAGCCCCCAGACCCAAATGGAGAGGGGCTGCTTGGGGGCCCCCTGGGGGCCCTTCAGGCCAGCTAGGTCTTTGGGTCCTGGCTCCTTCGCTTTGGGAGCTGTTGCTGCAGTTGAGCATGTTGGCCGGAGAGTGCTTCTCGGGCCGCGAACTGCAACCTTGCAGGTACCTCTCAGGTATCCATGCCCAACGAAAGCCCCCAGACCCAAATTGAGAGGGGCTGCTTGGGGGCCCCCTGGGGGCCCTTCAGGCCAGCTAGGTCTTTGTGTCCTGGCTCCTTCGCTTTGGGAGCTGTTGCTGCAGTTGGGCATGTTGGGCGGAGAGTGCTTCTCGGGCCGCGAACTGTAACTTGCAGGTACCTCTCAGGTATACATGCCCAACGAAAGCCCCCAGACCCAAATGGAGAGGGGCTGCTTGGTGGCCTTCTGGGGGCCCTTCAGGCCAGCTAGGTCTTTGGGTCCTGGCTCCTTCGCTTTGGGAGCTGTTGCTGGATATTGGGCATGTTGGCCGGAGAGTGCTTCTCGGGACGCGAACTGCAACCTTGCTGGTATCTCCCAGGTTCTCAGCCTAAAGAAAGCCCCCAGACCCAAATGGAGAGGGCCTACTTGGGGGCCCCCTGGGGGCCCTTCAGGCCAGCTAGGTCTTTGGGTCCTGGCTCCTTCGGTTTGGGAGCTGTTGCTGCAGTTGGGCATGTTGGGCGGAGAGTGCTTCTCGGGCCGCGAACTGCAACCTTGCAGGTACCTCCCAGGTTCCCGGCCCAACGAAAGCCCCCAGACCCAAATTGAGAGGTTCTGCTTGGGGGCCCCCTGGGGACCCTTCAGGCCAGCTAGGTCTTTGGGTCCTGGCTCCTTCGCTTTGGGAGCTGTTGCTGCAGTTGGGCATGTTGGCCGGAGAGTGCTTCTCGGGCCGCGAACTGCAACCTTGCAGGATTCTCCCAGGTTCCCGGCCCAACGAAAGCCCCCAGACCCAAATGGAGAGGGGCTGCTTGGGGGCCCTTTGGGGGCCCTTCAGGCCAGCTAGGTCTTTGGGTCCTGGCTCCTTCGGTTTGGGAGCTGTTGCTGCAGTTGGGCATGTTGGCCGGAGAGTGCTTCTCGGGCCGCGAACTGCAACCTTGCAGGATTCTCCCAGGTTCCCGGCCCAACGAAAGCCCCCAGACCCAAATGGAGAGGGGCTGCTTGGGGGCCCCATGGGGGCCCTTCAGGCCAGCTAGGTCTTTGGGTCCTGGCTCCTTCGGTTTGGGAGCTGTTGCTGCAGTTGGGCATGTTGGCCGGAGAGTGCTTCTCGGGCCGCGAACTGCAACCTTGCAGGTACCTCCCAGGTTCCCGGCCCAACGAAAACCCCCAGACCCAAATGGAGAGGGGCTGCTTGGGGGCCCCCTGGGGGCCCTTCAGGCCAGCTAGGTCTTTGGGTCCTGGCTCCTTCGGTTTGGGAGCTGTTGCTGCAGTTGGGCATGTTGGCCGGAGAGTGCTTCTCGGGCCGCGAACTGTAACTTGCAGGTACCTCTCAGGTATACATGCCCAACGAAAGCCCCCAGACCCAAATGGAGAGGGGCTGCTTGGTGGCCTTCTGGGGGCCCTTCAGGCCAGCTAGGTCTTTGGGTCCTGGCTCCTTCGCTTTGGGAGCTGTTGCTGGATATTGGGCATGTTGGCCGGAGAGTGCTTCTCGGGCCGCGAACTGCAACCTTGCAGGATTCTCCCAGGTTCCCGGCCCAAAAAAAGCCCCCAGACCCAAATTGAGAGGGACTTCTTTGGACCCCCTGGGGGCCCTTCAGGCCAGCTAGGTCTTTGGGTCCTGGCTCCTTCGGTTTGGGAGCTGTTGCTGCAGTTGGGCATGTTGGCCGGAGAGTGCTTCTCCGGCGGCGAACTGCAACCTTGCAGGAATCTCCCAGGTTCCCGGCCCAACTAAAGCCCCCAGACCCAAATGGAGAGTAGCTCCTTGGGGGCCCCATGGGGGCCCTTCAGGCCAGCTAGGTCTTTGGGTCCTGGCTCCTTCGGTTTGGGAGCTGTTGCTGCAGTTGGGCATGTTGGCCGGAGAGTGCTTCTCGGGCCGCGAACTGCAACCTCGCAGGAATCTCCCAGGTTCCCGGCCCAACGAAAGGCCCCAGACCCAAATTGAGAGGGGCTGCTTGGGGGCCCCCTGGGGGCCCTTCAGGCCAGCTAGGTCTTTGGGTCCTGGCTCCTTCGCTTTGGGAGCTGTTGCTGCAGTTGGGCATGTTGGCCGGAGAGTGCTTCTCGGGCCGCGAACTGCAACCTTGCAGGATTCTCCCAGGTTCCCGGCCCAACGAAAGCCCCCAGACCAAAATTGAGAGGGGCTGCTTGGGGCCCCCCTGGGGGCCCTTCAGGCCAGCTAGGTCTTTGGGTCCTGGCTCCTTCGGTTTGGGAGCTGTTGCTGCAGTTGGGCATGTTGGCCGGAGAGTGCTTCTCGGGCCGCGAACTGCAACCTTGCAGGATTCTCCCAGGTTCCATGCCCAACGAAAGCCCCCAGACCCAAAGTGAGAGGGGCTGCTTGGGGGCCCCCTGGGGGCCCTTCAGGCCAGCTAGGTCTTTGGGTCCTGGCTCCTTCGGTTTGGGAGCTGTTGCTGCAGTTGGGCATGTTGGCCGGAGAGTGCTTCTCGGGCCGCGAACTGCAACCTCGCAGGAATCTCCCAGGTTCCCGGCCCAACGAAAGCCCCCAGACCCAAATGGAGAGGGGCTGCTTGGGGGCCCCCTGGGGGCCCTTCAGGCCAGCTAGGTCTTTGGGTCCTGGCTCCTTCACTTTGGGAGCTGTTGCTGCAGTTGGGCATGTTGGCCGGAGAGTGCTTCTCGGGCCGCGAACTGCTACCTTGCAGGATTCTCCCAGGTTCCCGGCCCAACGAAAGCCCCAGACCCAAATGGAGAGGGGCTGCTTGGGGGCCCCCTGGGGGCCCTTCAGGCCAGCTAGGTCTTTGGGTCCTGGCTCCTTCGCTTTGGGAGCTGTTGCTGCAGTTGGGCATGTTGGCCGGAGAGTGCTTCTCGGGCCGCGAACTGCAACCTTGCATGAATCTCCCAGGTTCCCGGCCCAACGAAAGCCCCCAGACCCAAATTGAGAGGGGCTGCTTGGGGGCCCCCTGGGGGCCCTTCAGGCCAGCTAGGTCTTTGGGTCCTGGCTCCTTCGCTTTTGGAGCTGTTGCTGCAGTTGGGCATGTTGGCCGGAGAGTGCTTCTCGGGCCGCGAACTGCAACCTTGAAGGAATCTCCCAGGTTCCCGGCCCAACAAAAGCCCCCAGACCCAAATTGAGAGGGGCTGCTTGGGGGCCCCCTGGGGGACCTTCAGGCCAGCTAGGTCTTTGTGTCCTGGCTCCTTCGGTTTGGGAGCTGTTGCTGCAGTTGGGCATGTTGGCCGGAGAGTGCTTCTCGGGACGCGAACTGCAACCTTGCAGGAATCTCCCAGGTTCCATGCCCAACGAAAGCCCCCAGACCCAAATGGAGAGGGGCTGCTTGGGGGCCCTTTGGGGGCCCTTCAGGCCAGCTAGGTCTTTGGGTCCTGGCTCCTTCGGTTTGGGAGCTGTTGCTGCAGTTGGGCATGTTGGCCGGAGAGTGCTTCTCGGGCCGCGAACTGCAACCTTGCAGGATTCTCCCAGGTTCCCGGCCCAACGAAAGCCCCCAGACCCAAATGGAGAGGGGCTGCTTGGGGGCCCCATGGGGGCCCTTCAGGCCAGCTAGGTCTTTGGGTCCTGGCTCCTTCGGTTTGGGAGCTGTTGCTGCAGTTGGGCATGTTGGCCGGAGAGTGCTTCTCGGGCCGCGAACTGCAACCTTGCAGGTACCTCCCAGGTTCCCGGCCCAACGAAAACCCCCAGACCCAAATGGAGAGGGGCTGCTTGGGGGCCCCCTGGGGGCCCTTCAGGCCAGCTAGGTCTTTGGGTCCTGGCTCCTTCGCTTTGGGAGCTGTTGCTGCAGTTGGGCATGTTGGCCGGAGAGTGCTTCTCGGGCCGCGAACTGTAACTTGCAGGTACCTCTCAGGTATACATGCCCAACGAAAGCCCCCAGACCCAAATGGAGAGGGGCTGCTTGGTGGCCTTCTGGGGGCCCTTCAGGCCAGCTAGGTCTTTGGGTCCTGGCTCCTTCGCTTTGGGAGCTGTTGCTGGATATTGGGCATGTTGGCCGGAGAGTGCTTCTCGGGCCGCGAACTGCAACCTTGCAGGATTCTCCCAGGTTCCCGGCCCAAAAAAAGCCCCCAGACCCAAATTGAGAGGGACTTCTTTGGACCCCCTGGGGGCCCTTCAGGCCAGCTAGGTCTTTGGGTCCTGGCTCCTTCGGTTTGGGAGCTGTTGCTGCAGTTGGGCATGTTGGCCGGAGAGTGCTTCTCCGGCGGCGAACTGCAACCTTGCAGGAATCTCCCAGGTTCCCGGCCCAACTAAAGCCCCCAGACCCAAATGGAGAGTAGCTCCTTGGGGGCCCCATGGGGGCCCTTCAGGACAGCTAGGTCTTTGGGTCCTGGCTCCTTCGGTTTGGGAGCTGTTGCTGCAGTTGGGCATGTTGGCCGGAGAGTGCTTCTCGGGCCGCGAACTGCAACCTCGCAGGAATCTCCCAGGTTCCCGGCCCAACGAAAGCCCCCAGACCAAAATTGAGAGGGGCTGCTTGGGGCCCCCCTGGGGGCCCTTCAGGCCAGCTAGGTCTTTGGGTCCTGGCTCCTTCGGTTTGGGAGCTGTTGCTGCAGTTGGGCATGTTGGCCGGAGAGTGCTTCTCGGGCCGCGAACTGCAACCTTGCAGGATTCTCCCAGGTTCCATGCCCAACGAAAGCCCCCAGACCCAAAGTGAGAGGGGCTGCTTGGGGGCCCCCTGGGGGCCCTTCAGGCCAGCTAGGTCTTTGGGTCCTGGCTCCTTCGGTTTGGGAGCTGTTGCTGCAGTTGGGCATGTTGGCCGGAGAGTGCTTCTCGGGCCGCGAACTGCAACCTTGCAGGAATCTCCCAGGTTCCCGGCCCAACGAAAGCCCCCAGACCCAAATTGAGAGGGGCTGCTTGGGGGCCCCCTGGGGGCCCTTCAGGCCAGCTAGGTCTTTGGGTCCTGGCTCCTTCACTTTGGGAGCTGTTGCTGCAGTTGGGCATGTTGGCCGGAGAGTGCTTCTCGGGCCGCGAACTGCTACCTTGCAGGATTCTCCCAGGTTCCCGGCCCAACGAAAGCCCCAGACCCAAATGGAGAGGGGCTGCTTGGGGGCCCCCTGGGGGCCCTTCAGGCCAGCTAGGTCTTTGGGTCCTGGCTCCTTCGCTTTGGGAGCTGTTGCTGCAGTTGGGCATGTTGGCCGGAGAGTGCTTCTCGGGCCGCGAACTGCAACCTTGCATGAATCTCCCAGGTTCCCGGCCCAACGAAAGCCCCCAGACCCAAATTGAGAGGGGCTGCTTGGGGGCCCCCTGGGGGCCCTTCAGGCCAGCTAGGTCTTTGGGTCCTGGCTCCTTCGCTTTTGGAGCTGTTGCTGCAGTTGGGCATGTTGGCCGGAGAGTGCTTCTCGGGCCGCGAACTGCAACCTTGAAGGAATCTCCCAGGTTCCCGGCCCAACAAAAGCCCCCAGACCCAAATTGAGAGGGGCTGCTTGGGGGCCCCCTGGGGGACCTTCAGGCCAGCTAGGTCTTTGTGTCCTGGCTCCTTCGGTTTGGGAGCTGTTGCTGCAGTTGGGCATGTTGGCCGGAGAGTGCTTCTCGGGACGCGAACTGCAACCTTGCAGGAATCTCCCAGGTTCCATGCCCAACGAAAGCCCCCAGACCCAAATGGAGAGGGGCTGCTTGGGGGCCCCCTGGGGGCCCTTCAGGCCAGCTAGGTCTTTGGGTCCTGGCTCCTTCGCTTTGGGAGCTGTTGCTGCAGTTGGGCATGTTGGCCGGAGAGTGCTTCTCCGGCCGCGAACTGGAACCTTGCTGGTACCTCCCAGGTTCCCGGCCCAACTAAAGCCCCCAGACCCAAATGGAGAGGAGCTCCTTCGGGGTCCCATGGGGGCCCTTCAGGCCAGCTAGGTCTTTGGGTCCTGGCTCCTTCGGTTTGGGAGCTGTTGCTGCAGTTGAGCATGTTGGTCGGAGAGTGCTTCTCGGGCCGCGAACTGCAACCTTGCAGGTACCTCTCAGGAATCCATGCCCAACGAAAGCCCCCAGACCCAAATTGAGAGGGGCTGCTTGGTGGCCCCCTGGGGGCCCTTCAGGCCAGCTAGGTCTTTGTGTCCTGGCTCCTTCGCTTTGGGAGCTGTTGCTGCAGTTGGGCATGTTGGCCGGAGAGTGCTTCTCGGGCCGCGAACTGTAACTTGCAGGTACCTCTCAGGTATACATGCCCAACGAAAGCCCCCAGACCCAAATGGAGAGGGGCTGCTTGGTGGCCCCCTGGGGGCCCTTCAGGCCAGCTAGGTCTTTGGGTCCTGGCTCCTTCGCTTTGGGAGCTGTTGCTGGATATTGGGCATGTTGGCCGGAGAGTGCTTCTCGGGCCGCGAACTGCAACCTTGCTGGTATCTCCCAGGTTCTCAGCCTAAAGAAAGCCCCCAGACCCAAATGGAGAGGGCCTACTTGGGGGCCCCCTGGGGGCCCTTCAGGCCAGCTAGGTCTTTGGGTCCTGGCTCCTTCGGTTTGGGAGCTGTTGCTGCAGTTGGGCATGTTGGCCGGAGAGTGCTTCTCGGGCCGCGAACTGCAACCTTGCAGGTACCTCCCAGGTTCCCGGCCCAACGAAAGCCCCCAGACCAAAATTGAGAGGGGCTGCTTGGGGCCCCCCTGGGGGCCCTTCAGGCCAGCTAGGTCTTTGGGTCCTGGCTCCTTCGCTTTGGGAGCTGTTGCTGCAGTTTGGCATGTTGGCCGGAGAGTGCTTCTCGGGCCGCGAACTGCAACCTTGAAGGAATCTCCCAGGTTCCCGGCCCAACAAAAGCCCCCAGACCCAAATTGAGAGGGGCTGCTTGGGGGCCCCCTGGGGGCCCTTCAGGCCAGCTAGGTCTTTGTGTCCTGGCTCCTTCGGTTTGGGAGCTGTTGCTGCAGTTGGGCATGTTGGCCGGAGAGTGCTTCTCGGGCCTCGAACTGCAACCTTGCAGGAATCTCCCAGGTTCCATGCCCAACGAAAGCCCCCAGACCCAAAGTGAGAGGGGCTGCTTGGGGGCCCCCTGGGGGCCCTTCAGGCCAGCTAGGTCTTTGGGTCCTGGCTCCTTCGCTTTGGGAGCTGTTGCTGCAGTTGGGCATGTTGGCCGGAGAGTGCTTCTCCGGCCGCGAACTGGAACCTTGCTGGTACCTCCCAGGTTCTCAGCCTAAAGAAAGCCCCCAGACCCAAATGGAGAGGGCCTACTTGGGGGCCCCCTGGGGGCCCTTCAGGCCAGCTAGGTCTTTGGGTCCTGGCTCCTTCGGTTTGGGAGCTGTTGCTGCAGTTGAGCATGTTGGTCGGAGAGTGCTTCTCGGGCCGCGAACTGCAACCTTGCAGGTACCTCTCAGGTATCCATGCCCAACGAAAGCCCCCAGACCCAAATTGAGAGGGGCTGCTTGGGGGCCCCCTGGGGGCCCTTCAGGCCAGCTAGGTCTTTGTGTCCTGGCTCCTTCGCTTTGGGAGCTGTTGCTGCAGTTGGGCATGTTGGGCGGAGAGTGCTTCTCGGGCCGCGAACTGTAACTTGCAGGTACCTCTCAGGTATACATGCCCAACGAAAGCCCCCAGACCCAAATGGAGAGGGGCTGCTTGGTGGCCTTCTGGGGGCCCTTCAGGCCAGCTAGGTCTTTGGGTCCTGGCTCCTTCGCTTTGGGAGCTGTTGCTGGATATTGGGCATGTTGGCCGGAGAGTGCTTCTCGGGCCGCGAACTGCAACCTTGCTGGTATCTCCCAGGTTCTCAGCCTAAAGAAAGCCCCCAGACCCAAATGGAGAGGGCCTACTTGGGGGCCCCCTGGGGGCCCTTCAGGCCAGCTAGGTCTTTGGGTCCTGGCTCCTTCGGTTTGGGAGCTGTTGCTGCAGTTGGGCATGTTGGGCGGAGAGTGCTTCTCGGGCCGCGAACTGCAACCTTGCAGGTACCTCCCAGGTTCCCGGCCCAACGAAAGCCCCCAGACCCAAATTGAGAGGTGCTGCTTGGGGGCCCCCTGGGGACCCTTCAGGCCAGCTAGGTCTTTGGGTCCTGGCTCCTTCGCTTTGGGAGCTGTTGCTGCAGTTGGGCATGTTGGCCGGAGAGTGCTTCTCGGGCCGCGAACTGCAACCTTGCAGGATTCTCCCAGGTTCCCGGCCCAACGAAAGCCCCCAGACCCAAATGGAGAGGGGCTGCTTGGGGGCCCTTTGGGGGCCCTTCAGGCCAGCTAGGTCTTTGGGTCCTGGCTCCTTCGGTTTGGGAGCTGTTGCTGCAGTTGAGCATGTTGGTCGGAGAGTGCTTCTCGGGCCGCGAACTGCAACCTTGCAGGTACCTCTCAGGTATCCATGCCCAACGAAAGCCCCCAGACCCAAATTGAGAGGGGCTGCTTGGGGGCCCCCTGGGGGCCCTTCAGGCCAGCTAGGTCTTTGTGTCCTGGCTCCTTCGCTTTGGGAGCTGTTGCTGCAGTTGGGCATGTTGGGCGGAGAGTGCTTCTCGGGCCGCGAACTGTAAATTGCAGGTACCTCTCAGGTATACATGCCCAACGAAAGCCCCCAGACCCAAATGGAGAGGGGCTGCTTGGTGGCCTTCTGGGGGCCCTTCAGGCCAGCTAGGTCTTTGGGTCCTGGCTCCTTCGCTTTGGGAGCTGTTGCTGGATATTGGGCATGTTGGCCGGAGAGTGCTTCTCGGGCCGCGAACTGCAACCTTGCTGGTATCTCCCAGGTTCTCAGCCTAAAGAAAGCCCCCAGACCCAAATGGAGAGGGCCTACTTGGGGGCCCCCTGGGGGCCCTTCAGGCCAGCTAGGTCTTTGGGTCCTGGCTCCTTCGGTTTGGGAGCTGTTGCTGCAGTTGGGCATGTTGGGCGGAGAGTGCTTCTCGGGCCGCGAACTGCAACCTTGCAGGTACCTCCCAGGTTCCCGGCCCAACGAAAGCCCCCAGACCCAAATTGAGAGGTGCTGCTTGGGGGCCCCCTGGGGACCCTTCAGGCCAGCTAGGTCTTTGGGTCCTGGCTCCTTCGCTTTGGGAGCTGTTGCTGCAGTTGGGCATGTTGGCCGGAGAGTGCTTCTCGGGCCGCGAACTGCAACCTTGCAGGATTCTCCCAGGTTCCCGGCCCAACGAAAGCCCCCAGACCCAAATGGAGAGGGGCTGCTTGGGGGCCCTTTGGGGGCCCTTCAGGCCAGCTAGGTCTTTGGGTCCTGGCTCCTTCGGTTTGGGAGCTGTTGCTGCAGTTGGGCATGTTGGCCGGAGAGTGCTTCTCGGGCCGCGAACTGCAACCTTGCAGGATTCTCCCAGGTTCCCGGCCCAACGAAAGCCCCCAGACCCAAATGGAGAGGGGCTGCTTGGGGGCCCCATGGGGGCCCTTCAGGCCAGCTAGGTCTTTGGGTCCTGGCTCCTTCGGTTTGGGAGCTGTTGCTGCAGTTGGGCATGTTGGCCGGAGAGTGCTTCTCGGGCCGCGAACTGCAACCTTGCAGGTACCTCCCAGGTTCCCGGCCCAACGAAAACGCCCAGACCCAAATGGAGAGGGGCTGCTTGGGGGCCCCCTGGGGGCCCTTCAGGCCAGCTAGGTCTTTGGGTCCTGGCTCCTTCGCTTTGGGAGCTGTTGCTGCAGTTGGGCATGTTGGCCGGAGAGTGCTTCTCGGGCCGCGAACTGTAACTTGCAGGTACCTCTCAGGTATACATGCCCAACGAAAGCCCCCAGACCCAAATGGAGAGGGGCTGCTTGGTGGCCTTCTGGGGGCCCTTCAGGCCAGCTAGGTCTTTGGGTCCTGGCTCCTTCGCTTTGGGAGCTGTTGCTGGATATTGGGCATGTTGGCCGGAGAGTGCTTCTCGGGCCGCGAACTGCAACCTTGCAGGATTCTCCCAGGTTCCCGGCCCAAAAAAAGCCCCCAGATCCAAATTGAGAGGGACTTCTTTGGACCCCCTGGGGGCCCTTCAGGCCAGCTAGGTCTTTGGGTCCTGGCTCCTTCGGTTTGGGAGCTGTTGCTGCAGTTGGGCATGTTGGCCGGAGAGTGCTTCTCCGGCGGCGAACTGCAACCTTGCAGGAATCTCCCAGGTTCCCGGCCCAACTAAAGCCCCCAGACCCAAATGGAGAGTAGCTCCTTGGGGGCCCCATGGGGGCCCTTCAGGCCAGCTAGGTCTTTGGGTCCTGGCTCCTTCGGTTTGGGAGCTGTTGCTGCAGTTGGGCATGTTGGCCGGAGAGTGCTTCTCGGGCCGCGAACTGCAACCTCGCAGGAATCTCCCAGGTTCCCGGCCCAACGAAAGGCCCCAGACCCAAATTGAGAGGGGCTGCTTGGGGGCCCCCTGGGGGCCCTTCAGGCCAGCTAGGTCTTTGGGTCCTGGCTCCTTCGCTTTGGGAGCTGTTGCTGCAGTTGGGCATGTTGGCCGGAGAGTGCTTCTCGGGCCGCGAACTGCAACCTTGCAGGATTCTCCCAGGTTCCCGGCCCAACGAAAGCCCCCAGACCAAAATTGAGAGGGGCTGCTTGGGGCCCCCCTGGGGGCCCTTCAGGCCAGCTAGGTCTTTGGGTCCTGGCTCCTTCGGTTTGGGAGCTGTTGCTGCAGTTGGGCATGTTGGCCGGAGAGTGCTTCTCGGGCCGCGAACTGCAACCTTGCAGGATTCTCCCAGGTTCCATGCCCAACGAAAGCCCCCAGACCCAAAGTGAGAGGGGCTGCTTGGGGGCCCCCTGGGGGCCCTTCAGGCCAGCTAGGTCTTTGGGTCCTGGCTCCTTCGGTTTGGGAGCTGTTGCTGCAGTTGGGCATGTTGGCCGGAGAGTGCTTCTCGGGCCGCGAACTGCAACCTTGCAGGAATCTCCCAGGTTCCCGGCCCAACGAAAGCCCCCAGACCCAAATTGAGAGGGGCTGCTTGGGGGCCCCCTGGGGGCCCTTCAGGCCAGCTAGGTCTTTGGGTCCTGGCTCCTTCACTTTGGGAGCTGTTGCTGCAGTTGGGCATGTTGGCCGGAGAGTGCTTCTCGGGCCGCGAACTGCAACCTTGCAGGATTCTCCCAGGTTCCCGGCCCAACGAAAGCCCCAGACCCAAATGGAGAGGGGCTGCTTGGGGGCCCCCTGGGGGCCCTTCAGGCCAGCTAGGTCTTTGGGTCCTGGCTCCTTCGCTTTTGGAGCTGTTGCTGCAGTTGGGCATGTTGGCCGGAGAGTGCTTCTCGGGCCGCGAACTGCAACCTTGAAGGAATCTCCCAGGTTCCCGGCCCAACAAAAGCCCCCAGACCCAAATTGAGAGGGGCTGCTTGGGGGCCCCCTGGGGGACCTTCAGGCCAGCTAGGTCTTTGTGTCCTGGCTCCTTCGGTTTGGGAGCTGTTGCTGCAGTTGGGCATGTTGGCCGGAGAGTGCTTCTCGGGCCTCGAACTGCAACCTTGCAGGAATCTCCCAGGTTCCATGCCCAACGAAAGCCCCCAGACCCAAATGGAGAGGGGCTGCTTGGGGGCCCCCTGGGGGCCCTTCAGGCCAGCTAGGTCTTTGGGTCCTGGCTCCTTCGCTTTGGGAGCTGTTGCTGCAGTTGGGCATGTTGGCCGGAGAGTGCTTCTCCGGCCGCGAACTGGAACCTTGCTGGTACCTCCCAGGTTCCCGGCCCAACTAAAGCCCCCAGACCCAAATGGAGAGGAGCTCCTTGGGGGTCCCATGGGGGCCCTTCAGGCCAGCTAGGTCTTTGTGTCCTGGCTCCTTCGCTTTGGGAGCTGTTGCTGCAGTTGGGCATGTTGGCCGGAGAGTGCTTCTCGGGCCGCGAACTGTAACTTGCAGGTACCTCTCAGGTATACATGCCCAACGAAAGCCCCCAGACCCAAATGGAGAGGGGCTGCTTGGTGGCCCCCTGGGGGCCCTTCAGGCCAGCTAGGTCTTTGGGTCCTGGCTCCTTCGCTTTGGGAGCTGTTGCTGGATATTGGGCATGTTGGCCGGAGAGTGCTTCTCGGGCCGCGAACTGCAACCTTGCTGGTATCTCCCAGGTTCTCAGCCTAAAGAAAGCCCCCAGACCCAAATGGAGAGGGCCTACTTGGGGGCCCCCTGGGGGCCCTTCAGGCCAGCTAGGTCTTTGGGTTCTGGCTCCTTCGGTTTGGGAGCTGTTGCTGCAGTTGGGCATGTTGGCCGGAGAGTGCTTCTCGGGCCGCGAACTGCAACCTTGCAGGATTCTCCCAGGTTCCCGGCCCAACGAAAGCCCCCAGACCAAAATTGAGAGGGGCTGCTTGGGGCCCCCCTGGGGGCCCCTCAGGCCAGCTAGGTCTTTGGGTCCTGGCTCCTTCGCTTTGGGAGCTGTTGCTGCAGTTTGGCATGTTGGCCGGAGAGTGCTTCTCGGGCCGCGAACTGCAACCTTGAAGGAATCTCCCAGGTTCCCGGCCCAACAAAAGCCCCCAGACCCAAATTGAGAGGGGCTGCTTGGGGGCCCCCTGGGGGCCCTTCAGGCCAGCTAGGTCTTTGTGTCCTGGCTCCTTCGGTTTGGGAGCTGTTGCTGCAGTTGGGCATGTTGGCCGGAGAGTGCTTCTCGGGCCTCGAACTGCAACCTTGCAGGAATCTCCCAGGTTCCATGCCCAACGAAAGCCCCCAGACCCAAAGTGAGAGGGGCTGCTTGGGGGCCCCCTGGGGGCCCTTCAGGCCAGCTAGGTCTTTGGGTCCTGGCTCCTTCGCTTTGGGAGCTGTTGCTGCAGTTGGGCATGTTGGCCGGAGAGTGCTTCTCCGGCCGCGAACTGGAACCTTGCTGGTACCTCCCAGGTTCTCAGCCTAAAGAAAGCCCCCAGACCCAAATGGAGAGGGCCTACTTGGGGGCCCCCTGGGGGCCCTTCAGGCCAGCTAGGTCTTTGGGTCCTGGCTCCTTCGGTTTGGGAGCTGTTGCTGCAGTTGAGCATGTTGGTCGGAGAGTGCTTCTCGGGCCGCGAACTGCAACCTTGCAGGTACCTCTCAGGTATCCATGCCCAACGAAAGCCCCCAGACCCAAATTGAGAGGGGCTGCTTGGTGGCCCCCTGGGGGCCCTTCAGGCCAGCTAGGTCTTTGGGTCCTGGCTCCTTCGCTTTGGGAGCTGTTGCTGCAGTTGGGCATGTTGGGCGGAGAGTGCTTCTCGGGCCGCGAACTGTAACTTGCAGGTACCTCTCAGGTATACATGCCCAACGAAAGCCCCCAGACCCAAATGGAGAGGGGCTGCTTGGTGGCCCCCTGGGGGCCCTTCAGGCCAGCTAGGTCTTTGGGTCCTGGCTCCTTCGCTTTGGGAGCTGTTGCTGGATATTGGGCATGTTGGCCGGAGAGTGCTTCTCGGGCCGCGAACAGCAACCTTGCTGGTATCTCCCAGGTTCTCAGCCTAAAGAAAGCCCCCAGACCCAAATGGAGAGGGCCTACTTGGGGGCCCCCTGGGGGCCCTTCAGGCCAGCTAGGTCTTTGGGTCCTGGCTCCTTCGGTTTGGGAGCTGTTGCTGCAGTTGGGCATGTTGGCCGGAGAGTGCTTCTCGGGCCGCGAACTGCAACCTTGCAGGATTCTCCCAGGTTCCCGGCCCAACGAAAGCCCCCAGACCAAAATTGAGAGGGGCTGCTTGGGGCCCCCCTGGGGGCCCTTCAGGCCAGCTAGGTCTTTGGGTCCTGGCTCCTTCGGTTTGGGAGCTGTTGCTGCAGTTGGGCATGTTGGCCGGAGAGTGCTTCTCGGGCCGCGAACTGCAACCTTGCAGGATTCTCCCAGGTTCCCGGCCCAACGAAAGCCCCAAGACCCAAAGTGAGAGGGGCTGCTTGGGGGCCCCCTGGGGGCCCTTCAGGCCAGCTAGGTCTTTGGGTCCTGGCTCCTTCGCTTTGGGAGCTGTTGCTGCAGTTGGGCATGTTGGCCGGAGAGTGCTTCTCGGGCCGCGAACTGCAACCTTGCATGAATCTCCCAGGTTCCTGGCCCAACGAAAGCCCCCAGACCCAAATGGAGAGGGGCTGCTTGGGGGCCCCCTGGGGGCCCTTCAGGCCAGCTAGGTCTTTGGGTCCTGGCTCCTTCACTTTGGGAGCTGTTGCTGCAGTTGGGCATGTTGGGCGGAGAGTGCTTCTCGGGCCGCGAACTGCAACCTTACAGGATTCTCCCAGGTTCCCGGCCCAACGAAAGCCCCAGACCCAAATGGAGAGGGGCTGCTTGGGGGCCCCCTGGGGGCCCTTCAGGCCAGCTAGGTCTTTGGGTCCTGGCTCCTTCGCTTTGGGAGCTGTTGCTGGATATTGGGCATGTTGGCCGGAGAGTGCTTCTCGGGCCGCGAACTGCAACCTTGCAGGATTCTCCCAGGTTCCCGGCCCAACGAAAGCCCCCAGACCCAAATTGAGAGGGGCTGCTTGGGGGCCCCCTGGGGGCCCTTCAGGCCAGCTAGGTCTTTGGGTCCTGGCTCCTTCGCTTTTGGAGCTGTTGCTGCAGTTGGGCATGTTGGGCGGAGAGTGCTTCTCGGGCCGCGAACTGCTACCTTGAAGGAATCTCCCAGGTTCCCGGCCCAACGAAAGCCCCCAGACCCAAATTGAGAGGGGCTGCTTGGGGGCCCCCTGGGGGCCCTTCAGGCCAGCTAGGTCTTTGGGTCCTGGCTCCTTCGGTTTGGGAGCTGTTGCTGCAGTTGGGCATGTTGGCCGGAGAGTGCTTCTCGGGCCGCGAACTGCAACCTTGCAGGATTCTCCCAGGTTCCCGGCCCAACGAAAGCCCCCAGACCCAAATTGAGAGGGGCTGCTTGGGGGCCCCCTGGGGGCCCTTCAGGCCAGCTAGGTCTTTGGGTCCTGGCTCCTTCGCTTTGGGAGCTGTTGCTGCAGTTGGGCATGTTGGCCGGAGAGTGCTTCTCGGGCCGCGAACTGCAACCTTGCAGGATTCTCCCAGGTTCCCGGCCCAACGAAAGCCCCCAGACCCAAATTGAGAGGGGCTGCTTGGGGGCCCCCTGGGGGCCCTTCAGGCCAGCTAGGTCTTTGGGTCCTGGCTCCTTCGGTTTGGGAGCTGTTGCTGCAGTTGGGCATGTTGGCCGGAGAGTGCTTCTCGGGCCGCGAACTGCAACCTTGCTGGTATCTCCCAGGTTATCATCCTAAAGAAAGCCCCCAGACCCAAATGGAGAGGGGCTGCTTGGGGGCCCCCTGGGGGCCCTTCAGGCCAGCTAGGTCTTTGTGTCCTGGCTCATTCGGTTTGGGAGCTGTTGTTGACGTTGGGCATGTTGGCCGGAGAGTGCTTCTCGGGCCTCGAACTGCAACCTTGCAGGAATCTCCCAGGTTCCCGGCCCAACAAAAGCCCCCAGACCCAAATGGAGAGGGGCTGCTTGGGGGCCCCCTGGGGGCCCTTCAGGCCAGCTAGGTCTTTGGGTCCTGGCTCCTTCGCTTTGGGAGCTGTTGCTGCAGTTGGGCATGTTGGCCGGAGAGTGCTTCTCCGGCCACGAACTGCAACCTTGCAGGAATCTCCCAGGTTCCCGGCCCAACTAAAGCCCCCAGACCCAAATGGAGAGGGGCTGCTTGGGGGCCCCCTGGGGGCCCTTCAGGCCAGCTAGGTCTTTGGGTCCTGGCTCCTTCGGTTTGGGAGCTGTTGCTGCAGTTGGGCATGTTGGCCGGAGAGTGCTTCTCGGGCCGCGAACTGCAACCTCGCAGGATTCTCCCAGGTTCCCGGCCCAACGAAAGGCCCCAGACCCAAATTGAGAGGGGCTGCTTGGGGGCCCCCTGGGGGCCCTTCAGGCCAGCTAGGTCTTTGGGTCCTGGCTCCTTCGCTTTGGGAGCTGTTGCTGCAGTTGGGCATGTTGGCCGGAGAGTGCTTCTCGGGCCGCGAACTGCAACCTTGCAGGATTCTCCCAGGTTCCCGGCCCAACAAAAGCCCCCAGACCAAAATTGAGAGGGGCTGCTTGGGGCCCCCCTGGGGGCCCTTCAGGCCAGCTAGGTCTTTGTGTCCTGGCTCATTCGGTTTGGGAGCTGTTGTTGACGTTGGGCATGTTGGCCGGAGAGTGCTTCTCGGGCCTCGAACTGCAACCTTGCAGGAATCTCCCAGGTTCCCGGCCCAACAAAAGCCCCCAGACCCAAATGGAGAGGGGCTGCTTGGGGGCCCCCTGGGGGCCCTTCAGGCCAGCTAGGTCTTTGGGTCCTGGCTCCTTCGGTTTGGGAGCTGTTGCTGCAGTTGGGCATGTTGGCCGGAGAGTGCTTCTCGGGCCGCGAACTGCAACCTTGCAGGAATCTCCCAGGTTCCATGCCCAACAAAAGCCCCCAGACCCAAATGGAGAGGGGCTGCTTGGGGGCCCCCTGGGGGCCCTTCAGGCCAGCTAGGTCTTTGGGTCCTGGCTCCTTCGCTTTGGGAGCTGTTGCTGCAGTTGGGCATGTTGGCCGGAGAGTGCTTCTCCGGCCGCGAACTGCAACCTTGCAGGAATCTCCCAGGTTCCCGGCCCAACTAAAGCCCCCAGACCCAAATTGAGAGTAGCTCCTTGGGGGCCCCATGGGGGCCCTTCAGGCCAGCTAGGTCTTTGGGTCCTGGCTCCTTCGCTTTGGGAGCTGTTGCTGCAGTTGGGCATGTTGGCCGGAGAGTGCTTCTCGGGCCGCGAACTGCAACCTTGCAGGATTCTCCCAGGTTCCCGGCCCAACAAAAGCCCCCAGACCAAAATTGAGAGGGGCTGCTTGGGGCCCCCCTGGGGGCCCTTCAGGCCAGCTAGGTCATTGTGTCCTGGCTCATTCGGTTTGGGAGCTGTTGTTGACGTTGGGCATGTTGGCCGGAGAGTGCTTCTCGGGCCTCGAACTGCAACCTTGCAGGAATCTCCCAGGTTCCCGGCCCAACAAAAGCCCCCAGACCCAAATGGAGAGGGGCTGCTTGGGGGCCCCCTGGGGGCCCTTCAGGCCAGCTAGGTCTTTGGGTCCTGGCTCCTTCGGTTTGGGAGCTGTTGCTGCAGTTGGGCATGTTGGCCGGAGAGTGCTTCTCGGGCCGCGAACTGCAACCTTGCAGGAATCTCCCAGGTTCCATGCCCAACAAAAGCCCCCAGACCCAAATGGAGAGGGGCTGCTTGGGGGCCCCCTGGGGGCCCTTCAGGCCAGCTAGGTCTTTGGGTCCTGGCTCCTTCGCTTTGGGAGCTGTTGCTGCAGTTGGGCATGTTGGCCGGAGAGTGCTTCTCCGGCCGCGAACTGCAACCTTGCAGGAATCTCCCAGGTTCCCGGCCCAACTAAAGCCCCCAGACCCAAATTGAGAGTAGCTCCTTGGGGGCCCCCTGGGGGCCCTTCAGGCCAGCTAGGTCTTTGTGTCCTGGCTCCTTCGGTTTGGGAGCTGTTGCTGCAGTTGGGCATGTTGGCCGGAGAGTGCTTCTCCGGCCGCGAACTGCAACCTCGCAGGAATCTCCCAGGTTCCCGGCCCAACGAAAGGCCCCAGACCCAAATTGAGAGGGGCTGCTTGGGGGCCCCCTGGGGGCCCTTCAGGCCAGCTAGGTCTTTGGGTCCTGGCTCCTTCGGTTTGGGAGCTGTTGCTGCAGTTGGGCATGTTGGCCGGAGAGTGCTTCTCGGGCCGCGAACTGCAACCTTGCAGGAATCTCCCAGGTTCCATGCCCAACAAAAGCCCCCAGACCCAAATGGAGAGGGGCTGCTTGGGGGCCCCCTGGGGGCCCTTCAGGCCAGCTAGGTCTTTGGGTCCTGGCTCCTTCGCTTTGGGAGCTGTTGCTGCAGTTGGGCATGTTGGCCGGAGAGTGCTTCTCCGGCCGCGAACTGCAACCTTGCAGGAATCTCCCAGGTTCCCGGCCCAACTAAAGCCCCCAGACCCAAATGGAGAGTAGCTCCTTGGGGGCCCCATGGGGGCCCTTCAGGCCAGCTAGGTCTTTGGGTCCTGGCTCCTTCGGTTTGGGAGCTGTTGCTGCAGTTGGGCATGTTGGCCGGAGAGTGCTTCTCCGGCCGCGAACTGCAACCTCGCAGGAATCTCCCAGGTTCCCGGCCCAACGAAAGGCCCCAGACCCAAATTGAGAGGGGCTGCTTGGGGGCCCCCTGGGGGCCCTTCAGGCCAGCTAGGTCTTTGGGTCCTGGCTCCTTCGCTTTGGGAGCTGTTGCTGCAGTTGGGCATGTTGGCCGGAGAGTGCTTCTCGGGCCGCGAACTGCAACCTTGCATGAATCTCCCAGGTTCCCGGCCCAACGAAAGCCCCCAGACCCAAATTGAGAGGGGCTGCTTGGGGGCCCCCTGGGGGCCCTTCAGGCCAGCTAGGTCTTTGGGTCCTGGCTCCTTCGCTTTGGGAGCTGTTGCTGGATATTGGGCATGTTGGGCGGAGAGTGCTTCTCGGGCCGCGAACTGCAACCTTGCAGGATTCTCCCAGGTTCCCGGCCCAACGAAAGCCCCCAGACCCAAATGGAGAGGGGCTGCTTGGGGGCTCCCTGGGGGCCCTTCAGGCCAGCTAGGTCTTTGTGTCCTGGCTCCTTCGCTTTGGGAGCTGTTGCTGCAGTTGGGCATGTTGGCCGGAGAGTGCTTCTCGGGCCGCGAACTGCAACCTTGCAGGATTCTCCCAGGTTCCCGGCCCAACGAAAGCCCCAGACCCAAATGGAGAGGGGCTGCTTGGGGGCCCCCTGGGGGCCCTTCAGGCCAGCTAGGTCTTTGGGTCCTGGCTCCTTCGCTTTGGGAGCTGTTGCTGCAGTTGGGCATGTTGGCCGGAGAGTGCTTCTCGGGCCGCGAACTGCAACCTTGCATGAATCTCCCGGGTTCCCGGCCCAACGAAAGCCCCCAGACCCAAATGGAGAGGGGCTGCTTGGGGGCCGCCTGGGGGCCCTTCAGGCCAGCTAGGTCTTTGGGTCCTGGCTCCTTCGCTTTGGGAGCTGTTGCTGCAGTTGGGCATGTTGGCCGGAGAGTGCTTCTCCGGCCGCGAACTGGAACCTTGCTGGTACCTCCCAGGTTCCCGGCCCAACTAAAGCCCCCAGACCCAAATGGAGAGGAGCTCCTTGGGGGTCCCATGGGGGCCCTTCAGGCCAGCTAGGTCTTTGGGTCCTGGCTCCTTCGGTTTGGGAGCTGTTGCTGCAGTTGGGCATGTTGGGCGGAGAGTGCTTCTCGGGCCGCGAACTGCAACCTTGCAGGTACCTCTCAGGTATCCATGCCCAACGAAAGCCCCCAGACCCAAATTGAGAGGGGCTGCTTGGGGGCCCCCTGGGGGCCCTTCAGGCCAGCTAGGTCTTTGTGTCCTGGCTCCTTCGCTTTGGGAGCTGTTGCTGCAGTTGGGCATGTTGGGCGGAGAGTGCTTCTCGGGCCGCGAACTGTAACTTGCAGGTACCTCTCAGGTATACATGCCCAACGAAAGCCCCCAGACCCAAATGGAGAGGGGCTGCTTGGTGGCCTTCTGGGGGCCCTTCAGGCCAGCTAGGTCTTTGGGTCCTGGCTCCTTCGCTTTGGGAGCTGTTGCTGGATATTGGGCATGTTGGCCGGAGAGTGCTTCTCGGGCCGCGAACTGCAACCTTGCTGGTATCTCCCAGGTTCTCAGCCTAAAGAAAGCCCCCAGACCCAAATGGAGAGGGCCTACTTGGGGGCCCCCTGGGGGCCTTTCAGGCCAGCTAGGTCTTTGGGTCCTGGCTCCTTCGGTTTGGGAGCTGTTGCTGCAGTTGGGCATGTTGGCCGGAGAGTGCTTCTCGGGCCGCGAACTGCAACCTTGCAGGTACCTCCCAGGTTCCCGGCCCAACGAAAGCCCCCAGACCCAAATGGAGAGGGGCTGCTTGGGGGCCCCCTGGGGACCCTTCAGGCCAGCTAGGTCTTTGGGTCCTGGCTCCTTCGCTTTGGGAGCTGTTGCTGCAGTTGGGCATGTTGGCCGGAGAGTGCTTCTCGGGCCGCGAACTGCAACCTTGCAGGATTCTCCCAGGTTCCCGGCCCAACGAAAGCCCCCAGACCCAAATGGAGAGGGGCTGCTTGGGGGCCCCATGGGGGCCCTTCAGTCCAGCTAGGTCTTTGGGTCCTGGCTCCTTCGGTTTGGGAGCTGTTGCTGCAGTTGGGCATGTTGGCCGGAGAGTGCTTCTCGGGCCGCGAACTGCAACCTTGCAGGTACCTCCCAGGTTCCCGGCCCAACGAAAACCCCCAGACCCAAATGGAGAGGGGCTGCTTGGGGGCCCCCTGGGGGCCCTTCAGGCCAGCTAGGTCTTTGGGTCCTGGCTCCTTCGGTTTGGGAGCTGTTGCTGCAGTTGGGCATGTTGGCCGGAGAGTGCTTCTCGGGCCGCGAACTGTAACTTGCAGGTACGTCTCAGGTATACATGCCCAACGAAAGCCCCCAGACCCAAATGGAGAGGGGCTGCTTGGTGGCCTTCTGGGGGCCCTTCAGGCCAGCTAGGTCTTTGGGTCCTGGCTCCTTCGGTTTGGGAGCTGTTGCTGGATATTGGGCATGTTGGCCGGAGAGTGCTTCTCGGGCCGCGAACTGCAACCTTGCAGGATTCTCCCAGGTTCCCGGCCCAAAAAAAGCCCCCAGACCCAAATGGAGAGGGGCTGCTTGGTGGCCTTCTGGGGGCCCTTCAGGCCAGCTAGGTCTTTGGGTCCTGGCTCCTTCGCTTTGGGAGCTGTTGCTGCAGTTGGGCATGTTGGCCGGAGAGTGCTTCTCCGGCGGCGAACTGCAACCTTGCAGGAATCTCCCAGGTTCCCGGCCCAACTAAAGCCCCCAGACCCAAATGGAGAGTAGCTCCTTGGGGGCCCCCTGGGGGCCCTTCAGGCCAGCTAGGTCTTTGGGTCCTGGCTCCTTCGGTTTGGGAGCTGTTGCTGCAGTTGGGCATGTTGGCCGGAGAGTGCTTCTCGGGCCGCGAACTGCAACCTCGCAGGAATCTCCCAGGTTCCCGGCCCAACGAAAGGCCCCAGACCCAAATTGAGAGGGGCTGCTTGGGGGCCCCCTGGGGGCCCTTCAGGCCAGCTAGGTCTTTGGGTCGTGGCTCCTTCGGTTTGGGAGCTGTTGCTGCAGTTGGGCATGTTGGCCGGAGAGTGCTTCTCGGGCCGCGAACTGCAACCTTGCAGGATTCTCCCAGGTTCCCGGCCCAACGAAAGCCCCCAGACCAAAATTGAGAGGGGCTGCTTGGGGCCCCCTGGGGGCCCTTCAGGCCAGCTAGGTCTTTGGGTCCTGGCTCCTTCGGTTTGGGAGCTGTTGCTGCAGTTGGGCATGTTGGCCGGAGAGTGCTTCTCGGGCCGCGAACTGCAACCTTGCAGGATTCTCCCAGGTTCCATGCCCAACGAAAGCCCCCAGACCCAAAGTGAGAGGGGCTGCTTGGGGGCCCCCTGGGGGCCCTTCAGGCCAGCTAGGTCTTTGGGTCCTGGCTCCTTCGCTTTGGGAGCTGTTGCTGCAGTTGGGCATGTTGGCCGGAGAGTGCTTCTCGGGCCGCGAACTGCATTCTTGCAGGAATCTCCCAGGTTCCCGGCCCAACGAAAGCCCCCAGACCCAAATTGAGAGGGGCTGCTTGGGGGCCCCCTGGGGGCCCTTCAGGCCAGCTAGGTCTTTGGGTCCTGGCTCCTTCGGTTTGGGAGCTGTTGCTGCAGTTGGGCATGTTGGCCGGAGAGTGCTTCTCGGGCCGCGAACTGCAACCTTGCAGGATTCTCCCAGGTTCCCGGCCCAACGAAAGCCCCAGACCCAAATGGAGAGGGGCTGCTTGGGGGCCCCCTGGGGGCCCTTCAGGCCAGCTAGGTCTTTGGGTCCTGGCTCCTTCGCTTTGGGAGCTGTTGCTGCAGTTGGGCATGTTGGCCGGAGAGTGCTTCTCGGGCCGCGAACTGCAACCTTGCATGAATCTCCCAGGTTCCCGGCCCAACGAAAGCCCCCAGACCCAAATGGAGAGGGGCTGCTTGGGGGCCCCCTGGGGGCCCTTCAGGCCAGCTAGGTCTTTGGGTCCTGGCTCCTTCGCTTTTGGAGCTGTTGCTGCAGTTGGGCATGTTGGGCGGAGAGTGCTTCTCGGGCCGCGAACTGCTACCTTGAAGGAATCTCCCAGGTTCCCGGCCCAACGAAAGCCCCCAGACCCAAATTGAGAGGGGCTGCTTGGGGGCCCCCTGGGGGCCCTTCAGGCCAGCTAGGTCTTTGTGTCCTGGCTCCTTCGGTTTGGGAGCTGTTGCTGCAGTTGGGCATGTTGGCCGGAGAGTGCTTCTCGGGCCTCGAACTGCAACCTTGCAGGAATCTCCCAGGTTCCATGCCCAACGAAAGCCCCCAGACCCAAATGGAGAGGGGCTGCTTGGGGGCCCCCTGGGGGCCCTTCAGGCCAGCTAGGTCTTTGGGTCCTGGCTCCTTCGCTTTGGGAGCTGTTGCTGCAGTTGGGCATGTTGGCCGGAGAGTGCTTCTCCGGCCGCGAACTGGAACCTTGCTGGTACCTCCCAGGTTCCCGGCCCAACTAAAGCCCCCAGACCCAAATGGAGAGGAGCTCCTTGGGGGTCCCATGGGGGCCCTTCAGGCCAGCTAGGTCTTTGGGTCCTGGCTCCTTCGGTTTGGGAGCTGTTGCTGCAGTTGAGCATGTTGGTCGGAGAGTGCTTCTCGGGCCGCGAACTGCAACCTTGCAGGTACCTCTCAGGTATCCATGCCCAACGAAAGCCCCCAGACCCAAATTGAGAGGGGCTGCTTGGGGGCCCCCTGGGGGCCCTTCAGGCCAGCTAGGTCTTTGTGTCCTGGCTCCTTCGCTTTGGGAGCTGTTGCTGCAGTTGGGCATGTTGGGCGGAGAGTGCTTCTCGGGCCGCGAACTGTAACTTGCAGGTACCTCTCAGGTATACATGCCCAACGAAAGCCCCCAGACCCAAATGGAGAGGGGCTGCTTGGTGGCCCCCTGGGGGCCCTTCAGGCCAGCTAGGTCTTTGGGTCCTGGCTCCTTCGCTTTGGGAGCTGTTGCTGGATATTGGGCATGTTGGCCGGAGAGTGCTTCTCGGGCCGCGAACTGCAACCTTGCTGGTATCTCCCAGGTTCTCAGCCTAAAGAAAGCCCCCAGACCCAAATGGAGAGGGGCTGCTTGGGGGCCCCCTGGGGGCCCTTCAGGCCAGCTAGGTCTTTGGGTCCTGGCTCCTTCGCTTTGGGAGCTGTTGCTGCAGTTGGGCATGTTGGCCGGAGAGTGCTTCTCGGGCCGCGAACTGTAACTTGCAGGTACCTCTCAGGTATACATGCCCAACGAAAGCCCCCAGACCCAAATGGAGAGGGGCTGCTTGGTGGCCTTCTGGGGGCCCTTCAGGCCAGCTAGGTCTTTGGGTCCTGGCTCCTTCGCTTTGGGAGCTGTTGCTGCAGTTGGGCATGTTGGCCGGAGAGTGCTTCTCGGGCCGCGAACTGCAACCTTGCTGGTACCTCCCAGGTTCCCGGCCCAACGAAAGCCCCCAGACCCAAATTGAGAGGGGCTGCTTGGGGGCCCCCTGGGGGCCCTTCAGGCCAGCTAGGTCTTTGGGTCCTGGCTCCTTCGGTTTGGGAGCTGTTGCTGCAGTTGGGCATGTTGGCCGGAGAGTGCTTCTCGGGCCGCGAACTGCAACCTTGCAGGTACCTCCCAGGTTCCCGGCCCAACGAAAGCCCCCAGACCCAAATGGAGAGGGGCTGCTTGGGGGCCCCCTGGGGCCCCTTCAGGCCAGCTAGGTCTTTGTGTCCTGGCTCCTTCGCTTTGGGAGCTGTTGCTGCAGTTGGGCATGTTGGCCGGAGAGTGCTTCTCGGGCCGCGAACTGCAACCTTGCAGGATTCTCCCAGGTTCCCGGCCCAACGAAAGCCCCCAGACCCAAATGGAGAGGGGCTGCTTGGGGGCCCTTTGGGGGCCCTTCAGGCCAGCTAGGTCTTTGGGTCCTGGCTCCTTCGGTTTGGGAGCTGTTGCTGCAGTTGGGCATGTTGGGCGGAGAGTGCTTCTCGGGCCGCGAACTGCAACCTTGCAGGATTCTCCCAGGTTCCCGGCCCAACGAAAGCCCCCAGACCCAAATGGAGAGGGGCTGCTTGGGGGCCCCATGGGGGCCCTTCAGGCCAGCTAGGTCTTTGGGTCCTGGCTCCTTCGGTTTGGGAGCTGTTGCTGCAGTTGGGCATGTTGGCCGGAGAGTGCTTCTCGGGCCGCGAACTGCAACCTTGCAGGTACCTCCCAGGTTCCCGGCCCAACGAAAACCCCCAGACCCAAATGGAGAGGGGCTGCTTGGGGGCCCCCTGGGGGCCCTTCAGGCCAGCTAGGTCTTTGGGTCCTGGCTCCTTCGCTTTGGGAGCTGTTGCTGCAGTTGGGCATGTTGGCCGGAGAGTGCTTCTCGGGCCGCGAACTGTAACTTGCAGGTACGTCTCAGGTATACATGCCCAACGAAAGCCCCCAGACCCAAATGGAGAGGGGCTGCTTGGTGGCCTTCTGGGGGCCCTTCAGGCCAGCTAGGTCTTTGGGTCCTGGCTCCTTCGGTTTGGGAGCTGTTGCTGGATATTGGGCATGTTGGCCGGAGAGTGCTTCTCGGGCCGCGAACTGCAACCTTGCAGGATTCTCCCAGGTTCCCGGCCCAAAAAAAGCCCCCAGACCCAAATGGAGAGGGGCTGCTTGGGGGCCCCCTGGGGGCCCTTCAGGCCAGCTAGGTCTTTGGGTCCTGGCTCCTTCGCTTTGGGAGCTGTTGCTGCAGTTGGGCATGTTGGCCGGAGAGTGCTTCTCGGGCCGCGAACTGCTACCTTGAAGGAATCTCCCAGGTTCCCGGCCCAACGAAAGCCCCCAGACCCAAATGGAGAGGGGCTGCTTGGGGGCCCCCTGGGGGCCCTTCAGGCCAGCTAGGTCTTTGTGTCCTGGCTCCTTCGGTTTGGGAGCTGTTGCTGCAGTTGGGCATGTTGGCCGGAGAGTGCTTCTCGGGCCTCGAACTGCAACCTTGCAGGAATCTCCCAGGTTCCATGCCCAACGAAAGCCCCCAGACCCAAATGGAGAGGGGCTGCTTGGGGGCCCCCTGGGGGCCCTTCAGGCCAGCTAGGTCTTTGGGTCCTGGCTCCTTCGGTTTGGGAGCTGTTGCTGCAGTTGGGCATGTTGGCCGGAGAGTGCTTCTCCGGCCGCGAACTGGAACCTTGCTGGTACCTCCCAGGTTCCCGGCCCAACTAAAGCCCCCAGACCCAAATGGAGAGGAGCTCCTTGGGGGTCCCATGGGGGCCCTTCAGGCCAGCTAGGTCTTTGGGTCCTGGCTCCTTCGGTTTGGGAGCTGTTGCTGCAGTTGAGCATGTTGGTCGGAGAGTGCTTCTCGGGCCGCGAACTGCAACCTTGCAGGTACCTCTCAGGTATCCATGCCCAACGAAAGCCCCCAGACCCAAATTGAGAGGGGCTGCTTGGTGGCCCCCTGGGGGCCCTTCAGGCCAGCTAGGTCTTTGTGTCCTGGCTCCTTCGCTTTGGGAGCTGTTGCTGCAGTTGGGCATGTTGGGCGGAGAGTGCTTCTCGGGCCGCGAACTGTAACTTGCAGGTACCTCTCAGGTATACATGCCCAACGAAAGCCCCCAGACCCAAATGGAGAGGGGCTGCTTGGTGGCCCCCTGGGGGCCCTTCAGGCCAGCTAGGTCTTTGGGTCCTGGCTCCTTCGCTTTGGGAGCTGTTGCTGGATATTGGGCATGTTGGCCGGAGAGTGCTTCTCGGGCCGCGAACTGCAACCTTGCTGGTATCTCCCAGGTTCTCAGCCTAAAGAAAGCCCCCAGACCCAAATGGAGAGGGCCTACTTGGGGGCCCCCTGGGGGCCCTTCAGGCCAGCTAGGTCTTTGGGTCCTGGCTCCTTCGGTTTGGGAGCTGTTGCTGCAGTTGGGCATGTTGTCCGGAGAGTGCTTCTCGGGCCGCGAACTGCAACCTTGCAGGATTCTCCCAGGTTCCATGCCCAACGAAAGCCCCCAGACCCAAAGTGAGAGGGGCTGCTTGGGGGCCCCCTGGGGGCCCTTCAGGCCAGCTAGGTCTTTGTGTCCTGGCTCCTTCGGTTTGGGAGCTGTTGCTGCAGTTGGGCATGTTGGCCGGAGAGTGCTTCTCGGGCCGCGAACTGCAACCTTGCATGAATCTCCCAGGTTCCCGGCCCAACGAAAGCCCCCAGACCCAAATTGAGAGGGGCTGCTTGGGGGCCCCCTGGGGGCCCTTCAGGCCAGCTAGGTCTTTGGGTCCTGGCTCCTTCACTTTGGGAGCTGTTGCTGCAGTTGGGCATGTTGGCCGGAGAGTGCTTCTCGGGCCGCGAACTGCAACCTTGCAGGATTCTCCCAGGTTCCCGGCCCAACGAAAGCCCCAGACCCAAATGGAGAGGGGCTGCTTGGGGGCCCCCTGGGGGCCCTTCAGGCCAGCTAGGTCTTTGGGTCCTGGCTCCTTCGGTTTGGGAGCTGTTGCTGCAGTTGGGCATGTTGGGCGGAGAGTGCTTCTCGGGCCGCGAACTGCAACCTTGCATGAATCTCCCAGGTTCCCGGCCCAACGAAAGCCCCCAGACCCAAATGGAGAGGGGCTGCTTGGGGGCCCCCTGGGGGCCCTTCAGGCCAGCTAGGTCTTTGGGTCCTGGCTCCTTCGCTTTGGGAGCTGTTGCTGCAGTTGGGCATGTTGGCCGGAGAGTGCTTCTCCGGCCGCGAACTGGAACCTTGCTGGTACCTCCCAGGTTCCCGGCCCAACTAAAACCCCCAGACCCAAATGGAGAGGAGCTCCTTGGGGGTCCCATGGGGGCCCTTCAGGCCAGCTAGGTCTTTGGGTCCTGGCTCCTTCGGTTTGGGAGCTGTTGCTGCAGTTGAGCATGTTGGTCGGAGAGTGCTTCTCGGGCCGCGAACTGCAACCTTGCAGGTACCTCTCAGGTATCCATGCCCAACGAAAGCCCCCAGACCCAAATTGAGAGGGGCTGCTTGGGGGCCCCCTGGGGGCCCTTCAGGCCAGCTAGGTCTTTGTGTCCTGGCTCCTTCGCTTTGGGAGCTGTTGCTGCAGTTGGGCATGTTGGGCGGAGAGTGCTTCTCGGGCCGCGAACTGTAACTTGCAGGTACGTCTCAGGTATACATGCCCAACGAAAGCCCCCAGACCCAAATGGAGAGGGGCTGCTTGGTGGCCCCCTGGGGGCCCTTCAGGCCAGCTAGGTCTTTGGGTCCTGGCTCCTTCGCTTTGGGAGCTGTTGCTGGTTATTGGGCATGTTGGGCGGAGAGTGCTTCTCGGGCCGCGAACTGCAACCTTGCTGGTATCTCCCAGGTTCTCAGCCTAAAGAAAGCCCCCAGACCCAAATGGAGAGGGCCTACTTGGGGGCCCCCTGGGGGCCCTTCAGGCCAGCTAGGTCTTTGGGTCCTGGCTCCTTCGGTTTGGGAGCTGTTGCTGCAGTTGGGCATGTTGGCCGGAGAGTGCTTCTCGGGCCGCGAACTGCAACCTTGCAGGATTCTCCCAGGTTCCATGCCCAACGAAAGCCCCCAGACCCAAAGTGAGAGGGGCTGCTTGGGGGCCCCCTGGGGGCCCTTCAGGCCAGCTAGGTCTTTGGGTCCTGGCTCCTTCGCTTTGGGAGCTGTTGCTGCAGTTGGGCATGTTGGCCGGAGAGTGCTTCTCGGGCCGCGAACTGCAACCTTGCATGAATCTCCCAGGTTCCCGGCCCAACGAAAGCCCCCAGACCCAAATTGAGAGGGGCTGCTTGGGGGCCCCCTGGGGGCCCTTCAGGCCAGCTAGGTCTTTGGGTCCTGGCTCCTTCGGTTTGGGAGCTGTTGCTGCAGTTGGGCATGTTGGCCGGAGAGTGCTTCTCCGGCCGCGAACTGGAACCTTGCTGGTACCTCCCAGGTTCCCGGCCCAACTAAAACCCCCAGACCCAAATGGAGAGGAGCTCCTTGGGGGTCCCATGGGGGCCCTTCAGGCCAGCTAGGTCTTTGGGTCCTGGCTCCTTCGGTTTGGGAGCTGTTGCTGCAGTTGAGCATGTTGGGCGGAGAGTGCTTCTCGGGCCGCGAACTGCAACCTTGCAGGTACCTCTCAGGTATCCATGCCCAACGAAAGCCCCCAGACCCAAATGGAGAGGGGCTGCTTGGGGGCCCCCTGGGGGCCCTTCAGGCCAGCTAGGTCTTTGTGTCCTGGCTCCTTCGCTTTGGGAGCTGTTGCTGCAGTTGGGCATGTTGGGCGGAGAGTGCTTCTCGGGCCGCGAACTGTAACTTGCAGGTACCTCTCAGGTATACATGCCCAACGAAAGCCCCCAGACCCAAATGGAGAGGGGCTGCTTGGTGGCCCCCTGGGGGCCCTTCAGGCCAGCTAGGTCTTTGGGTCCTGGCTCCTTCGCTTTGGGAGCTGTTGCTGGATATTGGGCATGTTGGGCGGAGAGTGCTTCTCGGGCCGCGAACTGCAACCTTGCTGGTATCTCCCAGGTTCTCAGCCTAAAGAAAGCCCCCAGACCCAAATGGAGAGGGCCTACTTGGGGGCCCCCTGGGGGCCCTTCAGGCCAGCTAGGTCTTTGGGTCCTGGCTCCTTCGGTTTGGGAGCTGTTGCTGCAGTTGGGCATGTTGGCCGGAGAGTGCTTCTCGGGCCGCGAACTGCAACCTTGCAGGATTCTCCCAGGTTCCATGCCCAACGAAAGCCCCCAGACCCAAAGTGAGAGGGGCTGCTTGGGGGCCCCCTGGGGGCCCTTCAGGCCAGCTAGGTCTTTGGGTCCTGGCTCCTTCGCTTTGGGAGCTGTTGCTGCAGTTGGGCATGTTGGCCGGAGAGTGCTTCTCGGGCCGCGAACTGCAACCTTGCATGAATCTCCCAGGTTCCCGGCCCAACGAAAGCCCCCAGACCCAAATTGAGAGGGGCTGCTTGGGGGCCCCCTGGGGGCCCTTCAGGCCAGCTAGGTCTTTGGGTCCTGGCTCCTTCACTTTGGGAGCTGTTGCTGCAGTTGGGCATGTTGGCCGGAGAGTGCTTCTCGGGCCGCGAACTGCAACCTTGCAGGATTCTCCCAGGTTCCCGGCCCAACGAAAGCCCCAGACCCAAATGGAGAGGGGCTGCTTGGGGGCCCCCTGGGGGCCCTTCAGGCCAGCTAGGTCTTTGGGTCGTGGCTCCTTCGGTTTGGGAGCTGTTGCTGCAGTTGGGCATGTTGGCCGGAGAGTGCTTCTCGGGCCGCGAACTGCAACCTTGCATGAATCTCCCAGGTTCCCGGCCCAACGAAAGCCCCCAGACCCAAATGGAGAGGGGCTGCTTGGGGACCCCCTGGGGGCCCTTCAGGCCAGCTAGGTCTTTGGGTCCTGGCTCCTTCGCTTTGGGAGCTGTTGCTGCAGTTGGGCATGTTGGCCGGAGAGTGCTTCTCCGGCCGCGAACTGGAACCTTGCTGGTACCTCCCAGGTTCCCGGCCCAACTAAAGCCCCCAGACCCAAATGGAGAGGAGCTCCTTGGGGGTCCCATGGGGGCCCTTCAGGCCAGCTAGGTCTTTGGGTCCTGGCTCCTTCGGTTTGGGAGCTGTTGCTGCAGTTGGGCATGTTGGTCGGAGAGTGCTTCTCGGGCCGCGAACTGCAACCTTGCAGGTACCTCTCAGGTATCCATGCCCAACGAAAGCCCCCAGACCCAAATTGAGAGGGGCTGCTTGGGGGCCCCCTGGGGGCCCTTCAGGCCAGCTAGGTCTTTGGGTCCTGGCTCCTTCGCTTTGGGAGCTGTTGCTGCAGTTGGGCATGTTGGGCGGAGAGTGCTTCTCGGGCCGCGAACTGTAACTTGCAGGTACCTCTAAGGTATCCATGCCCAACGAAAGCCCCCAGACCCAAATGGAGAGGGGCTGCTTGGTGGCCTTCTGGGGGCCCTTCAGGCCAGCTAGGTCTTTGGGTCCTGGCTCCTTCGCTTTGGGAGCTGTTGCTGGATATTGGGCATGTTGGCCGGAGAGTGCTTCTCGGGCCGCGAACTGCAACCTTGCTGGTATCTCCCAGGTTCTCAGCCTAAAGAAAGCCCCCAGACCCAAATGGAGAGGGCCTACTTGGGGGCCCCCTGGGGGCCCTTCAGGCCAGCTAGGTCTTTGGGTCCTGGCTCCTTCGGTTTGGGAGCTGTTGCTGCAGTTGGGCATGTTGGGCGGAGAGTGCTTCTCGGGCCGCGAACTGCAACCTTGCAGGTACCTCCCAGGTTCCCGGCCCAACGAAAGCCCCCAGACCCAAATTGAGAGGTGCTGCTTGGGGGCCCCCTGGGGACCCTTCAGGCCAGCTAGGTCTTTGGGTCCTGGCTCCTTCGCTTTGGGAGCTGTTGCTGCAGTTGGGCATGTTGGCCGGAGAGTGCTTCTCGGGCCGCGAACTGCAACCTTGCAGGTACCTCCCAGGTTCCCAGCCCAACGAAAACCCCCAGACCCAAATGGAGAGGGGCTGCTTGGGGGCCCCCTGGGGGCCCTTCAGGCCAGCTAGGTCTTTGGGTCCTGGCTCCTTCGCTTTGGGAGCTGTTGCTGCAGTTGGGCATGTTGGGCGGAGAGTGCTTCTCGGGCCGCGAACTGTAACTTGTAGGTACCTCTCAGTTATACATGCCCAACGAAAGCCCCCAGACCCAAATGGAGAGGGGCTGCTTGGTGGCCTTCTGGGGGCCCTTCAGGCCAGCTAGGTCTTTGGGTCCTGGCTCCTTCGCTTTGGGAGCTGTTGCTGGATATTGGGCATGTTGGCCGGAGAGTGCTTCTCGGGCCGCGAACTGCAACCTTGCAGGATTCTCCCAGGTTCCCGGCCCAAAAAAAGCCCCCAGACCCAAATTGAGAGGAACTTCTTTGGACCCCCTGGGGGCCCTTCAGGCCAGCTAGGTCTTTGGGTCCTGGCTCCTTCGGTTTGGGAGCTGTTGCTGCAGTTGGGCATGTTGGCCGGAGAGTGCTTCTCCGGCGGCGAACTGCAACCTCGCAGGAATCTCCCAGGTTCCCGGCCCAACGAAAGCCCCCAGACCCAAATGGAGAGGGGCTGCTTGGGGGCCCCCTGGGGGCCCTTCAGGCCAGCTAGGTCTTTGGGTCCTGGCTCCTTCGGTTTGGGAGCTGTTGCTGCAGTTGGGCATGTTGGCCGGAGAGTGCTTCTCGGGCCGCGAACTGCAACCTTGCAGGATTCTCCCAGGTTCCCGGCCCAACGAAAGCCCCCAGACCAAAATTGAGAGGGGCTGCTTGGGGCCCCCCTGGGGGCCCTTCAGGCCAGCTAGGTCTTTGGGTCCTGGCTCCTTCGGTTTGGGAGCTGTTGCTGCAGTTGGGCATGTTGGCCGGAGAGTGCTTCTCGGGCCGCGAACTGCAACCTTGCAGGATTCTCCCAGGTTCCATGCCCAACGAAAGCCCCCAGACCCAAAGTGAGAGGGGCTGCTTGGGGGCCCCCTGGGGGCCCTTCAGGCCAGCTAGGTCTTTGGGTCCTGGCTCCTTTGCTTTGGGAGCTGTTGCTGCAGTTGGGCATGTTGGGCGGAGAGTGCTTCTCGGGCCGCGAACTGTAACTTGCAGGTACCTCTCAGGTATACATGCCCAACGAAAGCCCCCAGACCCAAATGGAGAGGGGCTGCTTGGTGGCCCCCTGGGGGCCCTTCAGGCCAGCTAGGTCTTTGGGTCCTGGCTCCTTCGCTTTGGGAGCTGTTGCTGGATATTGGGCATGTTGGGCGGAGAGTGCTTCTCGGGCCGCGAACTGCAACCTTGCTGGTATCTCCCAGGTTCTCAGCCTAAAGAAAGCCCCCAGACCCAAATGGAGAGGGCCTACTTGGGGGCCCCCTGGGGGCCCTTCAGGCCAGCTAGGTCTTTGGGTCCTGGCTCCTTCGGTTTGGGAGCTGTTGCTGCAGTTGGGCATGTTGGCCGGAGAGTGCTTCTCGGGCCGCGAACTGCAACCTTGCAGGATTCTCCCAGGTTCCCGGCCCAACGAAAGCCCCCAGAACAAAATTGAGAGGGGCTGCTTGGGGCCCCCCTGGGGGCCCTTCAGGCCAGCTAGGTCTTTGGGTCCTGGCTCCTTCGGTTTGGGAGCTGTTGCTGCAGTTTGGCATGTTGGCCGGAGAGTGCTTCTCGGGCCGCGAACTGCAACCTTGAAGGAATCTCCCAGGTTCCCGGCCCAACAAAAGCCCCCAGACCCAAATTGAGAGGGGCTGCTTGGGGGCCCCCTGGGGGCCCTTCAGGCCAGCTAGGTCTTTGTGTCCTGGCTCCTTCGGTTTGGGAGCTGTTGCTGCAGTTGGGCATGTTGGCCGGAGAGTGCTTCTCGGGCCTCGAACTGCAACCTTGCAGGAATCTCCCAGGTTCCATGCCCAACGAAAGCCCCCAGACCCAAAGTGAGAGGGGCTGCTTGGGGGCCCCCTGGGGGCCCTTCAGGCCAGCTAGGTCTTTGGGTCCTGGCTCCTTCGCTTTGGGAGCTGTTGCTGCAGTTGGGCATGTTGGCCGGAGAGTGCTTCTCCGGCCGCGAACTGGAACCTTGCTGGTACCTCCCAGGTTCCCGGCCCAACTAAAGCCCCCAGACCCAAATGGAGATGAGCTCCTTGGGGGTCCCATGGGGGCCCTTCAGGCCAGCTAGGTCTTTGGGTCCTGGCTCCTTCGGTTTGGGAGCTGTTGCTGCAGTTGAGCATGTTGGTCGGAGAGTGCTTCTCGGGCCGCGAACTGCAACCTTGCAAGTACCTCTCAGGTATCCATGCCCAACGAAAGCCCCCAGACCCAAATTGAGAGGGGCTGCTTGGTGGCCCCCTGGGGGCCCTTCAGGCCAGCTAGGTCTTTGGGTCCTGGCTCCTTCGCTTTGGGAGCTGTTGCTGCAGTTGGGCATGTTGGCCGGAGAGTGCTTCTCGGGCCGCGAACTGTAACTTGCAGGTACCTCTCAGGTATACATGCCCAACGAAAGCCCCCAGACCCAAATGGAGAGGGGCTGCTTGGTGGCCCCCTGGGGGCCCTTCAGGCCAGCTAGGTCTTTGGGTCCTGGCTCCTTCGCTTTGGGAGCTGTTGCTGGATATTGGGCATGTTGGGCGGAGAGTGCTTCTCGGGCCGCGAACTGCAACCTTGCTGGTATCTCCCAGGTTCTCAGCCTAAAGAAAGCCCCCAGACCCAAATGGAGAGGGCCTACTTGGGGGCCCCCTGGGGGCCCTTCAGGCCAGCTAGGTCTTTGGGTCCTGGCTCCTTCGGTTTGGGAGCTGTTGCTGCAGTTGGGCATGTTGGCCGGAGAGTGCTTCTCGGGACGCGAACTGCAACCTTGCAGGATTCTCCCAGGTTCCCGGCCCAACGAAAGCCCCCAGACCAAAATTGAGAGGGGCTGCTTGGGGCCCCCCTGGGGGCCCTTCAGGCCAGCTAGGTCTTTGGGTCCTGGCTCCTTCGGTTTGGGAGCTGTTGCTGCAGTTGGGCATGTTGGCCGGAGAGTGCTTCTCGGGCCGCGAACTGCAACCTTGCAGGATTCTCCCAGGTTCCCGGCCCAACGAAAGCCCCCAGACCCAAAGTGAGAGGGGCTGCTTGGGGGCCCCCTGGGGGCCCTTCAGGCCAGCTAGGTCTTTGGGTCCTGGCTCCTTCGGTTTGGGAGCTGTTGCTGCAGTTGGGCATGTTGGCCGGAGAGTGCTTCTCGGGCCGCGAACTGCAACCTTGCATGAATCTCCCAGGTTCCCGGCCCAACGAAAGCCCCCAGACCCAAATTGAGAGGGGCTGCTTGGGGGCCCCCTGGGGGCCCTTCAGGCCAGCTAGGTCTTTGGGTCCTGGCTCCTTCACTTTGGGAGCTGTTGCTGCAGTTGGGCATGTTGGCCGGAGAGTGCTTCTCGGGCCGCGAACTGCAACCTTGAAGGATTCTCCCAGGTTCCCGGCCCAACGAAAGCCCCAGACCCAAATGGAGAGGGGCTGCTTGGGGGCCCCCTGGGGGCCCTTCAGGCCAGCTAGGTCTTTGGGTCCTGGCTCCTTCGCTTTGGGAGCTGTTGCTGCAGTTTGGCATGTTGGCCGGAGAGTGCTTCTCGGGCCGCGAACTGCAACCTTGAAGGAATCTCCCAGGTTCCCGGCCCAACAAAAGCCCCCAGACCCAAATTGAGAGGGGCTGCTTGGGGGCCCCCTGGGGGCCCTTCAGGCCAGCTAGGTCTTTGTGTCCTGGCTCCTTCGGTTTGGGAGCTGTTGCTGCAGTTGGGCATGTTGGCCGGAGAGTGCTTCTCGGGCCTCGAACTGCAACCTTGCAGGAATCTCCCAGGTTCCATGCCCAACGAAAGCCCCCAGACCCAAAGTGAGAGGGGCTGCTTGGGGGCCCCCTGGGGGCCCTTCAGGCCAGCTAGGTCTTTGGGTCCTGGCTCCTTCGCTTTGGGAGCTGTTGCTGCAGTTGGGCATGTTGGCCGGAGAGTGCTTCTCCGGCCGCGAACTGGAACCTTGCTGGTACCTCCCAGGTTCCCGGCCCAACTAAAGCCCCCAGACCCAAATGGAGATGAGCTCCTTGGGGGTCCCATGGGGGCCCTTCAGGCCAGCTAGGTCTTTGGGTCCTGGCTCCTTCGGTTTGGGAGCTGTTGCTGCAGTTGAGCATGTTGGTCGGAGAGTGCTTCTCGGGCCGCGAACTGCAACCTTGCAAGTACCTCTCAGGTATCCATGCCCAACGAAAGCCCCCAGACCCAAATTGAGAGGGGCTGCTTGGTGGCCCCCTGGGGGCCCTTCAGGCCAGCTAGGTCTTTGGGTCCTGGCTCCTTCGCTTTGGGAGCTGTTGCTGCAGTTGGGCATGTTGGCCGGAGAGTGCTTCTCGGGCCGCGAACTGTAACTTGCAGGTACCTCTCAGGTATACATGCCCAACGAAAGCCCCCAGACCCAAATGGAGAGGGGCTGCTTGGTGGCCCCCTGGGGGCCCTTCAGGCCAGCTAGGTCTTTGGGTCCTGGCTCCTTCGCTTTGGGAGCTGTTGCTGGATATTGGGCATGTTGGGCGGAGAGTGCTTCTCGGGCCGCGAACTGCAACCTTGCTGGTATCTCCCAGGTTCTCAGCCTAAAGAAAGCCCCCAGACCCAAATGGAGAGGGCCTACTTGGGGGCCCCCTGGGGGCCCTTCAGGCCAGCTAGGTCTTTGGGTCCTGGCTCCTTCGGTTTGGGAGCTGTTGCTGCAGTTGGGCATGTTGGCCGGAGAGTGCTTCTCGGGACGCGAACTGCAACCTTGCAGGATTCTCCCAGGTTCCCGGCCCAACGAAAGCCCCCAGACCAAAATTGAGAGGGGCTGCTTGGGGCCCCCCTGGGGGCCCTTCAGGCCAGCTAGGTCTTTGGGTCCTGGCTCCTTCGGTTTGGGAGCTGTTGCTGCAGTTGGGCATGTTGGCCGGAGAGTGCTTCTCGGGCCGCGAACTGCAACCTTGCAGGATTCTCCCAGGTTCCCGGCCCAACGAAAGCCCCCAGACCCAAAGTGAGAGGGGCTGCTTGGGGGCCCCCTGGGGGCCCTTCAGGCCAGCTAGGTCTTTGGGTCCTGGCTCCTTCGCTTTGGGAGCTGTTGCTGCAGTTGGGCATGTTGGCCGGAGAGTGCTTCTCGGGCCGCGAACTGCAACCTTGCATGAATCTCCCAGGTTCCCGGCCCAACGAAAGCCCCCAGACCCAAATTGAGAGGGGCTGCTTGGGGGCCCCCTGGGGGCCCTTCAGGCCAGCTAGGTCTTTGGGTCCTGGCTCCTTCACTTTGGGAGCTGTTGCTGCAGTTGGGCATGTTGGCCGGAGAGTGCTTCTCGGGCCGCGAACTGCAACCTTGCAGGATTCTCCCAGGTTCCCGGCCCAACGAAAGCCCCAGACCCAAATGGAGAGGGGCTGCTTGGGGGCCCCCTGGGGGCCCTTCAGGCCAGCTAGGTCTTTGGGTCCTGGCTCCTTCGCTTTGGGAGCTGTTGCTGGATATTGGGCATGTTGGCCGGAGAGTGCTTCTCGGGCCGCGAACTGCAACCTTGCATGAATCTCCCAGGTTCCCGGCCCAACGAAAGCCCCCAGACCCAAATTGAGAGGGGCTGCTTGGGGGCCCCCTGGGGGCCCTTCAGGCCAGCTAGGTCTTTGGGTCCTGGCTCCTTCGCTTTTGGAGCTGTTGCTGCAGTTGGGCATGTTGGGCAGAGAGTGCTTCTCGGGCCGCGAAGTGCTACCTTGAAGGAATCTCCCAGGTTCCCGGCCCAACGAAAGCCCCCAGACCCAAATTGAGAGGGGCTGCTTGGGGGCCCCCTGGGGGCCCTTCAGGCCAGCTAGGTCTTTGGGTCCTGGCTCCTTCGGTTTGGGAGCTGTTGCTGCAGTTGGGCATGTTGGCCGGAGAGTGCTTCTCGGGCCGCGAACTGCAACCTTGCAGGATTCTCCCAGGTTCCCGGCCCAACGAAAGCCCCCAGACCCAAATTGAGAGGGGCTGCTTGGGGGCCCCCTGGGGGCCCTTCAGGCCAGCTAGGTCTTTGGGTCCTGGCTCCTTCGCTTTGGGAGCTGTTGCTGCAGTTGGGCATGTTGGCCGGAGAGTGCTTCTCGGGCCGCGAACTGCAACCTTGCAGGATTCTCCCAGGTTCCCGGCCCAACGAAAGCCCCCAGACCCAAATTGAGAGGGGCTGCTTGGGGGCCCCCTGGGGGCCCTTCAGGCCAGCTAGGTCTTTGGGTCCTGGCTCCTTCGCTTTGGGAGCTGTTGCTGCAGTTGGGCATGTTGGCCGGAGAGTGCTTCTCGGGCCGCGAACTGCAACCTTGCAGGATTCTCCCAGGTTCCCGGCCCAACGAAAGCCCCCAGACCCAAATTGAGAGGGGCTGCTTGGGGGCCCCCTGGGGGCCCTTCAGGCCAGCTAGGTCTTTGGGTCCTGGCTCCTTCGGTTTGGGAGCTGTTGCTGCAGTTGGGCATGTTGGCCGGAGAGTGCTTCTCGGGCCGCGAACTGCAACCTTGCAGGATTCTCCCAGGTTCCCGGCCCAACGAAAGCCCCCAGACCCAAATTGAGAGGGGCTGCTTGGGGGCCCCCTGGGGGCCCTTCAGGCCAGCTAGGTCTTTGGGTCCTGGCTCCTTCGGTTTGGGAGCTGTTGCTGCAGTTGGGCATGTTGGCCGGAGAGTGCTTCTCGGGCCGCGAACTGCAACCTTGCTGGTATCTCCCAGGTTATCATCCTAAAGAAAGCCCCCAGACCCAAATGGAGAGGGGCTGCTTGGGGGCCCCCTGGGGGCCCTTCAGGCCAGCTAGGTCTTTGTGTCCTGGCTCATTCGGTTTGGGAGCTGTTGTTGACGTTGGGCATGTTGGCCGGAGAGTGCTTCTCGGGCCTCGAACTGCAACCTTGCAGGAATCTCCCAGGTTCCCGGCCCAACAAAAGCCCCCAGACCCAAATGGAGAGGGGCTGCTTGGGGGCCCCCTGGGGGCCCTTCAGGCCAGCTAGGTCTTTGGGTCCTGGCTCCTTCGCTTTGGGAGCTGTTGCTGCAGTTGGGCATGTTGGCCGGAGAGTGCTTCTCGGGCCGCGAACTGCAACCTTGCAGGAATCTCCCAGGTTCCATGCCCAACAAAGCCCCCAGACCCAAATGGAGAGGGGCTGCTTGGGGGCCCCCTGGGGGCCCTTCAGGCCAGCTAGGTCTTTGGGTCCTGGCTCCTTCGCTTTGGGAGCTGTTGCTGCAGTTGGGCATGTTGGCCGGAGAGTGCTTCTCCGGCCGCGAACTGCAACCTTGCAGGAATCTCCCAGGTTCCCGGCCCAACTAAAGCCCCCAGACCCAAATGGAGAGTAGCTCCTTGGGGGCCCCATGGGGGCCCTTCAGGCCAGCTAGGTCTTTGGGTCCTGGCTCCTTCGGTTTGGGAGCTGTTGCTGCAGTTGGGCATGTTGGCCGGAGAGTGCTTCTCGGGCCGCGAACTGCAACCTCGCAGGAATCTCCCAGGTTCCCGGCCCAACGAAAGGCCCCAGACCCAAATTGAGAGGGGCTGCTTGGGGGCCCCCTGGGGGCCCTTCAGGCCAGCTAGGTCTTTGGGTCCTGGCTCCTTCGGTTTGGGAGCTGTTGCTGCAGTTGGGCATGTTGGCCGGAGAGTGCTTCTCGGGCCGCGAACTGCAACCTTGCAGGATTCTCCCAGGTTCCCGGCCCAACAAAAGCCCCCAGACCAAAATTGAGAGGGGCTGCTTGGGGCCCCCCTGGGGGCCCTTCAGGCCAGCTAGGTCTTTGTGTCCTGGCTCATTCGGTTTGGGAGCTGTTGCTGCAGTTGGGCATGTTGGCCGGAGAGTGCTTCTCGGGCCTCGAACTGCAACCTTGCAGGAATCTCCCAGGTTCCCGGCCCAACAAAAGCCCCCAGACCCAAATGGAGAGGGGCTGCTTGGGGGCCCCCTGGGGGCCCTTCAGGCCAGCTAGGTCTTTGGGTCCTGGCTCCTTCGCTTTGGGAGCTGTTGCTGCAGTTGGGCATGTTGGCCGGAGAGTGCTTCTCGGGCCGCGAACTGCAACCTTGCAGGAATCTCCCAGGTTCCATGCCCAACAAAAGCCCCCAGACCCAAATGGAGAGGGGCTGCTTGGGGGCCCCCTGGGGGCCCTTCAGGCCAGCTAGGTCTTTGGGTCCTGGCTCCTTCGCTTTGGGAGCTGTTGCTGCAGTTGGGCATGTTGGCCGGAGAGTGCTTCTCCGGCCGCGAACTGCAACCTTGCAGGAATCTCCCAGGTTCCCGGCCCAACTAAAGCCCCCAGACCCAAATGGAGAGTAGCTCCTTGGGGGCCCCATGGGGGCCCTTCAGGCCAGCTAGGTCTTTGGGTCCTGGCTCCTTCGGTTTGGGAGCTGTTGCTGCAGTTGGGCATGTTGGCCGGAGAGTGCTTCTCGGGCCGCGAACTGCAACCTCGCAGGAATCTCCCAGGTTCCCGGCCCAACGAAAGGCCCCAGACCCAAATTGAGAGGGGCTGCTTGGGGGCCCCCTGGGGGCCCTTCAGGCCAGCTAGGTCTTTGGGTCCTGGCTCCTTCGGTTTGGGAGCTGTTGCTGCAGTTGGGCATGTTGGCCGGAGAGTGCTTCTCGGGCCGCGAACTGCAACCTTGCAGGATTCTCCCAGGTTCCCGGCCCAACAAAAGCCCCCAGACCAAAATTGAGAGGGGCTGCTTGGGGCCCCCCTGGGGGCCCTTCAGGCCAGCTAGGTCTTTGTGTCCTGGCTCATTCGGTTTGGGAGCTGTTGTTGACGTTGGGCATGTTGGCCGGAGAGTGCTTCTCGGGCCTCGAACTGCAACCTTGCAGGAATCTCCCAGGTTCCCGGCCCAACAAAAGCCCCCAGACCCAAATGGAGAGGGGCTGCTTGGGGGCCCCCTGGGGGCCCTTCAGGCCAGCTAGGTCTTTGGGTCCTGGCTCCTTCGCTTTGGGAGCTGTTGCTGCAGTTGGGCATGTTGGCCGGAGAGTGCTTCTCGGGCCGCGAACTGCAACCTTGCAGGAATCTCCCAGGTTCCATGCCCAACAAAAGCCCCCAGACCCAAATGGAGAGGGGCTGCTTGGGGGCCCCCTGGGGGCCCTTCAGGCCAGCTAGGTCTTTGGGTCCTGGCTCCTTCGCTTTGGGAGCTGTTGCTGCAGTTGGGCATGTTGGCCGGAGAGTGCTTCTCCGGCCGCGAACTGCAACCTTGCAGGAATCTCCCAGGTTCCCGGCCCAACTAAAGCCCCCAGACCCAAATGGAGAGTAGCTCCTTGGGGGCCCCATGGGGGCCCTTCAGGCCAGCTAGGTCTTTGGGTCCTGGCTCCTTCGGTTTGGGAGCTGTTGCTGCAGTTGGGCATGTTGGCCGGAGAGTGCTTCTCCGGCCGCGAACTGCAACCTCGCAGGAATCTCCCAGGTTCCCGGCCCAACGAAAGGCCCCAGACCCAAATTGAGAGGGGCTGCTTGGGGGCCCCCTGGGGGCCCTTCAGGCCAGCTAGGTCTTTGGGTCCTGGCTCCTTCGGTTTGGGAGCTGTTGCTGCAGTTGGGCATGTTGGCCGGAGAGTGCTTCTCGGGCCGCGAACTGCAACCTTGCAGGATTCTCCCAGGTTCCCGGCCCAACAAAAGCCCCCAGACCAAAATTGAGAGGGGCTGCTTGGGGCCCCCCTGGGGGCCCTTCAGGCCAGCTAGGTCTTTGGGTCCTGGCTCCTTCGGTTTGGGAGCTGTTGCTGCAGTTGGGCATGTTGGCCGGAGAGTGCTTCTCGGGCCGCGAACTGTAACCTTGCAGGATTCTCCCAGGTTCCATGCCCAACGGAAGCCCCCAGACCCAAATTGAGAGGGGCTGCTTGGGGGCCCCCTGGGGGCCCTTCAGGCCAGCTAGGTCTTTGGGTCCTGGCTCCTTCGCTTTGGGAGCTGTTGCTGCAGTTGGGCATGTTGGCCGGAGAGTGCTTCTCGGGCCGCGAACTGCAACCTTGCATGAATCTCCCAGGTTCCCGGCCCAACGAAAGCCCCCAGACCCAAATTGAGAGGGGCTGCTTGGGGGCCCCCTGGGGGCCCTTCAGGCCAGCTAGGTCTTTGGGTCCTGGCTCCTTCGCTTTGGGAGCTGTTGCTGCAGTTGGGCATGTTGGGCGGAGAGTGCTTCTCGGGCCGCGAACTGCTACCTTGAAGGAATCTCCCAGGTTCCCGGCCCAACGAAAGCCCCCAGACCCAAATGGAGAGGGGCTGCTTGGGGGCCCCCTGGGGGCCCTTCAGGCCAGCTAGGTCTTTGTGTCCTGGCTCCTTCGGTTTGGGAGCTGTTGCTGCAGTTGGGCATGTTGGCCGGAGAGTGCTTCTCGGGCCTCGAACTGCAACCTTGCAGGAATCTCCCAGGTTCCATGCCCAACGAAAGCCCCCAGACCCAAATGGAGAGGGGCTGCTTGGGGGCCCCCTGGGGGCCCTTCAGGCCAGCTAGGTCTTTGGGTCCTGGCTCCTTCGCTTTGGGAGCTGTTGCTGCAGTTGGGCATGTTGGCCGGAGAGTGCTTCTCCGGCCGCGAACTGGAACCTTGCTGGTACCTCCCAGGTTCCCGGCCCAACTAAAGCCCCCAGACCCAAATGGAGAGGAGCTCCTTGGGGGTCCCATGGGGGCCCTTCAGGCCAGCTAGGTCTTTGGGTCCTGGCTCCTTCGGTTTGGGAGCTGTTGCTGCAGTTGAGCATGTTGGTCGGAGAGTGCTTCTCGGGCCGCGAACTGCAACCTTGCAGGTACCTCTCAGGTATCCATGCCCAACGAAAGCCCCCAGACCCAAATGGAGAGGGGCTGCTTGGTGGCCCCCTGGGGGCCCTTCAGGCCAGCTAGGTCTTTGTGTCCTGGCTCCTTCGCTTTGGGAGCTGTTGCTGCAGTTGGGCATGTTGGGCGGAGAGTGCTTCTCGGGCCGCGAACTGTAACTTGCAGGTACCTCTCAGGTATACATGCCCAACGAAAGCCCCCAGACCCAAATGGAGAGGGGCTGCTTGGTGGCCCCCTGGGGGCCCTTCAGGCCAGCTAGGTCTTTGGGTCCTGGCTCCTTCGCTTTGGGAGCTGTTGCTGGATATTGGGCATGTTGGCCGGAGAGTGCTTCTCGGGCCGCGAACTGCAACCTTGCTGGTATCTCCCAGGTTCTCAGCCTAAAGAAAGCCCCCAGACCCAAATGGAGAGGGCCTACTTGGGGGGCCCCTGGGGGCCCTTCAGGCCAGCTAGGTCTTTGGGTCCTGGCTCCTTCGCTTTGGGAGCTGTTGCTGCAGTTGGGCATGTTGGCCGGAGAGTGCTTCTCGGGCCGCGAACTGCAACCTTGCAGGATTCTCCCAGGTTCCATGCCCAACGAAAGCCCCCAGACCCAAAGTGAGAGGGGCTGCTTGGGGGCCCCCTGGGGGCCCTTCAGGCCAGCTAGGTCTTTGGGTCCTGGCTCCTTCGCTTTGGGAGCTGTTGCTGCAGTTGGGCATGTTGGCCGGAGAGTGCTTCTCGGGCCGCGAACTGCAACCTTGCATGAATCTCCCAGGTTCCCGGCCCAACGAAAGCCCCCAGACCCAAATTGAGAGGGGCTGCTTGGGGGCCCCCTGGGGGCCCTTCAGGCCAGCTAGGTCTTTGGGTCCTGGCTCCTTCACTTTGGGAGCTGTTGCTGCAGTTGGGCATGTTGGCCGGAGAGTGCTTCTCGGGCCGCGAACTGCAACCTTGCAGGATTCTCCCAGGTTCCCGGCCCAACGAAAGCCCCAGACCCAAATGGAGAGGGGCTGCTTGGGGGCCCCCTGGGGGCCCTTCAGGCCAGCTAGGTCTTTGGGTCGTGGCTCCTTCGGTTTGGGAGCTGTTGCTGCAGTTGGGCATGTTGGCCGGAGAGTGCTTCTCGGGCCGCGAACTGCAACCTTGCATGAATCTCCCAGGTTCCCGGCCCAACGAAAGCCCCCAGACCCAAATGGAGAGGGGCTGCTTGGGGGCCCCCTGGGGGCCCTTCAGGCCAGCTAGGTCTTTGGGTCCTGGCTCCTTCGGTTTGGGAGCTGTTGCTGCAGTTGAGCATGTTGGTCGGAGAGTGCTTCTCGGGCCGCGAACTGCAACCTTGCAGGTACCTCTCAGGTATCCATGCCCAACGAAAGCCCCCAGACCCAAATTGAGAGGGGCTGCTTGGGGGCCCCCTGGGGGCCCTTCAGGCCAGCTAGGTCTTTGTGTCCTGGCTCCTTCGCTTTGGGAGCTGTTGCTGCAGTTGGGCATGTTGGGCGGAGAGTGCTTCTCGGGCCGCGAACTGTAACTTGCAGGTACCTCTCAGGTATACATGCCCAACGAAAGCCCCCAGACCCAAATGGAGAGGGGCTGCTTGGTGGCCTTCTGGGGGCCCTTCAGGCCAGCTAGGTCTTTGGGTCCTGGCTCCTTCGCTTTGGGAGCTGTTGCTGGATATTGGGCATGTTGGCCGGAGAGTGCTTCTCGGGCCGCGAACTGCAACCTTGCTGGTATCTCCCAGGTTCTCAGCCTAAAGAAAGCCCCCAGACCCAAATGGAGAGGGCCTACTTGGGGGCCCCCTGGGGGCCCTTCAGGCCAGCTAGGTCTTTGGGTCCTGGCTCCTTCGGTTTGGGAGCTGTTGCTGCAGTTGGGCATGTTGGGCGGAGAGTGCTTCTCGGGCCGCGAACTGCAACCTTGCAGGTACCTCCCAGGTTCCCGGCCCAACGAAAGCCCCCAGACCCAAATTGAGAGGTGCTGCTTGGGGGCCCCCTGGGGACCCTTCAGGCCAGCTAGGTCTTTGGGTCCTGGCTCCTTCGCTTTGGGAGCTGTTGCTGCAGTTGGGCATGTTGGCCGGAGAGTGCTTCTCGGGCCGCGAACTGCAACCTTGCAGGATTCTCCCAGGTTCCCGGCCCAACGAAAGCCCCCAGACCCAAATGGAGAGGGGCTGCTTGGGGGCCCTTTGGGGGCCCTTCAGGCCAGCTAGGTCTTTGGGTCCTGGCTCCTTCGCTTTGGGAGCTGTTGCTGCAGTTGGGCATGTTGGCCGGAGAGTGCTTCTCGGGCCGCGAACTGCAACCTTGCAGGATTCTCCCAGGTTCCCGGCCCAACGAAAGCCCCCAGACCCAAATGGAGAGGGGCTGCTTGGGGGCCCCATGGGGGCCCTTCAGGCCAGCTAGGTCTTTGGGTCCTGGCTCCTTCGGTTTGGGAGCTGTTGCTGCAGTTGGGCATGTTGGCCGGAGAGTGCTTCTCGGGCCGCGAACTGCAACCTTGCAGGTACCTCCCAGGTTCCCGGCCCAACGAAAACCCCCAGACCCAAATGGAGAGGGGCTGCTTGGGGGCCCCCTGGGGGCCCTTCAGGCCAGCTAGGTCTTTGGGTCCTGGCTCCTTCGCTTTGGGAGCTGTTGCTGCAGTTGGGCATGTTGGGCGGAGAGTGCTTCTCGGGCCGCGAACTGTAACTTGCAGGTACCTCTCAGGTATACATGCCCAACGAAAGCCCCCAGACCCAAATGGAGAGGGGCTGCTTGGTGGCCTTCTGGGGGCCCTTCAGGCCAGCTAGGTCTTTGGGTCCTGGATCCTTCGGTTTGGGAGCTGTTGCTGGATATTTGGCATGTTGGCCGGAGAGTGCTTCTCGGGCCGCGAACTGCAACCTTGCAGGATTCTCCCAGGTTCCCGGCCCAAAAAAAGCCCCCAGACCCAAATTGAGAGGGACTTCTTTGGACCCCCTGGGGGCCCTTCAGGCCAGCTAGGTCTTTGGGTCCTGGCTCCTTCGGTTTGGGAGCTGTTGCTGCAGTTGGGCATGTTGGCCGGAGAGTGCTTCTCCGGCGGCGAACTGCAACCTTGCAGGAATCTCCCAGGTTCCCGGCCCAACTAAAGCCCCCAGACCCAAATGGAGAGTAGCTCCTTGGGGGCCCCCTGGGGGCCCTTCAGGCCAGCTAGGTCTTTGGGTCCTGGCTCCTTCGGTTTGGGAGCTGTTGCTGCAGTTGGGCATGTTGGCCGGAGAGTGCTTCTCGGGCCGCGAACTACAACCTCGCAGGAATCTCCCAGGTTCCCGGCCCAACGAAAGGCCCCAGACCCAAATTGAGAGGGGCTGCTTGGGGGCCCCCTGGGGGCCCTTCAGGCCAGCTAGGTCTTTGGGTCCTGGCTCCTTCGGTTTGGGAGCTGTTGCTGCAGTTGGGCATGTTGGCCGGAGAGTGCTTCTCGGGCCGCGAACTGCAACCTTGCAGGATTCTCCCAGGTTCCCGGCCCAACGAAAGCCCCCAGACCAAAATTGAGAGGGGCTGCTTGGGGCCCCCCTGGGGGCCCTTCAGGCCAGCTAGGTCTTTGGGTCCTGGCTCCTTCGCTTTGGGAGCTGTTGCTGCAGTTGGGCATGTTGGCCGGAGAGTGCTTCTCGGGCCGCGAACTGCAACCTTGCATGAATCTCCCAGGTTCCCGGCCCAACGAAAGCCCCCAGACCCAAATTGAGAGGGGCTGCTTGGGGGCCCCCTGGGGGCCCTTCAGGCCAGCTAGGTCTTTGGGTCCTGGCTCCTTCGCTTTTGGAGCTGTTTCTGCAGTTGGGCATGTTGGGCGGAGAGTGCTTCTCGGGCCGCGAACTGCAACCTTGCAGGATTCTCCCAGGTTCCCGGCCCAACGAAAGCCCCCAGACCCAAATTGAGAGGGGCTGCTTGGGGGCCCCCTGGGGGCCCTTCAGGCCAGCTAGGTCTTTGTGTCCTGGCTCATTCGGTTTGGGAGCTGTTGCTGCAGTTGGGCATGTTGGCCGGAGAGTGCTTCTCGGGCCTCGAACTGCAACCTTGCAGGAATCTCCCAGGTTCCATGCCCAACGAAAGCCCCCAGACCCAAATGGAGAGGGGCTGCTTGGGGGCCCCCTGGGGGCCCTTCAGGCCAGCTAGGTCTTTGGGTCCTGGCTCCTTCGCTTTGGGAGCTGTTGCTGCAGTTGGGCATGTTGGCTGGAGAGTGCTTCTCCGGCCGCGAACTGGAACCTTGCTGGTACCTCCCAGGTTCCCGGCCCAACTAAAGCCCCCAGACCCAAATGGAGAGGAGCTCCTTGGGGGTCCCATGGGGGCCCTTCAGGCCAGCTAGGTCTTTGGGTCCTGGCTCCTTCGGTTTGGGAGCTGTTGCTGCAGTTGAGCATGTTGGTCGGAGAGTGCTTCTCGGGCCGCGAACTGCAACCTTGCAGGTACCTCTCAGGTATCCATGCCCAACGAAAGCCCCCAGACCCAAATTGAGAGGGGCTGCTTGGTGGCCCCCTGGGGGCCCTTCAGGCCAGCTAGGTCTTTGTGTCCTGGCTCCTTCGCTTTGGGAGCTGTTGCTGCAGTTGGGCATGTTGGGCGGAGAGTGCTTCTCGGGCCGCGAACTGTAACTTGCAGGTACCTCTCAGGTATACATGCCCAACGAAAGCCCCCAGACCCAAATGGAGAGGGGCTGCTTGGTGGCCCCCTGGGGGCCCTTCAGGCCAGCTAGGTCTTTGGGTCCTGGCTCCTTCGCTTTGGGAGCCGTTGCTGGATATTGGGCATGTTGGCCGGAGAGTGCTTCTCGGGCCGCGAACTGCAACCTTGCTGGTATCTCCCAGGTTCTCAGCCTAAAGAAAGCCCCCAGACCCAAATGGAGAGGGCCTACTTGGGGGCCCCCTGGGGGCCCTTCAGGCCAGCTAGGTCTTTGGGTCCTGGCTCCTTCGGTTTGGGAGCTGTTGCTGCAGTTGGGCATGTTGGCCGGAGAGTGCTTCTCGGGCCGCGAACTGCAACCTTGCAGGATTCTCCCAGGTTCCATGCCCAACGAAAGCCCCCAGACCCAAAGTGAGAGGGGCTGCTTGGGGGCCCCCTGGGGGCCCTTCAGGCCAGCTAGGTCTTTGGGTCCTGGCTCCTTCGCTTTGGGAGCTGTTGCTGCAGTTGGGCATGTTGGCCGGAGAGTGCTTCTCGGGCCGCGAACTGCAACCTTGCATGAATCTCCCAGGTTCCCGGCCCAACGAAAGCCCCCAGACCCAAATTGAGAGGGGCTGCTTGGGGGCCCCCTGGGGGCCCTTCAGGCCAGCTAGGTCTTTGGGTCCTGGCTCCTTCACTTTGGGAGCTGTTGCTGCAGTTGGGCATGTTGGCCGGAGAGTGCTTCTCGGGCCGCGAACTGCAACCTTGCAGGATTCTCCCAGGTTCCCGGCCCAACGAAAGCCCCAGACCCAAATGGAGAGGGGCTGCTTGGGGGCCCCCTGGGGGCCCTTCAGGCCAGCTAGGTCTTTGGGTCGTGGCTCCTTCGGTTTGGGAGCTGTTGCTGCAGTTGGGCATGTTGGGCGGAGAGTGCTTCTCGGGCCGCGAACTGCAACCTTGCATGAATCTCCCAGGTTCCCGGCCCAACGAAAGCCCCCAGACCCAAATGGAGAGGGGCTGCTTGGGGGCCCCCTGGGGGCCCTTCAGGCCAGCTAGGTCTTTGGGTCCTGGCTCCTTCGCTTTGGGAGCTGTTGCTGCAGTTGGGCATGTTGGCCGGAGAGTGCTTCTCCGGCCGCGAACTGGAACCTTGCTGGTACCTCCCAGGTTCCCGGCCCAACTAAAGCCCCCAGACCCAAATGGAGAGGAGCTCCTTGGGGGTCCCATGGGGGCCCTTCAGGCCAGCTAGGTCTTTGGGTCCTGGCTCCTTCGGTTTGGGAGCTGTTGCTGCAGTTGAGCATGTTGGTCGGAGAGTGCTTCTCGGGCCGCGAACTGCAACCTTGCAGGTACCTCTCAGGTATCCATGCCCAACGAAAGCCCCCAGACCCAAATTGAGAGGGGCTGCTTGGGGGCCCCCTGGGGGCCCTTCAGGCCAGCTAGGTCTTTGTGTCCTGGCTCCTTCGCTTTGGGAGCTGTTGCTGCAGTTGGGCATGTTGGGCGGAGAGTGCTTCTCGGGCCGCGAACTGTAACTTGCAGGTACCTCTCAGGTATACATGCCCAACGAAAGCCCCCAGACCCAAATGGAGAGGGGCTGCTTGGGGGCCCCCTGGGGGCCCTTCAGGCCAGCTAGGTCTTTGGGTCCTGGCTCCTTCGCTTTGGGAGCTGTTGCTGCAGTTGGGCATGTTGGCCGGAGAGTGCTTCTCCGGCCGCGAACTGGAACCTTGCTGGTACCTCCCAGGTTCCCGGCCCAACTAAAGCCCCCAGACCCAAATGGAGAGGAGCTCCTTGGGGGTCCCATTGGGGCCCTTCAGGCCAGCTAGGTCTTTGGGTCCTGGCTCCTTCGGTTTGGGAGCTGTTGCTGCAGTTGAGCATGTTGGTCGGAGAGTGCTTCTCGGGCCGCGAACTGCAACCTTGCAGGTACCTCTCAGGTATCCATGCCCAACGAAAGCCCCCAGACCCAAATTGAGAGGGGCTGCTTGGTGGCCCCCTGGGGGCCCTTCAGGCCAGCTAGGTCTTTGTGTCCTGGCTCCTTCGCTTTGGGAGCTGTTGCTGCAGTTGGGCATGTTGGGCGGAGAGTGCTTCTCGGGCCGCGAACTGTAACTTGCAGGTACCTCTCAGGTATACATGCCCAACGAAAGCCCCCAGACCCAAATGGAGAGGGGCTGCTTGGTGGCCCCCTGGGGGCCCTTCAGGCCAGCTAGGTCTTTGGGTCCTGGCTCCTTCGCTTTGGGAGCCGTTGCTGGATATTGGGCATGTTGGCCGGAGAGTGCTTCTCGGGCCGCGAACTGCAACCTTGCTGGTATCTCCCAGGTTCTCAGCCTAAAGAAAGCCCCCAGACCCAAATGGAGAGGGCCTACTTGGGGGCCCCCTGGGGGCCCTTCAGGCCAGCTAGGTCTTTGGGTCCTGGCTCCTTCGGTTTGGGAGCTGTTGCTGCAGTTGGGCATGTTGGCCGGAGAGTGCTTCTCGGGCCGCGAACTGCAACCTTGCAGGATTCTCCCAGGTTCCATGCCCAACGAAAGCCCCCAGACCCAAAGTGAGAGGGGCTGCTTGGGGGCCCCCTGGGGGCCCTTCAGGCCAGCTAGGTCTTTGGGTCCTGGCTCCTTCGCTTTGGGAGCTGTTGCTGCAGTTGGGCATGTTGGCCGGAGAGTGCTTCTCGGGCCGCGAACTGCAACCTTGCATGAATCTCCCAGGTTCCCGGCCCAACGAAAGCCCCCAGACCCAAATTGAGAGGGGCTGCTTGGGGGCCCCCTGGGGGCCCTTCAGGCCAGCTAGGTCTTTGGGTCCTGGCTCCTTCACTTTGGGAGCTGTTGCTGCAGTTGGGCATGTTGGCCGGAGAGTGCTTCTCGGGCCGCGAACTGCAACCTTGCAGGATTCTCCCAGGTTCCCGGCCCAACGAAAGCCCCAGACCCAAATGGAGAGGGGCTGCTTGGGGGCCCCCTGGGGGCCCTTCAGGCCAGCTAGGTCTTTGGGTCCTGGCTCCTTCGCTTTGGGAGCTGTTGCTGCAGTTGGGCATGTTGGGCGGAGAGTGCTTCTCGGGCCGCGAACTGCAACCTTGCATGAATCTCCCAGGTTCCCGGCCCAACGAAAGCCCCCAGACCCAAATGGAGAGGGGCTGCTTGGGGGCCCCCTGGGGGCCCTTCAGGCCAGCTAGGTCTTTGGGTCCTGGCTCCTTCGCTTTGGGAGCTGTTGCTGCAGTTGGGCATGTTGGCCGGAGAGTGCTTCTCCGGCCGCGAACTGGAACCTTGCTGGTACCTCCCAGGTTCCCGGCCCAACTAAAGCCCCCAGACCCAAATGGAGAGGAGCTCCTTGGGGGTCCCATGGGGGCCCTTCAGGCCAGCTAGGTCTTTGGGTCCTGGCTCCTTCGGTTTGGGAGCTGTTGCTGCAGTTGGGCATGTTGGCCGGAGAGTGCTTCTCGGGCCGCGAACTGCAACCTTGCAGGTACCTCTCAGGTATCCATGCCCAACGAAAGCCCCCAGACCCAAATTGAGAGGGGCTGCTTGGGGGCCCCCTGGGGGCCCTTCAGGCCAGCTAGGTCTTTGTGTCCTGGCTCCTTCGCTTTGGGAGCTGTTGCTGCAGTTGGGCATGTTGGGCGGAGAGTGCTTCTCGGGCCGCGAACTGTAACTTGCAGGTACCTCTCAGGTATACATGCCCAACGAAAGCCCCCAGACCCAAATGGAGAGGGGCTGCTTGGTGGCCTTCTGGGGGCCCTTCAGGCCAGCTAGGTCTTTGGGTCCTGGCTCCTTCGCTTTGGGAGCTGTTGCTGGATATTGGGCATGTTGGCCGGAGAGTGCTTCTCGGGCCGCGAACTGCAACCTTGCTGGTATCTCCCAGGTTCTCAGCCTAAAGAAAGCCCCCAGACCCAAATGGAGAGGGCCTACTTGGGGGCCCCCTGGGGGCCCTTCAGGCCAGCTAGGTCTTTGGGTCCTGGCTCCTTCGGTTTGGGAGCTGTTGCTGCAGTTGGGCATGTTGGGCGGAGAGTGCTTCTCGGGCCGCGAACTGCAACCTTGCAGGTACCTCCCAGGTTCCCGGCCCAACGAAAGCCCCCAGACCCAAATTGAGAGGTGCTGCTTGGGGGCCCCCTGGGGACCCTTCAGGCCAGCTAGGTCTTTGGGTCCTGGCTCCTTCGCTTTGGGAGCTGTTGCTGCAGTTGGGCATGTTGGCCGGAGAGTGCTTCTCGGGCCGCGAACTGCAACCTTGCAGGATTCTCCCAGGTTCCCGGCCCAACGAAAGCCCCCAGACCCAAATGGAGAGGGGCTGCTTGGGGGCCCTTTGGGGGCCCTTCAGGCCAGCTAGGTCTTTGGGTCCTGGCTCCTTCGGTTTGGGAGCTGTTGCTGCAGTTGGGCATGTTGGCCGGAGAGTGCTTCTCGGGCCGCGAACTGCAACCTTGCAGGATTCTCCCAGGTTCCCGGCCCAACGAAAGCCCCCAGACCCAAATGGAGAGGGGCTGCTTGGGGGCCCCATGGGGGCCCTTCAGGCCAGCTAGGTCTTTGGGTCCTGGCTCCTTCGGTTTGGGAGCTGTTGCTGCAGTTGGGCATGTTGGCCGGAGAGTGCTTCTCGGGCCGCGAACTGCAACCTTGCAGGTACCTCCCAGGTTCCCATGCCCAACGAAAACCCCCAGACCCAAATGGAGAGGGGCTGCTTGGGGGCCCCCTGGGGGCCCTTCAGGCCAGCTAGGTCTTTGGGTCCTGGCTCCTTCGGTTTGGGAGCTGTTGCTGCAGTTGGGCATGTTGGGCGGAGAGTGCTTCTCGGGCCGCGAACTGTAACTTGCAGGTACCTCTCAGGTATACATGCCCAACGAAAGCCCCCAGACCCAAATGGAGAGGGGCTGCTTGGTGGCCTTCTGGGGGCCCTTCAGGCCAGCTAGGTCTTTGGGTCCTGGCTCCTTCGCTTTGGGAGCTGTTGCTGGATATTGGGCATGTTGGCCGGAGAGTGCTTCTCGGGCCGCGAACTGCAACCTTGCAGGATTCTCCCAGGTTCCCGGCCCAAAAAAAGCCCCCAGACCCAAATTGAGAGGGACTTCTTTGGACCCCCTGGGGGCCCTTCAGGCCAGCTAGGTCTTTGGGTCCTGGCTCCTTCGGTTTGGGAGCTGTTGCTGCAGTTGGGCATGTTGGCCGGAGAGTGCTTCTCCGGCGGCGAACTGCAACCTTGCAGGAATCTCCCAGGTTCCCGGCCCAACTAAAGCCCCCAGACCCAAATTGAGAGGGGCTGCTTGGGGGCCCCCTGGGGGCCCTTCAGGCCAGCTAGGTCTTTGGGTCCTGGCTCCTTCGGTTTGGGAGCTGTTGCTGCAGTTGGGCATGTTGGCCGGAGAGTGCTTCTCGGGCCGCGAACTGCAACCTTGCAGGATTCTCCCAGGTTCCCGGCCCAACGAAAGCCCCCAGACCAAAATTGAGAGGGGCTGCTTGGGGCCCCCCTGGGGGCCCTTCAGGCCAGCTAGGTCTTTGGGTCCTGGCTCCTTCGGTTTGGGAGCTGTTGCTGCAGTTGGGCATGTTGGCCGGAGAGTGCTTCTCGGGCCGCGAACTGCAACCTTGCAGGATTCTCCCAGGTTCCATGCCCAACGAAAGCCCCCAGACCCAAAGTGAGAGGGGCTGCTTGGGGGCCCCCTGGGGGCCCTTCAGGCCAGCTAGGTCTTTGGGTCCTGGCTCCTTCGCTTTGGGAGCTGTTGCTGCAGTTGGGCATGTTGGCCGGAGAGTGCTTCTCGGGCCGCGAACTGCAACCTTGCAGGAATCTCCCAGGTTCCCGGCCCAACGAAAGCCCCCAGACCCAAATTGAGAGGGGCTGCTTGGGGGCCCCCTGGGGGCCCTTCAGGCCAGCTAGGTCTTTGGGTCCTGGCTCCTTCACTTTGGGAGCTGTTGCTGCAGTTGGGCATGTTGGCCGGAGAGTGCTTCTCGGGCCGCGAACTGCAACCTTGCAGGATTCTCCCAGGTTCCCGGCCCAACGAAAGCCCCAGACCCAAATGGAGAGGGGCTGCTTGGGGGCCCCCTGGGGGCCCTTCAGGCCAGCTAGGTCTTTGGGTCCTGGCTCCTTCGCTTTGGGAGCTGTTGCTGCAGTTGGGCATGTTGGCCGGAGAGTGCTTCTCGGGCCGCGAACTGCAACCTTGCATGAATCTCCCAGGTTCCCGGCCCAACGAAAGCCCCCAGACCCAAATTGAGAGGGGCTGCTTGGGGGCCCCCTGGGGGCCCTTCAGGCCAGCTAGGTCTTTGGGTCCTGGCTCCTTCGCTTTTGGAGCTGTTGCTGCAGTTGGGCATGTTGGCCGGAGAGTGCTTCTCGGGCCGCGAACTGCAACCTTGAAGGAATCTCCCAGGTTCCCGGCCCAACAAAAGCCCCCAGACCCAAATTGAGAGGGGCTGCTTGGGGGCCCCCTGGGGGACCTTCAGGCCAGCTAGGTCTTTGTGTCCTGGCTCCTTCGGTTTGGGAGCTGTTGCTGCAGTTGGGCATGTTGGCCGGAGAGTGCTTCTCGGGCCTCGAACTGCAACCTTGCAGGAATCTCCCAGGTTCCATGCCCAACGAAAGCCCCCAGACCCAAATGGAGAGGGGCTGCTTGGGGGCCCCCTGGGGGCCCTTCAGGCCAGCTAGGTCTTTGGGTCCTGGCTCCTTCGCTTTGGGAGCTGTTGCTGCAGTTGGGCATGTTGGCCGGAGAGTGCTTCTCCGGCCGCGAACTGCAACCTTGCTGGTACCTCCCAGGTTCCCGGCCCAACTAAAGCCCCCAGACCCAAATGGAGAGGAGCTCCTTGGGGGTCCCATGGGGGCCCTTCAGGCCAGCTAGGTCTTTGGGTCCTGGCTCCTTCGGTTTGGGAGCTGTTGCTGCAGTTGAGCATGTTGGTCGGAGAGTGCTTCTCGGGCCGCGAACTGCAACCTTGCAGGATTCTCCCAGGTTCCATGCCCAACGGAAGCCCCCAGACCCAAATTGAGAGGGGCTGCTTGGGGGCCCCCTGGGGGCCCTTCAGGCCAGCTAGGTCTTTGGGTCCTGGCTCCTTCGCTTTGGGAGCTGTTGCTGCAGTTGGGCATGTTGGCCGGAGAGTGCTTCTCGGGCCGCGAACTGCAACCTTGCATGAATCTCCCAGGTTCCCGGCCCAACGAAAGCCCCCAGACCCAAATTGAGAGGGGCTGCTTGGGGGCCCCCTGGGGGCCCTTCAGGCCAGCTAGGTCTTTGTGTCCTGGCTCCTTCGGTTTGGGAGCTGTTGCTGCAGTTGGGCATGTTGGCCGGAGAGTGCTTCTCGGGCCTCGAACTGCAACCTTGCAGGAATCTCCCAGGTTCCATGCCCAACGAAAGCCCCCAGACCCAAATGGAGAGGGGCTGCTTGGGGGCCCCCTGGGGGCCCTTCAGGCCAGCTAGGTCTTTGGGTCCTGGCTCCTTCGCTTTGGGAGCTGTTGCTGCAGTTGGGCATGTTGGCCGGAGAGTGCTTCTCCGGCCGCGAACTGGAACCTTGCTGGTACCTCCCAGGTTCCCGGCCCAACTAAAGCCCCCAGACCCAAATGGAGAGGAGCTCCTTGGGGGTCCCATGGGGGCCCTTCAGGCCAGCTAGGTCTTTGGGTCCTGGCTCCTTCGGTTTGGGAGCTGTTGCTGCAGTTGAGCATGTTGGTCGGAGAGTGCTTCTCGGGCCGCGAACTGCAACCTTGCAGGTACCTCTCAGGTATCCATGCCCAACGAAAGCCCCCAGACCCAAATTGAGAGGGGCTGCTTGGTGGCCCCCTGGGGGCCCTTCAGGCCAGCTAGGTCTTTGTGTCCTGGCTCCTTCGCTTTGGGAGCTGTTGCTGCAGTTGGGCATGTTGGGCGGAGAGTGCTTCTCGGGCCGCGAACTGTAACTTGCAGGTACCTCTCAGGTATACATGCCCAACGAAAGCCCCCAGACCCAAATGGAGAGGGGCTGCTTGGTGGCCCCCTGGGGGCCCTTCAGGCCAGCTAGGTCTTTGGGTCCTGGCTCCTTCGCTTTGGGAGCTGTTGCTGGATATTGGGCATGTTGGCCGGAGAGTGCTTCTCGGGCCGCGAACTGCAACCTTGCTGGTATCTCCCAGGTTCTCAGCCTAAAGAAAGCCCCCAGACCCAAATGGAGAGGGCCTACTTGGGGGCCCCCTGGGGGCCCTTCAGGCCAGCTAGGTCTTTGGGTCCTGGCTCCTTCGGTTTGGGAGCTGTTGCTGCAGTTGGGCATGTTGGCCGGAGAGTGCTTCTCGGGCCGCGAACTGCAACCTTGCAGGATTCTCCCAGGTTCCATGCCCAACGAAAGCCCCCAGACCCAAAGTGAGAGGGGCTGCTTGGGGGCCCCCTGGGGGCCCTTCAGGCCAGCTAGGTCTTTGGGTCCTGGCTCCTTCGCTTTTGGAGCTGTTGCTGCAGTTGGGCATGTTGGCCGGAGAGTGCTTCTCGGGCCGCGAACTGCAACCTTGCATGAATCTCCCAGGTTCCCGGCCCAACGAAAGCCCCCAGACCCAAATTGAGAGGGGCTGCTTGGGGGACCCCTGGGGGCCCTTCAGGCCAGCTAGGTCTTTGGGTCCTGGCTCCTTCACTTTGGGAGCTGTTGCTGCAGTTGGGCATGTTGGCCGGAGAGTGCTTCTCGGGCCGCGAACTGCAACCTTGCAGGATTCTCCCAGGTTCCCGGCCCAACGAAAGCCCCAGACCCAAATGGAGAGGGGCTGCTTGGGGGCCCCCTGGGGGCCCTTCAGGCCAGCTAGGTCTTTGGGTCGTGGCTCCTTCGGTTTGGGAGCTGTTGCTGCAGTTGGGCATGTTGGCCGGAGAGTGCTTCTCGGGCCGCGAACTGCAACCTTGCATGAATCTCCCAGGTTCCCGGCCCAACGAAAGCCCCCAGACCCAAATGGAGAGGGGCTGCTTGGGGGCCCCCTGGGGGCCCTTCAGGCCAGCTAGGTCTTTGGGTCCTGGCTCCTTCGGTTTGGGAGCTGTTGCTGCAGTTGAGCATGTTGGTCGGAGAGTGCTTCTCGGGCCGCGAACTGCAACCTTGCAGGTACCTCTCAGGTATCCATGCCCAACGAAAGCCCCCAGACCCAAATTGAGAGGGGCTGCTTGGGGGCCCCCTGGGGGCCCTTCAGGCCAGCTAGGTCTTTGTGTCCTGGCTCCTTCGCTTTGGGAGCTGTTGCTGCAGTTGGGCATGTTGGGCGGAGAGTGCTTCTCGGGCCGCGAACTGTAACTTGCAGGAACCTCTCAGGTATACATGCCCAACGAAAGCCCCCAGACCCAAATGGAGAGGGGCTGCTTGGTGGCCTTCTGGGGGCCCTTCAGGCCAGCTAGGTCTTTGGGTCCTGGCTCCTTCGCTTTGGGAGCTGTTGCTGGATATTGGGCATGTTGGCCGGAGAGTGCTTCTCGGGCCGCGAACTGCAACCTTGCTGGTATCTCCCAGGTTCTCAGCCTAAAGAAAGCCCCCAGACCCAAATGGAGAGGGCCTACTTGGGGGCCCCCTGGGGGCCCTTCAGGCCAGCTAGGTCTTTGGGTCCTGGCTCCTTCGGTTTGGGAGCTGTTGCTGCAGTTGGGCATGTTGGGCGGAGAGTGCTTCTCGGGCCGCGAACTGCAACCTTGCAGGTACCTCCCAGGTTCCCGGCCCAACGAAAGCCCCCAGACCCAAATTGAGAGGTGCTGCTTGGGGGCCCCCTGGGGACCCTTCAGGCCAGCTAGGTCTTTGGGTCCTGGCTCCTTCGCTTTGGGAGCTGTTGCTGCAGTTGGGCATGTTGGCCGGAGAGTGCTTCTCGGGCCGCGAACTGCAACCTTGCAGGATTCTCCCAGGTTCCCGGCCCAACGAAAGCCCCCAGACCCAAATGGAGAGGGGCTGCTTGGGGGCCCTTTGGGGGCCCTTCAGGCCAGCTAGGTCTTTGGGTCCTGGCTCCTTCGCTTTGGGAGCTGTTGCTGCAGTTGGGCATGTTGGGCGGAGAGTGCTTCTCGGGCCGCGAACTGCAACCTTGCAGGATTCTCCCAGGTTCCCGGCCCAACGAAAGCCCCCAGACCCAAATGGAGAGGGGCTGCTTGGGGGCCCCATGGGGGCCCTTCAGGCCAGCTAGGTCTTTGGGTCCTGGCTCCTTCGGTTTGGGAGCTGTTGCTGCAGTTGGGCATGTTGGCCGGAGAGTGCTTCTCGGGCCGCGAACTGCAACCTTGCAGGTACCTCCCAGGTTCCCGGCCCAACGAAAACCCCCAGACCCAAATGGAGAGGGGCTGCTTGGGGGCCCCCTGGGGGCCCTTCAGGCCAGCTAGGTCTTTGGGTCCTGGCTCCTTCGCTTTGGGAGCTGTTGCTGCAGTTGGGCATGTTGGGCGGAGAGTGCTTCTCGGGCCGCGAACTGTAACTTGCAGGTACCTCTCAGGTATACATGCCCAACGAAAGCCCCCAGACCCAAATGGAGAGGGGCTGCTTGGTGGCCTTCTGGGGGCCCTTCAGGCCAGCTAGGTCTTTGGGTCCTGGCTCCTTCGGTTTGGGAGCTGTTACTGGATATTTGGCATGTTGGCCGGAGAGTGCTTCTCGGGCCGCGAACTGCAACCTTGCAGGATTCTCCCAGGTTCCCGGCCCAAAAAAAGCCCCCAGACCCAAATTGAGAGGGACTTCTTTGGACCCCCTGGGGGCCCTTCAGGCCAGCTAGGTCTTTGGGTCCTGGCTCCTTCGGTTTGGGAGCTGTTGCTGCAGTTGGGCATGTTGGCCGGAGAGTGCTTCTCCGGCGGCGAACTGCAACCTTGCAGGAATCTCCCAGGTTCCCGGCCCAACTAAAGCCCCCAGACCCAAATGGAGAGTAGCTCCTTGGGGGCCCCATGGGGGCCCTTCAGGCCAGCTAGGTCTTTGGGTCCTGGCTCCTTCGGTTTGGGAGCTGTTGCTGCAGTTGGGCATGTTGGCCGGAGAGTGCTTCTCGGGCCGCGAACTACAACCTCGCAGGAATCTCCCAGGTTCCCGGCCCAACGAAAGGCCCCAGACCCAAATTGAGAGGGGCTGCTTGGGGGCCCCCTGGGGGCCCTTCAGGCCAGCTAGGTCTTTGGGTCCTGGCTCCTTCGGTTTGGGAGCTGTTGCTGCAGTTGGGCATGTTGGCCGGAGAGTGCTTCTCGGGCCGCGAACTGCAACCTTGCAGGATTCTCCCAGGTTCCCGGCCCAACGAAAGCCCCCAGACCAAAATTGAGAGGGGCTGCTTGGGGCCCCCCTGGGGGCCCTTCAGGCCAGCTAGGTCTTTGGGTCCTGGCTCCTTCGGTTTGGGAGCTGTTGCTGCAGTTGGGCATGTTGGCCGGAGAGTGCTTCTCGGGCCGCGAACTGCAACCTTGCAGGATTCTCCCAGGTTCCATGCCAAACGAAAGCCCCCAGACCCAAAGTGAGAGGGGCTGCTTGGGGGCCCCCTGGGGGCCCTTCAGGCCAGCTAGGTCTTTGGGTCCTGGCTCCTTCGCTTTGGGAGCTGTTGCTGCAGTTGGGCATGTTGGCCGGAGAGTGCTTCTCGGGCCGCGAACTGCAACCTTGCAGGAATCTCCCAGGTTCCCGGCCCAACGAAAGCCCCCAGACCCAAATTGAGAGGGGCTGCTTGGGGGCCCCCTGGGGGCCCTTCAGGCCAGCTAGGTCTTTGGGTCCTGGCTCCTTCACTTTGGGAGCTGTTGCTGCAGTTGGGCATGTTGGCCGGAGAGTGCTTCTCGGGCCGCGAACTGCAACCTTGCAGGATTCTCCCAGGTTCCCGGCCCAACGAAAGCCCCAGACCCAAATGGAGAGGGGCTGCTTGGGGGCCCCCTGGGGGCCCTTCAGGCCAGCTAGGTCTTTGGGTCCTGGCTCCTTCGCTTTGGGAGCTGTTGCTGCAGTTGGGCATGTTGGCCGGAGAGTGCTTCTCGGGCCGCGAACTGCAACCTTGCATGAATCTCCCAGGTTCCCGGCCCAACGAAAGCCCCCAGACCCAAATTGAGAGGGGCTGCTTGGGGGCCCCCTGGGGGCCCTTCAGGCCAGCTAGGTCTTTGGGTCCTGGCTCCTTCGCTTTTGGAGCTGTTTCTGCAGTTGGGCATGTTGGGCGGAGAGTGCTTCTCGGGCCGCGAACTGCAACCTTGCAGGATTCTCCCAGGTTCCCGGCCCAACGAAAGCCCCCAGACCCAAATTGAGAGGGGCTGCTTGGGGGCCCCCTGGGGGCCCTTCAGGCCAGCTAGGTCTTTGTGTCCTGGCTCCTTCGGTTTGGGAGCTGTTGCTGCAGTTGGGCATGTTGGCCGGAGAGTGCTTCTCGGGCCTCGAACTGCAACCTTGCAGGAATCTCCCAGGTTCCATGCCCAACGAAAGCCCCCAGACCCAAATGGAGAGGGGCTGCTTGGGGGCCCCCTGGGGGCCCTTCAGGCCAGCTAGGTCTTTGGGTCCTGGCTCCTTCGCTTTGGGAGCTGTTGCTGCAGTTGGGCATGTTGGCCGGAGAGTGCTTCTCCGGCCGCGAACTGGAACCTTGCTGGTACCTCCCAGGTTCCCGGCCCAACTAAAGCCCCCAGACCCAAATGGAGAGGAGCTCCTTGGGGGTCCCATGGGGGCCCTTCAGGCCAGCTAGGTCTTTGGGTCCTGGCTCCTTCGGTTTGGGAGCTGTTGCTGCAGTTGAGCATGTTGGTCGGAGAGTGCTTCTCGGGCCGCGAACTGCAACCTTGCAGGTACCTCTCAGGTATCCATGCCCAACGAAAGCCCCCAGACCCAAATTGAGAGGGGCTGCTTGGTGGCCCCCTGGGGGCCCTTCAGGCCAGCTAGGTCTTTGTGTCCTGGCTCCTTCGCTTTGGGAGCTGTTGCTGCAGTTGGGCATGTTGGGCGGAGAGTGCTTCTCGGGCCGCGAACTGTAACTTGCAGGTACCTCTCAGGTATACATGCCCAACGAAAGCCCCCAGACCCAAATGGAGAGGGGCTGCTTGGTGGCCCCCTGGGGGCCCTTCAGGCCAGCTAGGTCTTTGGGTCCTGGCTCCTTCGCTTTGGGAGCCGTTGCTGGATATTGGGCATGTTGGCCGGAGAGTGCTTCTCGGGCCGCGAACTGCAACCTTGCTGGTATCTCCCAGGTTCTCAGCCTAAAGAAAGCCCCCAGACCCAAATGGAGAGGGCCTACTTGGGGGCCCCCTGGGGGCCCTTCAGGCCAGCTAGGTCTTTGGGTCCTGGCTCCTTCGGTTTGGGAGCTGTTGCTGCAGTTGGGCATGTTGGCCGGAGAGTGCTTCTCGGGCCGCGAACTGCAACCTTGCAGGATTCTCCCAGGTTCCATGCCCAACGAAAGCCCCCAGACCCAAAGTGAGAGGGGCTGCTTGGGGGCCCCCTGGGGGCCCTTCAGGCCAGCTAGGTCTTTGGGTCCTGGCTCCTTCACTTTGGGAGCTGTTGCTGCAGTTGGGCATGTTGGCCGGAGAGTGCTTCTCGGGCCGCGAACTGCAACCTTGCAGGATTCTCCCAGGTTCCCGGCCCAACGAAAGCCCCAGACCCAAATGGAGAGGGGCTGCTTGGGGGCCCCCTGGGGGCCCTTCAGGCCAGCTAGGTCTTTGGGTCGTGGCTCCTTCGGTTTGGGAGCTGTTGCTGCAGTTGGGCATGTTGGGCGGAGAGTGCTTCTCGGGCCGCGAACTGCAACCTTGCATGAATCTCCCAGGTTCCCGGCCCAACGAAAGCCCCCAGACCCAAATGGAGAGGGGCTGCTTGGGGGCCCCCTGGGGGCCCTTCAGGCCAGCTAGGTCTTTGGGTCCTGGCTCCTTCGCTTTGGGAGCTGTTGCTGCAGTTGGGCATGTTGGCCGGAGAGTGCTTCTCCGGCCGCGAACTGGAACCTTGCTGGTACCTCCCAGGTTCCCGGCCCAACTAAAGCCCCCAGACCCAAATGGAGAGGAGCTCCTTGGGGGTCCCATGGGGGCCCTTCAGGCCAGCTAGGTCTTTGGGTCCTGGCTCCTTCGGTTTGGGAGCTGTTGCTGCAGTTGAGCATGTTGGTCGGAGAGTGCTTCTCGGGCCGCGAACTGCAACCTTGCAGGTACCTCTCAGGTATCCATGCCCAACGAAAGCCCCCAGACCCAAATTGAGAGGGGCTGCTTGGTGGACCCCTGGGGGCCCTTCAGGCCAGCTAGGTCTTTGTGTCCTGGCTCCTTCGCTTTGGGAGCTGTTGCTGCAGTTGGGCATGTTGGGCGGAGAGTGCTTCTCGGGCCGCGAACTGTAACTTGCAGGTACCTCTCAGGTATACATGCCCAACGAAAGCCCCCAGACCCAAATGGAGAGGGGCTGCTTGGGGGCCCCCTGGGGGCCCTTCAGGCCAGCTAGGTCTTTGGGTCCTGGCTCCTTCGCTTTGGGAGCTGTTGCTGCAGTTGGGCATGTTGGCCGGAGAGTGCTTCTCCGGCCGCGAACTGGAACCTTGCTGGTACCTCCCAGGTTCCCGGCCCAACTAAAGCCCCCAGACCCAAATGGAGAGGAGCTCCTTGGGGGTCCCATTGGGGCCCTTCAGGCCAGCTAGGTCTTTGGGTCCTGGCTCCTTCGGTTTGGGAGCTGTTGCTGCAGTTGAGCATGTTGGTCGGAGAGTGCTTCTCGGGCCGCGAACTGCAACCTTGCAGGTACCTCTCAGGTATCCATGCCCAACGAAAGCCCCCAGACCCAAATTGAGAGGGGCTGCTTGGTGGCCCCCTGGGGGCCCTTCAGGCCAGCTAGGTCTTTGTGTCCTGGCTCCTTCGCTTTGGGAGCTGTTGCTGCAGTTGGGCATGTTGGGCGGAGAGTGCTTCTCGGGCCGCGAACTGTAACTTGCAGGTACCTCTCAGGTATACATGCCCAACGAAAGCCCCCAGACCCAAATGGAGAGGGGCTGCTTGGTGGCCCCCTGGGGGCCCTTCAGGCCAGCTAGGTCTTTGGGTCCTGGCTCCTTCGCTTTGGGAGCCGTTGCTGGATATTGGGCATGTTGGCCGGAGAGTGCTTCTCGGGCCGCGAACTGCAACCTTGCTGGTATCTCCCAGGTTCTCAGCCTAAAGAAAGCCCCCAGACCCAAATGGAGAGGGGCTGCTTGGGGGCCCCCTGGGGGCCCTTCAGGCCAGCTAGGTCTTTGGGTCCTGGCTCCTTCGGTTTGGGAGCTGTTGCTGCAGTTGGGCATGTTGGCCGGAGAGTGCTTCTCGGGCCGCGAACTGCAACCTTGCAGGATTCTCCCAGGTTCCATGCCCAACGAAAGCCCCCAGACCCAAAGTGAGAGGGGCTGCTTGGGGGCCCCCTGGGGGCCCTTCAGGCCAGCTAGGTCTTTGGGTCCTGGCTCCTTCGCTTTGGGAGCTGTTGCTGCAGTTGGGCATGTTGGCCGGAGAGTGCTTCTCGGGCCGCGAACTGCAACCTTGCATGAATCTCCCAGGTTCCCGGCCCAACGAAAGCCCCCAGACCCAAATTGAGAGGGGCTGCTTGGGGGCCCCCTGGGGGCCCTTCAGGCCAGCTAGGTCTTTGGGTCCTGGCTCCTTCACTTTGGGAGCTGTTGCTGCAGTTGGGCATGTTGGCCGGAGAGTGCTTCTCGGGCCGCGAACTGCAACCTTGCAGGATTCTCCCAGGTTCCCGGCCCAACGAAAGCCCCAGACCCAAATGGAGAGGGGCTGCTTGGGGGCCCCCTGGGGGCCCTTCAGGCCAGCTAGGTCTTTGGGTCCTGGCTCCTTCGCTTTGGGAGCTGTTGCTGCAGTTGGGCATGTTGGGCGGAGAGTGCTTCTCGGGCCGCGAACTGCAACCTTGCATGAATCTCCCAGGTTCCCGGCCCAACGAAAGCCCCCAGACCCAAATGGAGAGGGGCTGCTTGGGGGCCCCCTGGGGGCCCTTCAGGCCAGCTAGGTCTTTGGGTCCTGGCTCCTTCGCTTTGGGAGCTGTTGCTGCAGTTGGGCATGTTGGCCGGAGAGTGCTTCTCCGGCCGCGAACTGGAACCTTGCTGGTACCTCCCAGGTTCCCGGCCCAACTAAAGCCCCCAGACCCAAATGGAGAGGAGCTCCTTGGGGGTCCCATGGGGGCCCTTCAGGCCAGCTAGGTCTTTGGGTCCTGGCTCCTTCGGTTTGGGAGCTGTTGCTGCAGTTGGGCATGTTGGCCGGAGAGTGCTTCTCGGGCCGCGAACTGCAACCTTGCAGGTACCTCTCAGGTATCCATGCCCAACGAAAGCCCCCAGACCCAAATTGAGAGGGGCTGCTTGGGGGCCCCCTGGGGGCCCTTCAGGCCAGCTAGGTCTTTGTGTCCTGGCTCCTTCGCTTTGGGAGCTGTTGCTGCAGTTGGGCATGTTGGGCGGAGAGTGCTTCTCGGGCCGCGAACTGTAACTTGCAGGTACCTCTCAGGTATACATGCCCAACGAAAGCCCCCAGACCCAAATGGAGAGGGGCTGCTTGGTGGCCTTCTGGGGGCCCTTCAGGCCAGCTAGGTCTTTGGGTCCTGGCTCCTTCGCTTTGGGAGCTGTTGCTGGATATTGGGCATGTTGGCCGGAGAGTGCTTCTCGGGCCGCGAACTGCAACCTTGCTGGTATCTCCCAGGTTCTCAGCCTAAAGAAAGCCCCCAGACCCAAATGGAGAGGGCCTACTTGGGGGCCCCCTGGGGGCCCTTCAGGCCAGCTAGGTCTTTGGGTCCTGGCTCCTTCGGTTTGGGAGCTGTTGCTGCAGTTGGGCATGTTGGGCGGAGAGTGCTTCTCGGGCCGCGAACTGCAACCTTGCAGGTACCTCCCAGGTTCCCGGCCCAACGAAAGCCCCCAGACCCAAATTGAGAGGTGCTGCTTGGGGGCCCCCTGGGGACCCTTCAGGCCAGCTAGGTCTTTGGGTCCTGGCTCCTTCGCTTTGGGAGCTGTTGCTGCAGTTGGGCATGTTGGCCGGAGAGTGCTTCTCGGGCCGCGAACTGCAACCTTGCAGGATTCTCCCAGGTTCCCGGCCCAACGAAAGCCCCCAGACCCAAATGGAGAGGGGCTGCTTGGGGGCCCCCTGGGGGCCCTTCAGGCCAGCTAGGTCTTTGGGTCCTGGCTCCTTCGGTTTGGGAGCTGTTGCTGCAGTTGGGCATGTTGGCCGGAGAGTGCTTCTCGGGCCGCGAACTGCAACCTTGCAGGATTCTCCCAGGTTCCCGGCCCAACGAAAGCCCCCAGACCCAAATGGAGAGGGGCTGCTTGGGGGCCCCATGGGGGCCCTTCAGGCCAGCTAGGTCTTTGGGTCCTGGCTCCTTCGGTTTGGGAGCTGTTGCTGCAGTTGGGCATGTTGGCCGGAGAGTGCTTCTCGGGCCGCGAACTGCAACCTTGCAGGTACCTCCCAGGTTCCCGGCCCAACGAAAACCCCCAGACCCAAATGGAGAGGGGCTGCTTGGGGGCCCCCTGGGGGCCCTTCAGGCCAGCTAGGTCTTTGGGTCCTGGCTCCTTCGGTTTGGGAGCTGTTGCTGCAGTTGGGCATGTTGGGCGGAGAGTGCTTCTCGGGCCGCGAACTGTAACTTGCAGGTACCTCTCAGGTATACATGCCCAACGAAAGCCCCCAGACCCAAATGGAGAGGGGCTGCTTGGTGGCCTTCTGGGGGCCCTTCAGGCCAGCTAGGTCTTTGGGTCCTGGCTCCTTCGCTTTGGGAGCTGTTGCTGGATATTGGGCATGTTGGCCGGAGAGTGCTTCTCGGGCCGCGAACTGCAACCTTGCAGGATTCTCCCAGGTTCCCGGCCCAAAAAAAGCCCCCAGACCCAAATTGAGAGGGACTTCTTTGGACCCCCTGGGGGCCCTTCAGGCCAGCTAGGTCTTTGGGTCCTGGCTCCTTCGGTTTGGGAGCTGTTGCTGCAGTTGGGCATGTTGGCCGGAGAGTGCTTCTCCGGCGGCGAACTGCAACCTTGCAGGAATCTCCCAGGTTCCCGGCCCAACTAAAGCCCCCAGACCCAAATGGAGAGTAGCTCCTTGGGGGCCCCATGGGGGCCCTTCAGGCCAGCTAGGTCTTTGGGTCCTGGCTCCTTCGGTTTGGGAGCTGTTGCTGCAGTTGGGCATGTTGGCCGGAGAGTGCTTCTCGGGCCGCGAACTGCAACCTCGCAGGAATCTCCCAGGTTCCCGGCCCAACGAAAGGCCCCAGACCCAAATTGAGAGGGGCTGCTTGGGGGCCCCCTGGGGGCCCTTCAGGCCAGCTAGGTCTTTGGGTCCTGGCTCCTTCGGTTTGGGAGCTGTTGCTGCAGTTGGGCATGTTGGCCGGAGAGTGCTTCTCGGGCCGCGAACTGCAACCTTGCAGGATTCTCCCAGGTTCCCGGCCCAACGAAAGCCCCCAGACCAAAATTGAGAGGGGCTGCTTGGGGCCCCCCTGGGGGCCCTTCAGGCCAGCTAGGTCTTTGGGTCCTGGCTCCTTCGGTTTGGGAGCTGTTGCTGCAGTTGGGCATGTTGGCCGGAGAGTGCTTCTCGGGCCGCGAACTGCAACCTTGCAGGATTCTCCCAGGTTCCATGCCCAACGAAAGCCCCCAGACCCAAAGTGAGAGGGGCTGCTTGGGGGCCCCCTGGGGGCCCTTCAGGCCAGCTAGGTCTTTGGGTCCTGGCTCCTTCGCTTTGGGAGCTGTTGCTGCAGTTGGGCATGTTGGGCGGAGAGTGCTTCTCGGGCCGCGAACTGCAACCTTGCAGGAATCTCCCAGGTTCCCGGCCCAACGAAAGCCCCCAGACCCAAATTGAGAGGGGCTGCTTGGGGGCCCCCTGGGGGCCCTTCAGGCCAGCTAGGTCTTTGGGTCCTGGCTCCTTCACTTTGGGAGCTGTTGCTGCAGTTGGGCATGTTGGCCGGAGAGTGCTTCTCGGGCCGCGAACTGCAACCTTGCAGGATTCTCCCAGGTTCCCGGCCCAACGAAAGCCCCAGACCCAAATGGAGAGGGGCTGCTTGGGGGCCCCCTGGGGGCCCTTCAGGCCAGCTAGGTCTTTGGGTCCTGGCTCCTTCGCTTTGGGAGCTGTTGCTGCAGTTGGGCATGTTGGCCGGAGAGTGCTTCTCGGGCCGCGAACTGCAACCTTGCATGAATCTCCCAGGTTCCCGGCCCAACGAAAGCCCCCAGACCCAAATTGAGAGGGGCTGCTTGGGGGCCCCCTGGGGGCCCTTCAGGCCAGCTAGGTCTTTGGGTCCTGGCTCCTTCGCTTTTGGAGCTGTTGCTGCAGTTGGGCATGTTGGCCGGAGAGTGCTTCTCGGGCCGCGAACTGCAACCTTGAAGGAATCTCCCAGGTTCCCGGCCCAACAAAAGCCCCCAGACCCAAATTGAGAGGGGCTGCTTGGGGGCCCCCTGGGGGCCCTTCAGGCCAGCTAGGTCTTTGTGTCCTGGCTCCTTCGGTTTGGGAGCTGTTGCTGCAGTTGGGCATGTTGGCCGGAGAGTGCTTCTCGGGCCTCGAACTGCAACCTTGCAGGAATCTCCCAGGTTCCATGCCCAACGAAAGCCCCCAGACCCAAATGGAGAGGGGCTGCTTGGGGGCCCCCTGGGGGCCCTTCAGGCCAGCTAGGTCTTTGGGTCCTGGCTCCTTCGCTTTGGGAGCTGTTGCTGCAGTTGGGCATGTTGGCCGGAGAGTGCTTCTCCGGCCGCGAACTGCAACCTTGCTGGTACCTCCCAGGTTCCCGGCCCAACTAAAGCCCCCAGACCCAAATGGAGAGGAGCTCCTTGGGGGTCCCATGGGGGCCCTTCAGGCCAGCTAGGTCTTTGGGTCCTGGCTCCTTCGGTTTGGGAGCTGTTGCTGCAGTTGAGCATGTTGGTCGGAGAGTGCTTCTCGGGCCGCGAACTGCAACCTTGCAGGTACCTCTCAGGTATCCATGCCCAACGAAAGCCCCCAGACCCAAATTGAGAGGGGCTGCTTGGTGGCCCCCTGGGGGCCCTTCAGGCCAGCTAGGTCTTTGTGTCCTGGCTCCTTCGCTTTGGGAGCTGTTGCTGCAGTTGGGCATGTTGGCCGGAGAGTGCTTCTCGGGCCGCGAACTGTAACTTGCAGGTACCTCTCAGGTATACATGCCCAACGAAAGCCCCCAGACCCAAATGGAGAGGAGCTGCTTGGTGGCCCCCTGGGGGCCCTTCAGGCCAGCTAGGTCTTTGGGTCCTGGCTCCTTCGCTTTGGGAGCTGTTGCTGGATATTGGGCATGTTGGCCGGAGAGTGCTTCTCGGGCCGCGAACTGCAACCTTGCAGGATTCTCCCAGGTTCCCGGCCCAACGAAAGCCCCCAGACCAAAATTGAGAGGGGCTGCTTGGGGCCCCCCTGGGGGCCCTTCAGGCCAGCTAGGTCTTTGGGTCCTGGCTCCTTCGGTTTGGGAGCTGTTGCTGCAGTTTGGCATGTTGGCCGGAGAGTGCTTCTCGGGCCGCGAACTTCAACCTTGAAGGAATCTCCCAGGTTCCCGGCCCAACAAAAGCCCCCAGACCCAAATTGAGAGGGGCTGCTTGGGGGCCCCCTGGGGGCCCTTCAGGCCAGCTAGGTCTTTGTGTCCTGGCTCCTTCGGTTTGGGAGCTGTTGCTGCAGTTGGGCATGTTGGCCGGAGAGTGCTTCTCGGGCCTCGAACTGCAACCTTGCAGGAATCTCCCAGGTTCCATGCCCAACGAAAGCCCCCAGACCCAAAGTGAGAGGGGCTGCTTGGGGGCCCCCTGGGGGCCCTTCAGGCCAGCTAGGTCTTTGGGTCCTGGCTCCTTCGCTTTGGGAGCTGTTGCTGCAGTTGGGCATGTTGGCCGGAGAGTGCTTCTCGGGCCGCGAACTGGAACCTTGCTGGTACCTCCCAGGTTCCCGGCCCAACTAAAGCCCCCAGACCCAAATGGAGAGGAGCTCCTTGGGGGTCCCATGGGGGCCCTTCAGGCCAGCTAGGTCTTTGGGTCCTGGCTCCTTCGGTTTGGGAGCTGTTGCTGCAGTTGAGCATGTTGGTCGGAGAGTGCTTCTCGGGCCGCGAACTGCAACCTTGCAGGTACCTCTCAGGTATCCATGCCCAACGAAAGCCCCCAGACCCAAATTGAGAGGGGCTGCTTGGTGGCCCCCTGGGGGCCCTTCAGGCCAGCTAGGTCTTTGTGTCCTGGCTCCTTCGCTTTGGGAGCTGTTGCTGCAGTTGGGCATGTTGGCCGGAGAGTGCTTCTCGGGCCGCGAACTGTAACTTGCAGGTACCTCTCAGGTATACATGCCCAACGAAAGCCCCCAGACCCAAATGGAGAGGGGCTGCTTGGTGGCCCCCTGGGGGCCCTTCAGGCCAGCTAGGTCTTTGGGTCCTGGCTCCTTCGCTTTGGGAGCTGTTGCTGGATATTGGGCATGTTGGGCGGAGAGTGCTTCTCGGGCCGCGAACTGCAACCTTGCTGGTATCTCCCAGGTTCTCAGCCTAAAGAAAGCCCCCAGACCCAAATGGAGAGGGCCTACTTGGGGGCCCCCTGGGGGCCCTTCAGGCCAGCTAGGTCTTTGGGTCCTGGCTCCTTCGGTTTGGGAGCTGTTGCTGCAGTTGGGCATGTTGGCCGGAGAGTGCTTCTCGGGCCGCGAACTGCAACCTTGCAGGATTCTCCCAGGTTCCCGGCCCAACGAAAGCCCCCAGACCAAAATTGAGAGGGGCTGCTTGGGGCCCCCCTGGGGGCCCTTCAGGCCAGCTAGGTCTTTGGGTCCTGGCTCCTTCGGTTTGGGAGCTGTTGCTGCAGTTGGGCATGTTGGCCGGAGAGTGCTTCTCGGGCCACGAACTGCAACCTTGCAGGATTCTCCCAGGTTCCCGGCCCAACGAAAGCCCCCAGACCCAAATGGAGAGGGGCTGCTTGGGGGCCCCCTGGGGGCCCTTCAGGCCAGCTAGGTCTTTGGGTCCTGGCTCCTTCGGTTTGGGAGCTGTTGCTGCAGTTGGGCATGTTGGGCGGAGAGTGCTTCTCGGGCCGCGAACTGCAACCTTGCATGAATCTCCCAGGTTCCCGGCCCAACGAAAGCCCCCAGACCCAAATTGAGAGGGGCTGCTTGGGGGCCCCCTGGGGGCCCTTCAGGCCAGCTAGGTCTTTGGGTCCTGGCTCCTTCACTTTGGGAGCTGTTGCTGCAGTTGGGCATGTTGGCCGGAGAGTGCTTCTCGGGCCGCGAACTGCAACCTTGCAGGATTCTCCCAGGTTCCCGGCCCAACGAAAGCCCCAGACCCAAATGGAGAGGGGCTGCTTGGGGGCCCCCTGGGGGCCCTTCAGGCCAGCTAGGTCTTTGGGTCCTGGCTCCTTCGCTTTGGGAGCTGTTGCTGCAGTTGGGCATGTTGGCCGGAGAGTGCTTCTCGGGCCGCGAACTGCAACCTTGCAGGAATCTCCCAGGTTCCCGGCCCAACGAAAGCCCCCAGACCCAAATTGAGAGGGGCTGCTTGGGGACCCCCTGGGGGCCCTTCAGGCCAGCTAGGTCTTTGGGTCCTGGCTCCTTCACTTTGGGAGCTGTTGCTGCAGTTGGGCATGTTGGCCGGAGAGTGCTTCTCGGGCCGCGAACTGCAACCTTGCAGGATTCTCCCAGGTTCCCGGCCCAACGAAAGCCCCAGACCCAAATGGAGAGGGGCTGCTTGGGGGCCCCCTGGGGGCCCTTCAGGCCAGCTAGGTCTTTGGGTCCTGGCTCCTTCGCTTTGGGAGCTGTTGCTGCAGTTGGGCATGTTGGCCGGAGAGTGCTTCTCGGGCCGCGAACTGCAACCTTGCATGAATCTCCCAGGTTCCCGGCCCAACGAAAGCCCCCAGACCCAAATTGAGAGGGGCTGCTTGGGGGCCCCCTGGGGGCCCTTCAGGCCAGCTAGGTCTTTGGGTCCTGGCTCCTTCGCTTTTGGAGCTGTTGCTGCAGTTGGGCATGTTGGGCGGAGAGTGCTTCTCGGGCCTCGAACTGCTACCTTGAAGGAATCTCCCAGGTTCCCGGCCCAACAAAAGCCCCCAGACCCAAATTGAGAGGGGCTGCTTGGGGGCCCCCTGGGGGCCCTTCAGGCCAGCTAGGTCTTTGTGTCCTGGCTCCTTCGGTTTGGGAGCTGTTGCTGCAGTTGGGCATGTTGGCCGGAGAGTGCTTCTCGGGCCTCGAACTGCAACCTTGCAGGAATCTCCCAGGTTCCATGCCCAACGAAAGCCCCCAGACCCAAATGGAGAGGGGCTGCTTGGGGGCCCCCTGGGGGCCCTTCAGGCCAGCTAGGTCTTTGGGTCCTGGCTCCTTCGCTTTGGGAGCTGTTGCTGCAGTTGGGCATGTTGGGCGGAGAGTGCTTCTCCGGCCGCGAACTGGAACCTTGCTGGTACCTCCCAGGTTCCCGGCCCAACTAAAGCCCCCAGACCCAAATGGAGAGGAGCTCCTTGGGGGTCCCATGGGGGCCCTTCAGGCCAGCTAGGTCTTTGGGTCCTGGCTCCTTCGGTTTGGGAGCTGTTGCTGCAGTTGAGCATGTTGGCCGGAAAGTGCTTCTCGGGCCGCGAACTGCAACCTTGCAGGTACCTCTCAGGTATCCATGCCCAACGAAAGCCCCCAGACCCAAATTGAGAGGGGCTGCTTGGGGGCCCCCTGGGGGCCCTTCAGGCCAGCTAGGTCTTTGTGTCCTGTCTCCTTCGCTTTGGGAGCTGTTGCTGCAGTTGGGCATGTTGGGCGGAGAGTGCTTCTCGGGCCGCGAACTGTAACTTGCAGGTACCTCTCAGGTATACATGCCCAACGAAAGCCCCCAGACCCAAATGGAGAGGGGCTGCTTGGTGGCCCCCTGGGGGCCCTTCAGGCCAGCTAGGTCTTTGGGTCCTGGCTCCTTCGCTTTGGGAGCTGTTGCTGGATATTGGGCATGTTGGGCGGAGAGTGCTTCTCGGGCCGCGAACTGCAACCTTGCTGGTATCTCCCAGGTTCTCAGCCTAAAGAAAGCCCCCAGACCCAAATGGAGAGGGCCTACTTGGGGGCCCCCTGGGGGCCCTTCAGGCCAGCTAGGTCTTTGTGTCCTGGCTCCTTCGGTTTGGGAGCTGTTGCTGCAGTTGGGCATGTTGGCCGGAGAGTGCTTCTCGGGCCGCGAACTGCAACCTTGCAGGATTCTCCCAGGTTCCCGGCCCAACGAAAGCCCCCAGACCAAAATTGAGAGGGGCTGCTTGGGGCCCCCCTGGGGGCCCTTCAGGCCAGCTAGGTCTTTGGGTCCTGGCTCCTTCGGTTTGGGAGCTGTTGCTGCAGTTGGGCATGTTGGCCGGAGAGTGCTTCTCGGGCCGCGAACTGCAACCTTGCAGGATTCTCCCAGGTTCCATGCCCAACGAAAGCCCCCAGACCCAAAGTGAGAGGGGCTGCTTGGGGGCCCCCTGGGGGCCCTTCAGGCCAGCTAGGTCTTTGGGTCCTGGCTCCTTCGCTTTGGGAGCTGTTGCTGCAGTTGGGCATGTTGGCCGGAGAGTGCTTCTCGGGCCGCGAACTGCAACCTTGCAGGAATCTCCCAGGTTCCCGGCCCAACGAAAGCCCCCAGACCCAAATTGAGAGGGGCTGCTTGGGGGCCCCCTGGGGGCCCTTCAGGCCAGCTAGGTCTTTGGGTCCTGGCTCCTTCACTTTGGGAGCTGTTGCTGCAGTTGGGCATGTTGGCCGGAGAGTGCTTCTCGGGCCGCGAACTGCAACCTTGCAGGATTCTCCCAGGTTCCCGGCCCAACGAAAGCCCCCAGACCCAAATGGAGAGGGGCTGCTTGGGGGCCCCCTGGGGGCCCTTCAGGCCAGATAGGTCTTTGGGTCGTGGCTCCTTCGCTTTGGGAGCTGTTGCTGCAGTTGGGCATGTTGGCCGGAGAGTGCTTCTCGGGCCGCGAACTGGAACCTTGCTGGTACCTCCCAGGTTCCCGGTCCAACTAAAGCCCCCAGACCCAAATGGAGAGGAGCTCCTTGGGGGTCCCATGGGGGCCCTTCAGGCCAGCTAGGTCTTTGGGTCCTGGCTCCTTCGGTTTGGGAGCTGTTGCTGCAGTTGAGCATGTTGGTCGGAGAGTGCTTCTCGGGCCGCGAACTGCAACCTTGCAGGTACCTCTCAGGTATCCATGCCCAACGAAAGCCCCCAGACCCAAATTGAGAGGGGCTGCTTGGTGGCCCCCTGGGGGCCCTTCAGGCCAGCTAGGTCTTTGTGTCCTGGCTCCTTCGCTTTGGGAGCTGTTGCTGCAGTTGAGCATGTTGGGCGGAGAGTGCTTCTCGGGCCGCGAACTGTAACTTGCAGGTACCTCTCAGGTATACATGCCCAACGAAAGCCCCCAGACCCAAATGGAGAGGGGCTGCTTGGGGGCCTTCTGGGGGCCCTTCAGGCCAGCTAGGTCTTTGGGTCCTGGCTCCTTCGCTTTGGGAGCTGTTGCTGGATATTGGGCATGTTGGCCGGAGAGTGCTTCTCGGGCCGCGAACTGCAACCTTGCTGGTATCTCCCAGGTTCTCAGCCTAAAGAAAGCCCCCAGACCCAAATGGAGAGGGCCTACTTGGGGGCCCCCTGGGGGCCCTTCAGGCCAGCTAGGTCTTTGGGTCCTGGCTCCTTCGGTTTGGGAGCTGTTGCTGCAGTTGGGCATGTTGGGCGGAGAGTGCTTCTCGGGCCGCGAACTGCAACCTTGCAGGTACCTCCCAGGTTCCCGGCCCAACGAAAGCCCCCAGACCCAAATTGAGAGGTGCTGCTTGGGGGCCCCCTGGGGCCCATTCAGGCCAGCTAGGTCTTTGGGTCCTGGCTCCTTCGGTTTGGGAGCTGTTGCTGCAGTTGGGCATGTTGGGCGGAGAGTGCTTCTCGGGCCGCGAACTGCAACCTTGCAGGATTCTCCCAGGTTCCCGGCCCAACTAAAGCCCCCAGACCCAAATGGAGAGGGGCTGCTTGGGGGCCCCCTGGGGGCCCTTCAGGCCAGCTAGGTCTTTGGGTCCTGGCTCCTTCGGTTTGGGAGCTGTTGCTGCAGTTGGGCATGTTGGCCGGAGAGTGCTTCTCGGGCCGCGAACTGCAACCTTGCAGGATTCTCCCAGGTTCCCGGCCCAACGAAAGCCCCCAGACCCAAATGGAGAGGGGCTGCTTGGGGGCCCCCTGGGGGCCCTTCAGGCCAGCTAGGTCTTTGGGTCCTGGCTCCTTCGGTTTGGGAGCTGTTGCTGCAGTTGGGCATGTTGGCCGGAGAGTGCTTCTCGGGCCGCGAACTGCAACCTTGCAGGTACCTCCCAGGTTCCCGGCCCAACGAAAACCCCCAGACCCAAATGGAGAGGGGCTGCTTGGGGGCCCCCTGGGGGCCCTTCAGGCCAGCTAGGTCTTTGGGTCCTGGCTCCTTCGCTTTGGGAGCTGTTGCTGCAGTTGGGCATGTTGGCCGGAGAGTGCTTCTCGGGCCGCGAACTGCAACCTTGCATGAATCTCCCAGGTTCCCGGCCCAACGAAAGCCCCCAGACCCAAATTGAGAGGGGCTGCTTGGGGGCCCCCTGGGGGCCCTTCAGGCCAGCTAGGTCTTTGGGTCCTGGCTCCTTCGGTTTGGGAGCTGTTGCTGCAGTTGGGCATGTTGGGCGGAGAGTGCTTCTCGGGCCGCGAACTGCAACCTTGAAGGAATCTCCCAGGTTCCCGGCCCAACGAAAGCCCCCAGACCCAAATTGAGAGGGGCTGCTTGGGGGCCCCCTGGGGGCCCTTCAGGCCAGCTAGGTCTTTGGGTCCTGGCTCCTTCGCTTTGGGAGCTGTTGCTGCAGTTGGGCATGTTGGCCGGAGAGTGCTTCTCGGGCCGCGAACTGCAACCTTGCAGGTACCTCCCAGGTTCCCGGCCCAACGAAAGCCCCCAGACCCAAATGGAGAGGGGCTGCTTGGGGGCCCCCTGGGGGCCCTTCAGGCCAGCTAGGTCTTTGTGTCCTGGCTCCTTCGGTTTGGGAGCTGTTGCTGCAGTTGGGCATGTTGGCCGGAGAGTGCTTCTCGGGCCGCGAACTGCAACCTTGCATGAATCTCCCAGGTTCCCGGCCCAACGAAAGCCCCCAGACCCAAATTGAGAGGGGCTGCTTGGGGGCCCCCTGGGGGCCCTTCAGGCCAGCTAGGTCTTTGGGTCCTGGCTCCTTCGCTTTGGGAGCTGTTGCTGCAGTTGGGCATGTTGGCCGGAGAGTGCTTCTCGGGCCGCGAACTGCAACCTTGCAGGATTCTCCCAGGTTCCCGGCCCAACGAAAGCCCCCAGACCCAAATGGAGAGGGGCTGCTTGGGGGCCCCCTGGGGGCCCTTCAGGCCAGCTAGGTCTTTGGGTCCTGGCTCCTTCGCTTTGGGAGCTGTTGCTGCAGTTGGGCATGTTGGCCGGAGAGTGCTTCTCGGGCCGCGAACTGCAACCTTGCATGAATCTCCCAGGTTCCCGGCCCAACGAAAGCCCCCAGACCCAAATTGAGAGGGGCTGCTTGGGGGCCCCCTGGGGGCCCTTCAGGCCAGCTAGGTCTTTGGGTCCTGGCTCCTTCGCTTTGGGAGCTGTTGCTGCAGTTGGGCATGTTGGCCGGAGAGTGCTTCTCGGGCCGCGAACTGCAACCTTGCAGGATTCTCCCAGGTTCCCGGCCCAACGAAAGCCCCCAGACCCAAATGGAGAGGGGCTGCTTGGGGGCCCCCTGGGGGCCCTTCAGGCCAGCTAGGTCTTTGGGTCCTGGCTCCTTCGCTTTGGGAGCTGTTGCTGCAGTTGGGCATGTTGGCCGGAGAGTGCTTCTCGGGCCGCGAACTGCAACCTTGCATGAATCTCCCAGGTTCCCGGCCCAACGAAAGCCCCCAGACCCAAATTGAGAGGGGCTGCTTGGGGGCCCCCTGGGGGCCCTTCAGGCCAGCTAGGTCTTTGGGTCCTGGCTCCTTCGCTTTGGGAGCTGTTGCTGCAGTTGGGCATGTTGGGCGGAGAGTGCTTCTCGGGCCGCGAACTGCAACCTTGAAGGAATCTCCCAGGTTCCCGGCCCAACGAAAGCCCCCAGACCCAAATTGAGAGGGGCTGCTTGGGGGCCCCCTGGGGACCCTTCAGGCCAGCTAGGTCTTTGGGTCCTGGCTCCTTCGGTTTGGGAGCTGTTGCTGCAGTTGGGCATGTTGGCCGGAGAGTGCTTCTCGGGCCGCGAACTGCAACCTTGCAGGAATCTCCCAGGTTCCATGCCCAACAAAAGCCCCCAGACCCAAATGGAGAGGGGCTGCTTGGGGGCCCCCTGGGGGCCCTTCAGGCCAGCTAGGTCTTTGTGTCCTGGCTCCTTCGGTTTGGGAGCTGTTGCTGCAGTTGGGCATGTTGGCCGGAGAGTGCTTCTCCGGCCGCGAACTGGAACCTTGCTGGTACCTCCCAGTTTCCCGGCCCAACTAAAGCCCCCAGACCCAAATGGAGAGGAGCTCCTTGGGGGTCCCATGGGGGCCCTTCAGGCCAGCTAGGTCTTTGGGTCCTGGCTCCTTCGCTTTGGGAGCTGTTGCTGGATATTGGGCATGTTGGCCGGAGAGTGCTTCTCGGGCCGCGAACTGCAACCTTGCTGGTATCTCCCAGGTTCTCAGCCTAAAGAAAGCCCCCAGACCCAAATTGAGAGGGCCTACTTGGGGGTCCCCTGGGGGCCCTTCAGGCCAGCTAGGTCTTTGGGTCCTGGCTCCTTCGGTTTGGGAGCTGTTTCTGCAGTTGGGCATGTTGGGCGGAGAGTGCTTCTCGGGCCGCGAACTGCAACCTCGCAGGAATCTCCCAGGTTCCCGGCCCAACGAAAGGCCCCAGACCCAAATGGAGAGGGGCTGCTTGGGGGCCCCCTGGGGGCCCTTCAGGCCAGCTAGGTCTTTGGGTCCTGGCTCCTTCGGTTTGGGAGCTGTTGCTGCAGTTGGGCATGTTGGCCGGAGAGTGCTTCTCGGGCCGCGAACTGCAACCTTGCAGGTACCTCCCAGGTTCCCGGCCCAACGAAAACCCCCAGACCCAAATGGAGAGGGGCTGCTTGGGGGCCCCCTGGGGGCCCTTCAGGCCAGCTAGGTCTTTGGGTCCTGGCTCCTTCGCTTTGGGAGCTGTTGCTGCAGTTGGGCATGTTGGCCGGAGAGTGCTTCTCGGGCCGCGAACTGTAACTTGCAGGTACCTCTCAGGTATACATGCCCAACGAAAGCCCCCAGACCCAAATGGAGAGGGGCTGCTTGGTGGCCTTCTGGGGGCCCTTCAGGCCAGCTAGGTCTTTGGGTCCTGGCTCCTTCGGTTTGGGAGCTGTTGCTGCAGTTGGGCATGTTGGCCGGAGAGTGCTTCTCGGTTCTCGAAATGCAACCTTGCAGGAATCTCCCAGGTTCCATGCCCAACAAAAGCCCCCAGACCCAAATGGAGAGGGGCTGCTTGGGGGCCCCCTGGGGGCCCTTCAGGCCAGCTAGGTCTTTGTGTCCTGGCTCCTTCGGTTTGGGAGCTGTTGCTGCAGTTGGGCATGTTGGCCGGAGAGTGCTTCTCCGGCCGCGAACTGGAACCTTGCTGGTACCTCCCAGGTTCCCGGCCCAACTAAAGCCCCCAGACCCAAATGGAGAGGAGCTCCTTGGGGGTCCCATGGGGGCCCTTCAGGCCAGCTAGGTCTTTGTGTCCTGGCTCATTCGGTTTGGGAGCTGTTGTTGACGTTGGGCATGTTGGGCGGAGAGTGCTTCTCGGGCCTCGAACTGCAACCTTGCAGGAATCTCCCAGGTTCCCGGCCCAACAAAAGCCCCCAGACCCAAATTGAGAGGGGCTGCTTGGGGGCCCCCTGGGGGCCCTTCAGGCCAGCTAGGTCTTTGGGTCCTGGCTCCTTCGGTTTGGGAGCTGTTGCTGCAGTTGGGCATGTTGGCCGGAGAGTGCTTCTCGGGCCGCGAACTGCAACCTTGCAGGATTCTCCCAGGTTCCCGGCCCAACGAAAGCCCCCAGACCCAAATGGAGAGGGGCTGCTTGGTGGCCTTCTGGGGGCCCTTCAGGCCAGCTAGGTCTTTGGGTCCTGGCTCCTTCGCTTTGGGAGCTGTTGCTGGATATTGGGCATGTTGGCCGGAGAGTGCTTCTCGGGCCGCGAACTGCAACCTTGCTGGTATCTCCCAGGTTCTCATCCTAAAGAAAGCCCCCAGACCCAAATTGAGAGGGGCTGCTTGGGGGCCCCCTGGGGGCCCTTCAGGCCAGCTAGGTCTTTGTGTCCTGGCTCATTCGGTTTGGGAGCTGTTGTTGACGTTGGGCATGTTGGCCGGAGAGTGCTTCTCGGGCCTCGAACTGCAACCTTGCAGGAATCTCCCAGGTTCCCGGCCCAACAAAAGCCCCCAGACCCAAATGGAGAGGGGCTGCTTGGGGGCCCCCTGGGGGCCCTTCAGGCCAGCTAGGTCTTTGTGTCCTGGCTCCTTCGCTTTGGGAGCTGTTGCTGCAGTTGGGCATGTTGGCCGGAGAGTGCTTCTCGGGCCGCGAACTGCAACCTTGCAGGATTCTCCCAGGTTCCCGGCCCAACGAAAGCCCCCAGACCCAAATGGAGAGGGGCTGCTTGGTGGCCCCCTGGGGGCCCTTCAGGCCAGCTAGGTCTTTGGGTCCTGGCTCCTTCGCTTTGGGAGCTGTTGCTGCAGTTGGGCATGTTGGCCGGAGAGTGCTTCTCGGGCCGCGAACTGCAACCTTGCTGGTACCTCCCAGGTTCCCGGCCCAACGAAAGCCCCCAGACCCAAATTGAGAGGGGCTGCTTGGGGGCCCCCTGGGGGCCCTTCAGGCCAGCTAGGTCTTTGGGTCCTGGCTCCTTCGGTTTGGGAGCTGTTGCTGCAGTTGGGCATGTTGGCTGGAGAGTGCTTCTCGGGCCGCGAACTGCAACCTTGCAGGAATCTCCAAGGTTCCATGCCCAACGAAAGCCCCCAGACCCAAATTGAGAGGGGCTGCTTGGGGGCCCCCTGGGGGCCCTTCAGGCCAGCTAGGTCTTTGGGTCCTGGCTCCTTCGCTTTGGGAGCTGTTGCTGCAGTTGGGCATGTTGGCCGGAGAGTGCTTCTCGGGCCGCGAACTGTAACCTTGCAGGTACCTCTCAGGTATCCATGCCCAACGAAAGCCCCCAGACCCAAATTGAGAGGGGCTGCTTGGTGGCCCCCTGGGGGCCCTTCAGGCCAGCTAGGTCTTTGGGTCCTGGCTCCTTCGCTTTGGGAGCTGTTGCTGCAGTTGGGCATGTTGGCCGGAGAGTGCTTCTCGGGCCGCGAACTGCAACTTTGCATGCATCTCCCAGGTTCCCGGCCCAAAGAAAGCCCCCAGACCCAAATTGAGAGGGGCTGCTTGGGGGCCCCCTGGGGGCCCTTCAGGCCAGCTAGGTCTTTGGGTCCTGGCTCCTTCGCTTTGGGAGCTGTTGCTGCAGTTGGGCATGTTGGCCGGAGAGTGCTTCTCGGGCCGCGAACTGCAACCTTGCAGGAATCTCCCAGGTTCCCGGCCCAACGAAAGCCCCCAGACCCAAATTGAGAGGGGCTGCCCTGGGGCCCCCTGGGGGCCCTTCAGGCCAGCTAGGTCTTTGGGTCCTGGCTCCTTCGCTTTGGGAGCTGTTGCTGCAGTTGAGCATGTTGGCCGGAGAGTGCTTCTCGGGCCGCGAACTTTAACCTTGCAGGTACCTCTCATGTATCCATGCCCAACGAAAGCCCCCAGACCCAAATTGAGAGGGGCTGCTTGGTGGCCCCCTGGGGGCCCTTCAGGCCAGCTAGGTCTTTGTGTCCTGGCTCCTTCGGTTTGGGAGCTGTTGCTGCAGTTGGGCATGTTGGCCGGAGAGTGCTTCTCGGGCCGCGAACTGCAACCTTGCAGGATTCTCCCAGGTTCCCGGCCCAACGAAAGCCCCCAGACCCAAATGGAGAGGGGCTGCTTGGGGGCCCCCTGGGGGCCCTTCAGGCCAGCTAGGTTTTTGGGTCCTCGCTCCTTCGCTTTGGGAGCTGTTGCTGCAGTTGGGCATGTTGGCCGGAGAGTGCTTCTCGGGCCGCGAACTGCAACCTTGCTGGTACCTCCCAGGTTCCCGGCCCAACGAAAGCCCCCAGACCCAAATTGAGAGGGGCTGCTTGGGGGCCCCCTGGGGGCCCTTCAGGCCAGCTAGGTCTTTGGGTCCTGGCTCCTTCGGTTTGGGAGCTGTTGCTGCAGTTGGGCATGTTGGCCGGAGAGTGCTTCTCGGGCCGCGAACTGCAACCTTGCAGGAATCTCCAAGGTTCCATGCCCAACGAAAGCCCCCAGACCCAAATGGAGAGGGGCTGCTTGGGGGCCCCCTGGGGGCCCTTCAGGCCAGCTAGGTCTTTGGGTCCTGGCTCCTTCGCTTTGGGAGCTGTTGCTGCAGTTGGGCATGTTGGCCGGAGAGTGCTTCTCGGGCCGCGAACTGTAACCTTGCAGGTACCTCTCAGGTATCCATGCCCAACGAAAGCCCCCAGACCCAAATTGAGAGGGGCTGCTTGGTGGCCCCCTGGGGGCCCTTCAGGCCAGCTAGGTCTTTGGGTCCTGGCTCATTCGGTTTGGGAGCTGTTGCTGCAGTTGGGCATGTTGGCCGGAGAGTGCTTCTCGGGCCGCGAACTCCAACCTTGCTGGTATCTCCCAGGTTCTCAGCCTAAAGAAAGCCCCCAGACCCAAATGGAGAGGGGCTACTTGGGGGCCCCCTGGGGGCCCTTCCGGCCAGCTAGGTCTTTGGGTCCTGGCTCCTTCGGTTTGGGAGCTGTTGCTGCAGTTGGGCATGTTGGCCGGAGAGTGCTTCTCGGGCCGCGAACTGCAACTTTGCATGCATCTCCCAGGTTCCCGGCCCAACGAAAGCCCCCAGACACAAATGGAGAGGGGCTGCTTGGGGGCCCCCTGGGGGCCCTTCAGGCCAGCTAGGTCTTTGTGTCCTGGCTCCTTCGCTTTGGGAGCTGTTGCTGCAGTTGGGCATGTTGGCCGGAGAGTGCTTCTCGGGCCGCGAACTGTAACCTTGCAGGTACCTCTCAGGTATACATGCCCAACGAAAGCCCCCAGACCCAAATTGAGAGGGGCTGCTTGGGGGCCCCCTGGGGGCCCTTCAGGCCAGCTAGGTCTTTGGGTCCTGGCTCCTTCGGTTTGGGAGCTGTTGCTGCAGTTGGGCATGTTGGCCGGAGAGTGCTTCTCGGGCCGCGAACTGCAACCTTGCATGAATCTCCCAGGTTCCCGGCCCAACGAAAGCCCCCAGACCCAAATTGAGAGGGGCTGCTTGGGGGCCCCCTGGGGGCCCTTCAGGCCAGCTAGGTCTTTGGGTCCTGGCTCCTTCGGTTTGGGAGCTGTTGCTGCAGTTGGGCATGTTGGCCGGAGAGTGCTTCTCGGGCCTCGAACTGCAACCTTGCAGGAATCTCCCAGGTTCCATGCCCAACAAAAGCCCCCAGACCCAAATGGAGAGGGGCTGCTTGGTGGCCCCCTGGGGGCCCTTCAGGCCAGCTAGGTCTTTGGGTCCTGGCTCCTTCGCTTTGGGAGCTGTTGCTGCAGTTGGGCATGTTGGCCGGAGAGTGCTTCTCCGGCCGCGAACTGGAACCTTGCTGGTACCTCCCAGGTTCCCGGCCCAACTAAAGCCCCCAGACCCAAATGGAGAGGAGCTCCTTGGGGGCCCCATGGGGGCCCTTCAGGCCAGCTAGGTCTTTGGGTCCTGGCTCCTTCGCTTTGGGAGCTGTTGCTGCAGTTGAGCATGTTGGCCGGAGAGTGCTTCTCGGGCCGCGAACTGCAACCTTGCAGGTACCTCTCAGGTACCCATGCCCAACGAAAGCCCCCAGACCCAAATGGAGAGGGGCTGCTTGGTGGCCCCCTGGAGGCCCTTCAGGCCAGCTAGGTCTTTGGGTCCTGGCTCCTTCGCTTTGGGAGCTGTTGCTGCAGTTGGGCATGTTGGCCGGAGAGTGCTTCTCGGGCCGCGAACTGTAACCTTGCAGGTACCTCTCAGGTATACATGCCCAACAAAAGCCCCCAGACCAAAATGGAGAGGGGCTGCTTGGTGAACCCCTGGGGGCACTTCAGGCCAGCTAGGTCTTTGGGTCCTGGCTCCTTCGGTTTGGGAGCTGTTGCTGCAGTTGGGCATGTTGGCCGGAGAGTGCTTCTCGGGCCGCGAACTACAACCTTGCAGGTACCTCCCAGGTTCCTGGCCCAACGAAAGCCCCCAGACCCAAATGGAGAGGGGCTGCTTGGGGGCCCCCTGGGGGCCCTTCAGGCCAGCTAGGTCTTTGTGTCCTGGCTCCTTCGGTTTGGGAGCTGTTGCTGCAGTTGGGCATGTTGGCCGGAGAGTGCTTCTCGGGCCGCGAACTGTAACCTTGCAGGTACCTCTCAGGTATACATGCCCAACGAAAGCCCCCAGACCCAAATGGAGAGGGGCTGCTTGGGGGCCCCCTGGGGGCCCTTCAGGCCAGATAGGTCTTTGGGTCCTGGCTCCTTCGGTTTGGGAGCTGTTGCTGCAGTTGGGCATGTTGGCCGGAGAGTGCTTCTCGGGCCTCGAACTGCAACCTTGCAGGATTCTCCCAGGTTCCCGGCCCAACGAAAGCCCCCAGACCCAAATTGAGAGGGGCTGCTTGGGGCCCCCCTGGGGGCCCTTCAGGCCAGCTAGGTCTTTGGGTCCTGGCTCCTTCGCTTTGGGAGCTGTTGCTGCAGTTGGGCATGTTGGCCGGAGAGTGCTTCTCGGGCCGCGAACTGCAACCTTGCAGGAATCTCCCAGGTTCTCAGCCTAAATAAAGCCCCCAGACCCAAATGGAGAGGGGCTGCTTGGGGGCCCCCTGGGGGCACTTCAGGCCAGCTAGGTCTTTGGGTCCTGGCTCCTTTGCTTTGGGAGCTGTTGCTGCAGTTGGGCATGTTGGCCGGAGAGTGCGTCTCGGGCCGCGAACTGCAACCTTGCAGGAATCTCCCAGGTTCCATGCCCAACGAAAGCCCCCAGACCCAAATGGAGAGGGGCTGCTTGGGGGCCCCCTGGGGGCCCTTCAGGCCAGCTAGGTCTTTGGGTCCTGGCTCCTTCGGTTTGGGAGCTGTTGTTGACGTTGGGCATGTTGGCCGGAGAGTGCTTCTTGGGCCTCGAACTGCAACCTTGCAGGAATCTCCCAGGTTCCCGGCCCAACAAAAGCCCCCAGACCCAAATGGAGAGGGGCTGCTTGGGGGCCCCCTGGGGGCCCTTCAGGCCAGCTAGGTCTTTGGGTCCTGGCTCCTTCGGTTTGGGAGCTGTTGCTGCAGTTGGGCATGTTGGCCGGAGAGTGCTTCTCGGGCCGCGAACTGTAACCTTGCAGGTACCTCTCAGGTATACATGCCCAACGAAAGCCCCCACACCCAAATGGAGAGGGGCTACTTGGGGTTCCCATGGGGGCCCTTCAGGCCAGATAGGTCTTTGTGTCCTGGCTCATTCGGTTTGGGAGCTGTTGTTGACGTTGGGCATGTTGGCCGGAGAGTGCTTCTCGGGCCGCGAACTGCAACCTTGCAGGAATCTCCCAGGTTCCCGGCCCAACAAAAGCCCCCAGACCCAAATGGAGAGGGGCTGCTTGGGGGCCCCCTGGGGGCCCTTCAGGCCAGCTAGGTCTTTGGGTCCTGGCTCCTTCGCTTTGGGAGCTGTTGCTGCAGTTGGGCATGTTGGCCGGAGAGTGCTTCTCGGGCCGCGAACTGCAACCTTGCAGGATTCTCCCAGGTTCCCGGCCCAACGAAAGCCCCCAGACCCAAATGGAGAGGGGCTGCTTGGGGGCCCCCTGGGGGCCCTTCAGGCCAGCTAGGTCTTTGGGTCCTGGCTCCTTCGGTTTGGGAGCTGTTGCTGCAGTTGGGCATGTTGGCCGGAGAGTGCTTCTCGGGCCGCGAACTGCAACCTTGCAGGATTCTCCCAGGTTCCCGGCCCAACGAAAGCCCCCAGACCCAAATGGAGAGGGGCTGCTTGGGGGCCCCCTGGGGGCCCTTCAGGCCAGCTAGGTCTTTGGGTCCTGGCTCCTTCGCTTTGGGAGCTGTTGCTGCAGTTGGGCATGTTGGCCGGAGAGTGCTTCTCCGGCCGCGAACTGCAACCTTGCAGGTACCTCCCAGGTTCCCGGCCCAACGAAAACCCCCAGACCCAAATGGAGAGGGGCTGCTTGGGGAACCCCTGGGGGCCCTTCAGGCCAGCTAGGTCTTTGGGTCCTGGCTCCTTCGCTTTGGGAGCTGTTGCTGCAGTTGGGCATGTTGGCCGGAGAGTGCTTCTCGGGCCGCGAACTGCAACCTTGCAGGAATCTCCCAGGTTCCCGGCCCAACGAAAGCCCCCAGACCCAAATGGAGAGGGGCTGCTTGGGGGCCCCCTGGGGGCCCTTCAGGCCAGCTAGGTCTTTGGGTCCTGGCTCCTTCGGTTTGGGAGCTGTTGCTGCAGTTGAGCATGTTGGCCGGAGAGTGCTTCTCGGGCCGCGAACTGCAACCTTGCAGGATTCTCCCAGGTTCCCGGCCCAACGAAAGCCCCCAGACCCAAATTGAGAGGGGCTGCTTGGGGGCCCCCTGGGGGCCCTTCAGGCCAGCTAGGTCTTTGTGTCCTGGCTCCTTCGGTTTGGGAGCTGTTGCTGCAGTTGGGCATGTTGGCCGGAGAGTGCTTCTCGGGCCGCGAACTGCAACCTTGCAGGATTCTCCCAGGTTCCCGGCCCAACGAAAGCCCCCAGACCCAAATTGAGAGGGGCTGCTTGGGGCCCCCCTGGGGGCCCTTCAGGCCAGCTAGGTCTTTGGGTCCTGGCTCCTTCGCTTTGGGAGCTGTTGCTGCAGTTGGGCATGTTGGCCGGAGAGTGCTTCTCGGGCCGCGAACTGCAACCTTGTAAAAATCTCCCAGGTTCCCGGCCCAACGAAAGCCCCCAGACCCAAATGGAGAGGGGCTGCTTGGAGGCCCCCTGGGGGCCCTTCAGGCCAGCTAGCTCTTTGGGTCCTGGCTCCTTCGGTTTGGGAGCTGTTGCTGCAGTTTGGCATGTTGGCCGGAGAGTGCTTCTCGGGCCGCGAACTGCAACCTTGCAGGTACCTCTCAGGTATACATGCCCAACGAAAGCCCCCAGACCCAAATTGAGAGGGGCTGCTTGGTGGACACCTGGGGGCACTTCAGGCCAGCTAGGTCTTTGGGTCCTGGCTCCTTCGCTTTGGGAGCTGTTGCTGCAGTTGGGCATGTTGGCCGGAGAGTGCTTCTCGGGCCGCGAACTGCAACCTTGAAGGTACCTCCCAGGTTCCTGGCCCAACGAAAGCCCCCAGACCCAAATGGAGAGGGGCTGCTTGGGGACCCCCTGGGGGCACTTCAGGCCAGCTAGGTCTTTGTGTCCTGGCTCCTTCGGTTTGGGAGCTGTTGCTGCAGTTGGGCATGTTGGCCGGAGAGTGCTTCTCGGGCCGCGAACTGTAACCTTGCAGGTACCTCTCAGGTATACATGCCCAACGAAAGCCCCCAGACCCAAATGGAGAGGGGCTGCTTGGTGGCCTTCTGGGGGCCCTTCAGGCCAGCTAGGTCTTTGGGTCCTGGCTCCTTCGCTTTGGGAGCTGTTGCTGGATATTGGGCATGTTGGCCGGAGAGTGCTTCTCGGGCCGCGAACTGCAACCTTGCAGGATTCTCCCAGGTTCCCGGCCCAACAAAAGCCCCCAGACCCAAATGGAGAGGGGCTGCTTGGGGGCCCCCTGGGGGCCCTTCAGGCCAGCTAGGTCTTTGGGTCCTGGCTCCTTCACTTTGGGAGCTGTTGCTGCAGTTGGGCATGTTGGCCGGAGAGTGCTTCTCGGGCCGCGAACTGCAACCTTGCATGAATCTCCCAGGTTCCCGGCCCAACGAAAGCCCCCAGACCCAAATGGAGAGGGGCTGCTTGGGGGCCCCCTGGGGGCCCTTCAGGCCAGCTAGGTCTTTGGGTCCTGGCTCCTTCGGTTTGGGAGCTGTTGTTGACGTTGGGCATGTTGGCCGGAGAGTGCTTCTCGGGCCTCGAACTGCAACCTTGCAGGATTCTCCCAGGTTCCCGGCCCAACGAAAGCCCCCAGACCCAAATTGAGAGGGGCTGCTTGGGGGCCCCCTGGGGGCCCTTCAGGCCAGCTAGGTCTTTGTGTCCTGGCTCCTTCGGTTTGGGAGCTGTTGCTGCAGTTGGGCATGTTGGCCGGAGAGTGCTTCTCGGGCCGCGAACTGCAACCTTGCAGGATTCTCCCAGGTTCCCGGCCCAACGAAAGCCCCCAGACCCAAATTGAGAGGGGCTGCTTGGGGCCCCCCTGGGGGCCCTTCAGGCCAGCTAGGTCTTTGGGTCCTGGCTCCTTCGGTTTGGGAGCTGTTGCTGCAGTTGGGCATGTTGGCCGGAGAGTGCTTCTCGGGCCGCGAACTGCAACCTTGTAAAAATCTCCCAGGTTCCCGGCCCAACGAAAGCCCCCAGACCCAAATGGAGAGGGGCTGCTTGGAGGCCCCCTGGGGGCCCTTCAGGCCAGCTAGCTCTTTGGGTCCTGGCTCCTTCGGTTTGGGAGCTGTTGCTGCAGTTTGGCATGTTGGCCGGAGAGTGCTTCTCGGGCCGCGAACTGCAACCTTGCAGGTACCTCTCAGGTATACATGCCCAACGAAAGCCCCCAGACCCAAATTGAGAGGGGCTGCTTGGTGGACACCTGGGGGCACTTCAGGCCAGCTAGGTCTTTGGGTCCTGGCTCCTTCGCTTTGGGAGCTGTTGCTGCAGTTGGGCATGTTGGCCGGAGAGTGCTTCTCGGGCCGCGAACTGCAACCTTGCAGGTACCTCTCAGGTATACATGCCCAACGAAAGCCCCCAGACCCAAATGGAGAGGGGCTGCTTGGGGACCCCCTGGGGGCACTTCAGGCCAGCTAGGTCTTTGTGTCCTGGCTCCTTCGGTTTGGGAGCTGTTGCTGCAGTTGGGCATGTTGGCCGGAGAGTGCTTCTCGGGCCGCGAACTGTAACCTTGCAGGTACCTCTCAGGTATACATGCCCAACGAAAGCCCCCAGACCCAAATGGAGAGGGGCTGCTTGGTGGCCTTCTGGGGGCCCTTCAGGCCAGCTAGGTCTTTGGGTCCTGGCTCCTTCGCTTTGGGAGCTGTTGCTGGATATTGGGCATGTTGGCCGGAGAGTGCTTCTCGGGCCGCGAACTGCAACCTTGCAGGATTCTCCCAGGTTCCCGGCCCAACAAAAGCCCCCAGACCCAAATGGAGAGGGGCTGCTTGGGGGCCCCCTGGGGGCCCTTCAGGCCAGCTAGGTCTTTGGGTCCTGGCTCCTTCACTTTGGGAGCTGTTGCTGCAGTTGGGCATGTTGGCCGGAGAGTGCTTCTCGGGCCGCGAACTGCAACCTTGCATGAATCTCCCAGGTTCCCGGCCCAACGAAAGCCCCCAGACCCAAATGGAGAGGGGCTGCTTGGGGGCCCCCTGGGGGCCCTTCAGGCCAGCTAGGTCTTTGGGTCCTGGCTCCTTCGGTTTGGGAGCTGTTGTTGACGTTGGGCATGTTGGCCGGAGAGTGCTTCTCGGGCCTCGAACTGCAACCTTGCAGGAATCTCCCAGGTTCCCGGCCCAACAAAAGCCCCCAGACCCAAATGGAGAGGGGCTGCTTGGGGGCCCCCTGGGGGCCCTTCAGGCCAGCTAGGTCTTTGGGTCCTGGCTCCTTCGGTTTGGGAGCTGTTGCTGCAGTTGGGCATGTTGGCCGGAGAGTGCTTCTCGGGCCGCGAACTGTAACCTTGCAGGTACCTCTCAGGTATACATGCCCAACGAAAGCCCCCACACCCAAATGGAGAGGGGCTACTTGGGGTTCCCATGGGGGCCCTTCAGGCCAGATAGGTCTTTGTGTCCTGGCTCATTCGGTTTGGGAGCTGTTGTTGACGTTGGGCATGTTGGCCGGAGAGTGCTTCTCGGGCCGCGAACTGCAACCTTGCAGGAATCTCCCAGGTTCCCGGCCCAACAAAAGCCCCCAGACCCAAATGGAGAGGGGCTGCTTGGGGGCCCCCTAGGGGCCCTTCAGGCCAGCTAGGTCTTTGGGTCCTGGCTCCTTCGCTTTGGGAGCTGTTGCTGCAGTTGGGCATGTTGGCCGGAGAGTGCTTCTCGGGCCGCGAACTGCAACCTTGCAGGATTCTCCCAGGTTCCCGGCCCAACGAAAGCCCCCAGACCCAAATGGAGAGGGGCTGCTTGGGGGCCCCCTGGGGGCCCTTCAGGCCAGCTAGGTCTTTGGGTCCTGGCTCCTTCGGTTTGGGAGCTGTTGCTGCAGTTGGGCATGTTGGCCGGAGAGTGCTTCTCGGGCCGCGAACTGCAACCTTGCAGGATTCTCCCAGGTTCCCGGCCCAACGAAAGCCCCCAGACCCAAATGGAGAGGGGCTGCTTGGGGGCCCCCTGGGGGCCCTTCAGGCCAGCTAGGTCTTTGGGTCCTGGCTCCTTCGCTTTGGGAGCTGTTGCTGCAGTTGGGCATGTTGGCCGGAGAGTGCTTCTCCGGCCGCGAACTGCAACCTTGCAGGTACCTCCCAGGTTCCCGGCCCAACGAAAACCCCCAGACCCAAATGGAGAGGGGCTGCTTGGGGAACCCCTGGGGGCCCTTCAGGCCAGCTAGGTCTTTGGGTCCTGGCTCCTTCGCTTTGGGAGCTGTTGCTGCAGTTGGGCATGTTGGCCGGAGAGTGCTTCTCGGGCCGCGAACTGCAACCTTGCAGGAATCTCCCAGGTTCCCGGCCCAACGAAAGCCCCCAGACCCAAATGGAGAGGGGCTGCTTGGGGGCCCCCTGGGGGCCCTTCAGGCCAGCTAGGTCTTTGGGTCCTGGCTCCTTCGGTTTGGGAGCTGTTGCTGCAGTTGAGCATGTTGGCCGGAGAGTGCTTCTCGGGCCGCGAACTGCAACCTTGCAGGATTCTCCCAGGTTCCCGGCCCAACGAAAGCCCCCAGACCCAAATTGAGAGGGGCTGCTTGGGGGCCCCCTGGGGGCCCTTCAGGCCAGCTAGGTCTTTGTGTCCTGGCTCCTTCGGTTTGGGAGCTGTTGCTGCAGTTGGGCATGTTGGCCGGAGAGTGCTTCTCGGGCCGCGAACTGCAACCTTGCAGGATTCTCCCAGGTTCCCGGCCCAACGAAAGCCCCCAGACCCAAATGGAGAGGGGCTGCTTGGGGCCCCCCTGGGGGCCCTTCAGGCCAGCTAGGTCTTTGGGTCCTGGCTCCTTCGCTTTGGGAGCTGTTGCTGCAGTTGGGCATGTTGGCCGGAGAGTGCTTCTCGGGCCGCGAACTGCAACCTTGTAAAAATCTCCCAGGTTCCCGGCCCAACGAAAGCCCCCAGACCCAAATGGAGAGGGGCTGCTTGGAGGCCCCCTGGGGGCCCTTCAGGCCAGCTAGCTCTTTGGGTCCTGGCTCCTTCGGTTTGGGAGCTGTTGCTGCAGTTTGGCATGTTGGCCGGAGAGTGCTTCTCGGGCCGCGAACTGCAACCTTGCAGGTACCTCTAAGGTATACATGCCCAACGAAAGCCCCCAGACCCAAATTGAGAGGGGCTGCTTGGTGGACACCTGGGGGCACTTCAGGCCAGCTAGGTCTTTGGGTCCTGGCTCCTTCGCTTTGGGAGCTGTTGCTGCAGTTGGGCATGTTGGCCGGAGAGTGCTTCTCGGGCCGCGAACTGCAACCTTGCAGGTACCTCCCAGGTTCCTGGCCCAACGAAAGCCCCCAGACCCAAATGGAGAGGGGCTGCTTGGGGACCCCCTGGGGGCACTTCAGGCCAGCTAGGTCTTTGTGTCCTGGCTCCTTCGGTTTGGGAGCTGTTGCTGCAGTTGGGCATGTTGGCCGGAGAGTGCTTCTCGGGCCGCGAACTGTAACCTTGCAGGTACCTCTCAGGTATACATGCCCAACGAAAGCCCCCAGACCCAAATGGAGAGGGGCTGCTTGGTGGCCTTCTGGGGGCCCTTCAGGCCAGCTAGGTCTTTGGGTCCTGGCTCCTTCGCTTTGGGAGCTGTTGCTGGATATTGGGCATGTTGGCCGGAGAGTGCTTCTCGGGCCGCGAACTGCAACCTTGCAGGATTCTCCCAGGTTCCCGGCCCAACAAAAGCCCCCAGACCCAAATGGAGAGGGGCTGCTTGGGGGCCCCCTGGGGGCCCTTCAGGCCAGCTAGGTCTTTGGGTCCTGGCTCCTTCGCTTTGGGAGCTGTTGCTGCAGTTGGGCATGTTGGCCGGAGAGTGCTTCTCGGGCCGCGAACTGCAACCTTGCAGGAATCTCCCAGGTTCCCGGCCCAACGAAAGCCCCCAGACCCAAATGGAGAGGGGCTGCTTGGGGGCCCCCTGGGGGCCCTTCAGGCCAGCTAGGTCTTTGGGTCCTGGCTCCTTCGGTTTGGGAGCTGTTGCTGCAGTTGGGCATGTTGGCCGGAGAGTGCTTCTCGGGCCGCGAACTGCAACCTTGCAGGATTCTCCCAGGTTCCCGGCCCAACAAAAGCCCCCAGACCCAAATGGAGAGGGGCTGCTTGGGGGCTCCCTGGGGGCCCTTCAGGCCAGCTAGGTCTTTGTGTCCTGGCTCCATCGCTTTGGGAGCTGTTGCTGCAGTTGGGCATGTTGGCCGGAGAGTGCTTCTCGGGCCGCGAACTGCAACCTTGCAGGATTCTCCCAGGTTCCCGGCCCAACGAAAGCCCCCAGACCCAAATTGAGAGGGGCTGCTTGGGGACCCCCTGGGGGCCCTTCAGGCCAGCTAGGTCTTTGGGTCCTGGCTCCTTCGCTTTGGGAGCTGTTGCTGCAGTTGGGCATGTTGGCCGGAGAGTGCTTCTCGGGCCGCGAACTGCAACCTTGCAAAAATCTCCCAGGTTCCCGGCCCAACGAAAGCCCCCAGACCCAAATGGAGAGGGGCTGCTTGGGGGCTCCCTGGGGGCCCTTCAGGCCAGCTAGGTCTTTGTGTCCTGGCTCCTTCGCTTTGGGAGCTGTTGCTGCAGTTGGGCATGTTGGCCGGAGAGTGCTTCTCGGGCCGCGAACTGCAACCTTGCAGGTACCTCTCAGGTATACATGCCCAACGAAAGCCCCCAGACCCAAATTGAGAGGGGCTGCTTGGTGGACCCCTGGGGGCACTTCAGGCCAGCTAGGTCTTTGGGTCCTGGCTCCTTCGCTTTGGGAGCTGTTGCTGCAGTTGGGCATGTTGGCCGGAGAGTGCTTCTCGGGCCGCGAACTGCAACCTTGCAGGTACCTCCCAGGTTCCTGGCCCAACGAAAGCCCCCAGACCCAAATGGAGAGGGGCTGCTTGGGGACCCCCTGGGGGCACTTCAGGCCAGCTAGGTCTTTGGGTCCTGGCTCCTTCGGTTTGGGAGCTGTTGCTGCAGTTGGGCATGTTGGCCGGAGAGTGCTTCTCGGGCCGCGAACTGTAACCTTGCAGGTACCTCTCAGGTATACATGCCCAACGAAAGCCCCCAGACCCAAATGGAGAGGGGCTGCTTGGTGGCCTTCTGGGGGCCCTTCAGGCCAGCTAGGTCTTTGGGTCCTGGCTCCTTCGCTTTGGGAGCTGTTGCTGGATATTGGGCATGTTGGCCGGAGAGTGCTTCTCGGGCCGCGAACTGCAACCTTGCAGGATTCTCCCAGGTTCCCGGCCCAACGAAAGCCCCCAGACCCAAATGGAGAGGGGCTGCTTGGGGGCTCCCTGGGGGCCCTTCAGGCCAGCTAGGTCTTTGGGTCCTGGCTCCTTCGCTTTGGGAGCTGTTGCTGCAGTTGGGCATGTTGGCCGGAGAGTGCTTCTCGGGCCGCGAACTGCAACCTTGCAGGATTCTCCCAGGTTCCCGGCCCAACGAAAGCCCCCAGACCCAAATGGAGAGGGGCTGCTTGGGGGCTCCCTGGGGGCCCTTCAGGCCAGCTAGCTCTTTGGGTCCTGGCTCCTTCGCTTTGGGAGCTGTTGCTGCAGTTGGGCATGTTGGCCGGAGAGTGCTTCTCGGGCCGCGAACTGTAACCTTGCAGGTACCTCTCAGGTATACATGCCCAACGAAAGCCCCCAGACCCAAATTGAGAGGGGCTACTTGGGGGCCCCCTGGGGGCCCTTCAGGCCAGATAGGTCTTTGTGTCCTGGCTCATTCGGTTTGGGAGCTGTTGCTGCAGTTGAGCATGTTGGCCGGAGAGTGCTTCTCGGGCCGCGAACTGTAACTTGCAGGTACATCTCAGGTATCCATGCCCAACGAAAGCCCCCAGACCCAAATGGAGAGGGGCTGCTTGGGGGCCCCCTGGGGGCCCTTCAGGCCAGCTAGGTCTTTGTGTCCTGGCTCCTTCGGTTTGGGAGCTGTTGCTGCAGTTGGGCATGTTGGCCGGAGAGTGCTTCTCGGGCCGCGAACTGCAACCTTGCAGGATTCTCCCAGGTTCCCGGCCCAACGAAAGCCCCCAGACCCAAATTGAGAGGGGCTGCTTGGGGCCTCCCTGGGGGCCCTTCAGGCCAGCTAGGTCTTTGGGTCCTGGCTCCTTCGCTTTGGGAGCTGTTGCTGCAGTTGGGCATGTTGGCCGGAGAGTGCTTCTCGGGCCGCGAACTGCAACCTTGCAAAAATCTCCCAGGTTCCCGGCCCAACGAAAGCCCCCAGACCCAAATGGAGAGGGGCTGCTTGGGGGCCCCCTGGGGGCCCTTCAGGCCAGCTAGCTCTTTGGGTCCTGGCTCCTTCGGTTTGGGAGCTGTTGCTGCAGTTGGGCATGTTGGCCGGAGAGTGCTTCTCGGGCCGCGAACTGCAACCTTGCAGGTACCTCTCAGGTATCCATGCCCAACGAAAGCCCCCAGACCCAAATTGAGAGGGGCTGCTTGGTGGACCCCTGGGGGCACTTCAGGCCAGCTAGGTCTTTGGGTCCTGGCTCCTTCGCTTTGGGAGCTGTTGCTGCAGTTGGGCATGTTGGGCGGAGAGTGCTTCTCGGGCCGCGAACTGCAACCTTGCAGGTACCTCCCAGGTTCCTGGCCCAACGAAAGCCCCCAGACCCAAATGGAGAGGGGCTGCTTGGGGACCCCCTGGGGGCCCTTCAGGCCAGCTAGGTCTTTGGGTCCTGGCTCCTTCGGTTTGGGAGCTGTTGCTGCAGTTGGGCATGTTGGCCGGAGAGTGCTTCTCGGGCCGCGAACTGTAACCTTGCAGGTACCTCTCAGGTATACATGCCCAACGAAAGCCCCCAGACCCAAATGGAGAGGGGCTGCTTGGTGGCCTTCTGGGGGCCCTTCAGGCCAGCTAGGTCTTTGGGTCCTGGCTCCTTCGCTTTGGGAGCTGTTGCTGGATATTGGGCATGTTGGCCGGAGAGTGCTTCTCGGGCCGCGAACTGCAACCTTGCAGGTACCTCCCAGGTTCCCGGCCCAACGAAAGCCCCCAGACCCAAATGGAGAGGGGCTGCTTGGGGGCCCCCTGGGGGCCCTTCAGGCCAGCTAGGTCTTTGGGTCCTGGCTCCTTCGCTTTGGGAGCTGTTGCTGCAGTTGGGCATGTTGGCCGGAGAGTGCTTCTCGGGCCGCGAACTGCAACCTTGCAGGAATCTCCCAGGTTCCCGGCCCAACGAAAGCCCCCAGACCCAAATGGAGAGGGGCTGCTTGGGGGCCCCCTGGGGGCCCTTCAGGCCAGCTAGCTCTTTGGGTCCTGGCTCCTTCGCTTTGGGAGCTGTTGCTGCAGTTGGGCATGTTGGCCGGAGAGTGCTTCTCGGGCCGCGAACTGCAACCTTGCAGGTACCTCTCAGGTATACATGCCCAACGAAAGCCCCCAGACCCAAATTGAGAGGGGCTGCTTGGTGGACCCCTGGGGGCACTTCAGGCCAGCTAGGTCTTTGGGTCCTGGCTCCTTCGCTTTGGGAGCTGTTGCTGCAGTTGGGCATGTTGGCCGGAGAGTGCTTCTCGGGCCGCGAACTGCAACCTTGCAGGTACCTCCCAGGTTCCTGGCCCAACGAAAGCCCCTAGACCCAAATGGAGAGGGGCTGCTTGGGGACCCCCTGGGGGCACTTCAGGCCAGCTAGGTCTTTGGGTCCTGGCTCCTTCGCTTTGGGAGCTGTTGCTGCAGTTGGGCATGTTGGCCGGAGAGTGCTTCTCGGGCCGCGAACTGTAACCTTGCAGGTACCTCTCAGGTATACATGCCCAACGAAAGCCCCCAGACCCAAATGGAGAGGGGCTGCTTGGTGGCCTTCTGGGGGCCCTTCAGGCCAGCTAGGTCTTTGGGTCCTGGCTCCTTCGCTTTGGGAGCTGTTGCTGGATATTGGGCATGTTGGCCGGAGAGTGCTTCTCGGGCCGCGAACTGCAACCTTGCAGGATTCTCCCAGGTTCCCGGCCCAACGAAAGCCCCCAGACCCAAATGGAGAGGGGCTGCTTGGGGGCTCCCTGGGGGCCCTTCAGGCCAGCTAGGTCTTTGGGTCCTGGCTCCTTCGCTTTGGGAGCTGTTGCTGCAGTTGGGCATGTTGGCCGGAGAGTGCTTCTCGGGCCGCGAACTGCAACCTTGCAGGATTCTCCCAGGTTCCCGGCCCAACGAAAGCCCCCAGACCCAAATGGAGAGGGGCTGCTTGGGGGCTCCCTGGGGGCCCTTCAGGCCAGCTAGGTCTTTGGGTCCTGGCTCCTTCGGTTTGGGAGCTGTTGCTGCAGTTGGGCATGTTGGCCGGAGAGTGCTTCTCGGGCCGCGAACTGTAACCTTGCAGGTACCTCTCAGGTATACATGCCCAACGAAAGCCCCCAGACCCAAATTGAGAGGGGCTACTTGGTGGCCCCCTGGGGGCCCTTCAGGCCAGATAGGTCTTTGTGTCCTGGCTCATTCGGTTTGGGAGCTGTTGCTGCAGTTGGGCATGTTGGCCGGAGAGTGCTTCTCGGGCCGCGAACTGTAATCTTGCAGGTACATCTCAGGTATCCATGCCCAACGAAAGCCCCCAGACCCCAATGGAGAGGGGTTGCTTGGGGGCCCCCTGGGGGCCCTTCAGGCCAGCTAGGTCTTTGGGTCCTGGCTCCTTCGGTTTGGGAGCTGTTGCTGCAGTTGGGCATGTTGGCCGGAGAGTGCTTCTCGGGCCGCGAACTGCAACCTTACAGGATTCTCCCAGGTTCCCGGCCCAACGAAAGCCCCCAGACCCAAATTGAGAGGGGCTGCTTGGGGCCCCCCTGGGGGCCCTTCAGGCCAGCTAGGTCTTTGGGTCCTGGCTCCTTCGGTTTGGGAGCTGTTGCTGCAGTTTGGCATGTTGGCCGGAGAGTGCTTCTCGGGCCGCGAACTGCAACCTTGCAGGTACCTCTCAGGTATACATGCCCAACGAAAGCCCCCAGACCCAAATTGAGAGGGGCTGCTTGGTGGACCCCTGGGGGCACTTCAGGCCAGCTAGGTCTTTGGGTCCTGGCTCCTTCGCTTTGGGAGCTGTTGCTGCAGTTGAGCATGTTGGCCGGAGAGTGCTTCTCGGGCCGCGAACTGCAACCTTGCAGGTACCTCCCAGGTTCCTGGCCCAACGAAAGCCCCCAGACCCAAATGGAGAGGGGCTGCTTGGGGACCACCTGGGGGCACTTCAGGCCAGCTAGGTCTTTGTGTCCTGGCTCCTTCGGTTTGGGAGCTGTTGCTGCAGTTGGGCATGTTGGCCGGAGAGTGCTTCTCGGGCCGCGAACTGTAACCTTGCAGGAACCTCTCAGGTATACATGCCCAACGAAAGCCCCCAGACCCAAATGGAGAGGGGCTGCTTGGTGGCCTTCTGGGGGCCCTTCAGGCCAGCTAGGTCTTTGTGTCCTGGCTCCTTCGCTTTGGGAGCTGTTGCTGCAGTTGGGCATGTTGGCCGGAGAGTGCTTCTCGGGCCGCGAACTGCAACCTTGCAGGTACCTCTCAGGTATACATGCCCAACGAAAGCCCCCAGACCCAAATTGAGAGGGGCTGCTTGGTGGACCCCTGGGGGCACTTCAGGCCAGCTAGGTCTTTGGGTCCTGGCTCCTTCGCTTTGGGAGCTGTTGCTGCAGTTGGGCATGTTGGCCGGAGAGTGCTTCTCGGGCCGCGAACTGTAACCTTGCAGGTACCTCTCAGGTATACATGCCCAACGAAAGCCCCCAGACCCAAATTGAGAGGGGCTACTTGGGGGCCCCCTGGGGGCCCTTCAGGCCAGATAGGTCTTTGTGTCCTGGCTCATTCGGTTTGGGAGCTGTTGCTGCAGTTGAGCATGTTGGCCGGAGAGTGCTTCTCGGGCCGCGAACTGTAATCTTGCAGGTACATCTCAGGTATCCATGCCCAACGAAAGCCCCCAGACCCAAATGGAGAGGGGCTGCTTGGGGGCCCCCTGGGGGCCCTTCAGGCCAGCTAGGTCTTTGTGTCCTGGCTCCTTCGGTTTGGGAGCTGTTGCTGCAGTTGGGCATGTTGGCCGGAGAGTGCTTCTCGGGCCGCGAACTGCAACCTTGCAGGATTCTCCCAGGTTCCCGGCCCAACGAAAGCCCCCAGACCCAAATTGAGAGGGGCTGCTTGGGGCCCCCCTGGGGGCCCTTCAGGCCAGCTAGGTCTTTGGGTCCTGGCTCCTTCGCTTTGGGAGCTGTTGCTGCAGTTGGGCATGTTGGCCGGAGAGTGCTTCTCGGGCCGCGAACTGCAACCTTGCAAAAATCTCCCAGGTTCCCGGCCCAACGAAAGCCCCCAGACCCAAATGGAGAGGGGCTGCTTGGGGGCCCCCTGGGGGCCCTTCAGGCCAGCTAGCTCTTTGGGTCCTGGCTCCTTCGGTTTGGGAGCTGTTGCTGCAGTTGGGCATGTTGGCCGGAGAGTGCTTCTCGGGCCGCGAACTGCAACCTTGCAGGTACCTCTCAGGTATACATGCCCAACGAAAGCCCCCAGACCCAAATTGAGAGGGGCTGCTTGGTGGACCCCTGGGGGCACTTCAGGCCAGCTAGGTCTTTGGGTCCTGGCTCCTTCGCTTTGGGAGCTGTTGCTGCAGTTGGGCATGTTGGCCGGAGAGTGCTTCTCGGGCCGCGAACTGCAACCTTGCAGGTACCTCCCAGGTTCCTGGCCCAACGAAAGCCCCCAGACCCAAATGGAGAGGGGCTGCTTGGGGACCCCCTGGGGGCCCTTCAGGCCAGCTAGGTCTTTGTGTCCTGGCTCCTTCGGTTTGGGAGCTGTTGCTGCAGTTGGGCATGTTGGCCGGAGAGTGCTTCTCGGGCCGCGAACTGTAACCTTGCAGGTACCTCTCAGGTATACATGCCCAACGAAAGCCCCCAGACCCAAATGGAGAGGGGCTGCTTGGTGGCCTTCTGGGGGCCCTTCAGGCCAGCTAGGTCTTTGTGTCCTGGCTCCTTCGCTTTGGGAGCTGTTGCTGGATATTGGGCATGTTGGCCGGAGAGTGCTTCTCGGGCCGCGAACTGCAACCTTGCAGGATTCTCCCAGGTTCCCGGCCCAACGAAAGCCCCCAGACCCAAATGGAGAGGGGCTGCTTGGGGGCCCCCTGGGGGCCCTTCAGGCCAGCTAGGTCTTTGGGTCCTGGCTCCTTCGGTTTGGGAGCTGTTGCTGCAGTTGGGCATGTTGGCCGGAGAGTGCTTCTCGGGCCGCGAACTGCAACCTTGCAGGAATCTCCCAGGTTCCCGGCCCAACGAAAGCCCCCAGACCCAAATGGAGAGGGGCTGCTTGGGGGCCCCCTGGGGGCCCTTCAGGCCAGCTAGGTCTTTGGGTCCTGGCTCCTTCGGTTTGGGAGCTGTTGCTGCAGTTGAGCATGTTGGCCGGAGAGTGCTTCTCGGGCCGCGAACTGTAATCTTGCAGGTACCTCTCAGGTATACATGCCCAACGAAAGCCCCCAGACCCAAATTGAGAGGGGCTACTTGGTGGCCCCCTGGGGGCCCTTCAGGCCAGCTAGGTCTTTGTGTCCTGGCTCCTTCGGTTTGGGAGCTGTTGCTGCAGTTGGGCATGTTGGCCGGAGAGTGCTTCTCGGGCCGCGAACTGCAACCTTGCAGGATTCTCCCAGGTTCCCGGCCCAACGAAAGCCCCCAGACCCAAATTGAGAGGGGCTGCTTGGGGCCCCCCTGGGGGCCCTTCAGGCCAGCTAGGTCTTTGGGTCCTGGCTCCTTCGCTTTGGGAGCTGTTGCTGCAGTTGGGCATGTTGGCCGGAGAGTGCTTCTCGGGCCGCGAACTGCAACCTTGCAAAAATCTCCCAGGTTCCCGGCCCAACGAAAGCCCCCAGACCCAAATGGAGAGGGGCTGCTTGGGGGCCCCCTGGGGGCCCTTCAGGCCAGCTAGCTCTTTGGGTCCTGGCTCCTTCGGTTTGGGAGCTGTTGCTGCAGTTGGGCATGTTGGCCGGAGAGTGCTTCTCGGGCCGCGAACTGCAACCTTGCAGGTACCTCTCAGGTATACATGCCCAACGAAAGCCCCCAGACCCAAATTGAGAGGGGCTGCTTGGTGGACCCCTGGGGGCACTTCAGGCCAGCTAGGTCTTTGGGTCCTGGCTCCTTCGCTTTGGGAGCTGTTGCTGCAGTTGGGCATGTTGGCCGGAGAGTGCTTCTCGGGCCGCGAACTGCAACCTTGCAGGTACCTCCCAGGTTCCTGGCCCAACGAAAGCCCCCAGACCCAAATGGAGAGGGGCTGCTTGGGGACCCCCTGGGGGCCCTTCAGGCCAGCTAGGTCTTTGTGTCCTGGCTCCTTCGGTTTGGGAGCTGTTGCTGCAGTTGGGCATGTTGGCCGGAGAGTGCTTCTCGGGCCGCGAACTGTAACCTTGCAGGTACCTCTCAGGTATACATGCCCAACGAAAGCCCCCAGACCCAAATGGAGAGGGGCTGCTTGGTGGCCTTCTGGGGGCCCTTCAGGCCAGCTAGGTCTTTGTGTCCTGGCTCCTTCGCTTTGGGAGCTGTTGCTGGATATTGGGCATGTTGGCCGGAGAGTGCTTCTCGGGCCGCGAACTGCAACCTTGCAGGATTCTCCCAGGTTCCCGGCCCAACGAAAGCCCCCAGACCCAAATGGAGAGGGGCTGCTTGGGGGCCCCCTGGGGGCCCTTCAGGCCAGCTAGGTCTTTGGGTCCTGGCTCCTTCGGTTTGGGAGCTGTTGCTGCAGTTGGGCATCTTGGCCGGAGAGTGCTTCTCGGGCCGCGAACTGCAACCTTGCAGGAATCTCCCAGGTTCCCGGCCCAACGAAAGCCCCCAGACCCAAATGGAGAGGGGCTGCTTGGGGGCCCCCTGGGGGCCCTTCAGGCCAGCTAGGTCTTTGGGTCCTGGCTCCTTCGGTTTGGGAGCTGTTGCTGCAGTTGAGCATGTTGGCCGGAGAGTGCTTCTCGGGCCGCGAACTGCAACCTTGCAGGATTATCCCAGGTTCCCGGCCCAACGAAAGCCCCCAGACCCAAATGGAGAGGGGCTGCTTGGGGGCCCCCTGGGGGCCCTTCAGGCCAGCTAGGTCTTTGTGTCCTGGCTCCTTCGCTTTGGGAGCTGTTGCTGCAGTTGGGCATGTTGGCCGGAGAGTGCTTCTCGGGCCGCGAACTGCAACCTTGCAGGATTCTCCCAGGTTCCCGGCCCAACGAAAGCCCCCAGACCCAAATTGAGAGGGGCTGCTTGGGGCCCCCCTGGGGGCCCTTCAGGCCAGCTAGGTCTTTGGGTCCTGGCTCCTTCGCTTTGGGAGCTGTTGCTGCACTTGGGCATGTTGGCCGGAGAGTGCTTCTCGGGCCGCGAACTGCAACCTTGCAAAAATCTCCCAGGTTCCCGGCCCAACGAAAGCCCCCAGACCCAAATGGAGAGGGGCTGCTTGGGGGCTCCCTGGGGGCCCTTCAGGCCAGCTAGCTCTTTGGGTCCTGGCTCCTTCGCTTTGGGAGCTGTTGCTGCAGTTGGGCATGTTGGCCGGAGAGTGCTTCTCGGGCCGCGAACTGCAACCTTGCAGGTACCTCTCAGGTATACATGCCCAACGAAAGCCCCCAGACCCAAATTGAGAGGGGCTGCTTGGTGGACCCCTGGGGGCCCTTCAGGCCAGCTAGGTCTTTGGGTCCTGGCTCCTTCGCTTTGGGAGCTGTTGCTGGATATTGGGCATGTTGGCCGGAGAGTGCTTCTCGGGCCGCGAACTGCAACCTTGCAGGATTCTCCCAGGTTCCCGGCCCAACGAAAGCCCCCAGACCCAAATGGAGAGGGGCTGCTTGGGGGCCCCCTGGGGGCCCTTCTGGCCAGCTAGGTCTTTGTGTCCTGGCTCCTTCGCTTTGGGAGCTGTTGCTGCAGTTGGGCATGTTGGCCGGAGAGTGCTTCTCGGGCCGCGAACTGCAACCTTGCAGGATTCTCCCAGGTTCCCGGCCCAACGAAAGCCCCCAGACCCAAATTGAGAGGGGCTGCTTGGGGCCCCCCTGGGGGCCCTTCAGGCCAGCTAGGTCTTTGTGTCCTGGCTCCTTCGCTTTGGGAGCTGTTGCTGCACTTGGGCATGTTGGCCGGAGAGTGCTTCTCGGGCCGCGAACTGCAACCTTGCAAAAATCTCCCAGGTTCCCGGCCCAACGAAAGCCCCCAGACCCAAATGGAGAGGGGCTGCTTGGGGGCTCCCTGGGGTCCCTTCAGGCCAGCTAGGTCTTTGGGTCCTGGCTCCTTCGCTTTGGGAGCTGTTGCTGCAGTTGGGCATGTTGGCCGGAGAGTGCTTCTCGGGCCGCGAACTGCAACCTTGCAGGTACCTCTCAGGTATACATGCCCAACGAAAGCCCCCAGACCCAAATTGAGAGGGGCTGCTTGGTGGACCCCTGGGGTCACTTCAGGCCAGCTAGGTCTTTGGGTCCTGGCTCCTTCGCTTTGGGAGCTGTTGCTGCAGTTGGGCATGTTGGCCGGAGAGTGCTTCTCGGGCCGCGAACTGCAACCTTGCAGGTACCTCCCAGGTTCCTGGCCCAACGAAAGCCCCCAGACCCAAATGGAGAGGGGCTGCTTGGGGACCCCCTGGGGGCACTTCAGGCCAGCTAGGTCTTTGGGTCCTGGCTCCTTCGGTTTGGGAGCTGTTGCTGCAGTTGGGCATGTTGGCCGGAGAGTGCTTCTCGGGCCGCGAACTGTAACCTTGCAGGTACCTCTCAGGTATACATGCCCAACGAAAGCCCCCAGACCCAAATGGAGAGGGGCTGCTTGGTGGCCTTCTGGGGGCCCTTCAGGCCAGCTAGGTCTTTGGGTCCTGGCTCCTTCGCTTTGGGAGCTGTTGCTGGATATTGGGCATGTTGGCCGGAGAGTGCTTCTCGGGCCGCGAACTGCAACCTTGCAGGATTCTCCCAGGTTCCCGGCCCAACGAAAGCCCCCAGACCCAAATGGAGAGGGGCTGCTTGGGGGCTCCCTGGGGGCCCTTCAGGCCAGCTAGGTCTTTGGGTCCTGGCTCCTTCGCTTTGGGAGCTGTTGCTGCAGTTGGGCATGTTGGCCGGAGAGTGCTTCTCGGGCCGCGAACTGCAACCTTGCAGGTACCTCTCAGGTATACATGCCCAACGAAAGCCCCCAGACCCAAATTGAGAGGGGCTGCTTGGTGGACCCCTGGGGGCACTTCAGGCCAGCTAGGTCTTTGGGTCCTGGCTCCTTCGCTTTGGGAGCTGTTGCTGCAGTTGGGCATGTTGGCCGGAGAGTGCTTCTCGGGCCGCGAACTGCAACCTTGCAGGTACCTCCCAGGTTCCTGGCCCAACGAAAGCCCCCAGACCCAAATGGAGAGGGGCTGCTTGGGGACCTACTGGGGGCACTTCAGGCCAGCTAGGTCTTTGGGTCCTGGCTCCTTCGGTTTGGGAGCTGTTGCTGCAGTTGGGCATGTTGGCCGGAGAGTGCTTCTCGGGCCGCGAACTGTAACCTTGCAGGTACCTCTCAGGTATACATGCCCAACGAAAGCCCCCAGACCCAAATTGAGAGGGGCTACTTGGGGGCCCCCTGGGGGCCCTTCAGGCCAGATAGGTCTTTGTGTCCTGGCTCATTCGGTTTGGGAGCTGTTGCTGCAGTTGAGCATGTTGGCCGGAGAGTGCTTCTCGGGCCGCGAACTGTAATCTTGCAGGTACATCTCAGGTATCCATGCCCAACGAAAGCCCCCAGACCCAAATGGAGAGGGGCTGCTTGGGGGCCCCCTGGGGGCCCTTCAGGCCAGCTAGGTCTTTGTGTCCTGGCTCCTTCGGTTTGGGAGCTGTTGCTGCAGTTGGGCATGTTGGCCGGAGAGTGCTTCTCGGGCCGCGAACTGCAACCTTGCAGGATTCTCCCAGGTTCCCGGCCCAACGAAAGCCCCCAGACCCAAATTGAGAGGGGCTGCTTGGGGCCCCCCTGGGGGCCCTTCAGGCCAGCTAGGTCTTTGGGTCCTGGCTCCTTCGCTTTGGGAGCTGTTGCTGCAGTTGGGCATGTTGGCCGGAGAGTGCTTCTCGGGCCGCGAACTGCAACCTTGCAAAAATCTCCCAGGTTCCCGGCCCAACGAAAGCCCCCAGACCCAAATGGAGAGGGGCTGCTTGGGGGCCCCCTGGGGGCCCTTCAGGCCAGCTAGCTCTTTGGGTCCTGGCTCCTTCGGTTTGGGAGCTGTTGCTGCAGTTGGGCATGTTGGCCGGAGAGTGCTTCTCGGGCCGCGAACTGCAACCTTGCAGGTACCTCTCAGGTATACATGCCCAACGAAAGCCCCCAGACCCAAATTGAGAGGGGCTGCTTGGTGGACCCCTGGGGGCACTTCAGGCCAGCTAGGTCTTTGGGTCCTGGCTCCTTCGCTTTGGGAGCTGTTGCTGCAGTTGGGCATGTTGGCCGGAGAGTGCTTCTCGGGCCGCGAACTGCAACCTTGCAGGTACCTCCCAGGTATACATGCCCAACGAAAGCCCCCAGACCCAAATGGAGAGGGGCTGCTTGGTGGCCTTCTGGGGGCCCTTCAGGCCAGCTAGGTCTTTGGGTCCTGGCTCCTTCGCTTTGGGAGCTGTTGCTGGATATTGGGCATGTTGGCCGGAGAGTGCTTCTCGGGCCGCGAACTGCAACCTTGCAGGATTCTCCCAGGTTCCCGGCCCAACGAAAGCCCCCAGACCCAAATGGAGAGGGGCTGCTTGGGGGCCCCCTGGGGGCCCTTCAGGCCAGCTAGGTCTTTGGGTCCTGGCTCCTTCGGTTTGGGAGCTGTTGCTGCAGTTGGGCATGTTGGCCGGAGAGTGCTTCTCGGGCCGCGAACTGCAACCTTGCAGGAATCTCCCAGGTTCCCGGCCCAACGAAAGCCCCCAGACCCAAATGGAGAGGGGCTGCTTGGGGGCTCCCTGGGGGCCCTTCAGGCCAGCTAGGTCTTTGGGTCCTGGCTCCTTCGGTTTGGGAGCTGTTGCTGCAGTTGAGCATGTTGGCCGGAGAGTGCTTCTCGGGCCGCGAACTGCAACCTTGCAGGATTCTCCCAGGTTCCCGGCCCAACGAAAGCCCCCAGACCCAAATGGAGATGGGCTGCTTGGGGGCCCCCTGGGGGCCCTTCAGGCCAGCTAGGTCTTTGGGTCCTGGCTCCTTCGCTTTGGGAGCTGTTGCTGCAGTTGGGCATGTTGGCCGGAGAGTGCTTCTCGGGCCGCGAACTGCAACCTTGCAGGATTCTCCCAGGTTCCCGGCCCAACGAAAGCCCCCAGACCCAAATTGAGAGGGGCTGCTTGGGGCCCCCCTGGGGGCCCTTCAGGCCAGCTAGGTCTTTGGGTCCTGGCTCCTTCGCTTTGGGAGCTGTTGCTGCAGTTGGGCATGTTGGCCGGAGAGTGCTTCTCGGGCCGCGAACTGCAACCTTGCAAAAATCTCCCAGGTTCCCGGCCCAACGAAAGCCCCCAGACCCAAATGGAGAGGGGCTGCTTGGGGGCTCCCTGGGGGCCCTTCAGGCCAGCTAGCTCTTTGGGTCCTGGCTCCTTCGCTTTGGGAGCTGTTGCTGCAGTTGGGCATGTTGGCCGGAGAGTGCTTCTCGGGCCGCGAACTGCAACCTTGCAGGTACCTCTCAGGTATACATGCCCAACGAAAGCCCCCAGACCCAAATGGAGAGGGGCTGCTTGGGGGCCTTCTGGGGGCCCTTCAGGCCAGCTAGGTCTTTGGGTCCTGGCTCCTTCGCTTTGGGAGCTGTTGCTGGATATTGGGCATGTTGGCCGGAGAGTGCTTCTCGGGCCGCGAACTGCAACCTTGCAGGATTCTCCCAGGTTCCCGGCCCAACGAAAGCCCCCAGACCCAAATGGAGAGGGGCTGCTTGGGGGCCCCCTGGGGGCCCTTCAGGCCAGCTAGGTCTTTGTGTCCTGGCTCCTTCGCTTTGGGAGCTGTTGCTGCAGTTGGGCATGTTGGCCGGAGAGTGCTTCTCGGGCCGAGAACTGCAACCTTGCAGGATTCTCCCAGGTTCCCGGCCCAACGAAAGCCCCCAGACCCAAATGGAGAGGGGCTGCTTGGGGGCCCCCTGGGGGCCCTTCAGGCCAGCTAGGTCTTTGGGTCCTGGCTCCTTCGCTTTGGGAGCTGTTGCTGCAGTTGGGCATGTTGGCCGGAGAGTGCTTCTCGGGCCGCGAACTGCAACCTTGCAAAAATCTCCCAGGTTCCCGGCCCAACGAAAGCCCCCAGACCCAAATGGAGAGGGGCTGCTTGGGGGCTCCCTGGGGGCCCTTCAGGCCAGCTAGGTCTTTGGGTCCTGGCTCCTTCGCTTTGGGAGCTGTTGCTGCAGTTGGGCATGTTGGCCGGAGAGTGCTTCTCGGGCCGCGAACTGCAACCTTGCAGGTACCTCTCAGGTATACATGCCCAACGAAAGCCCCCAGACCCAAATTGAGAGGGGCTGCTTGGTGGACCCCTGGGGGCACTTCAGGCCAGCTAGGTCTTTGGGTCCTGGCTCCTTCGCTTTGGGAGCTGTTGCTGCAGTTGGGCATGTTGGCCGGAGAGTGCTTCTCGGGCCGCGAACTGCAACCTTGCAGGTACCTCCCAGGTTCCTGGCCCAACGAAAGCCCCCAGACCCAAATGGAGAGGGGCTGCTTGGGGACCCCCTGGGGGCACTTCAGGCCAGCTAGGTCTTTGGGTCCTGGCTCCTTCGGTTTGGGAGCTGTTGCTGGATATTGGGCATGTTGGCCGGAGAGTGCTTCTCGGGCCGCGAACTGCAACCTTGCAGGATTCTCCCAGGTTCCCGGCCCAACGAAAGCCCCCAGACCCAAATGGAGAGGGGCTGCTTGGGGGCTCCCTGGGGGCCCTTCAGGCCAGCTAGGTCTTTGGGTCCTGGCTCCTTCGCTTTGGGAGCTGTTGCTGCAGTTGGGCATGTTGGCCGGAGAGTGCTTCTCGGGCCGCGAACTGCAACCTTGCAGGATTCTCCCAGGTTCCCGGCCCAACGAAAGCCCCCAGACCCAAATGGAGAGGGGCTGCTTGGGGGCTCCCTGGGGGCCCTTCAGGCCAGCTAGGTCTTTGGGTCCTGGCTCCTTCGGTTTGGGAGCTGTTGCTGCAGTTGGGCATGTTGGCCGGAGAGTGCTTCTCGGGCCGCGAACTGCAACCTTGCAGGTACCTCTCAGGTATACATGCCCAACGAAAGCCCCCAGACCCAAATTGAGAGGGGCTGCTTGGTGGACCCCTGGGGGCACTTCAGGCCAGCTAGGTCTTTGGGTCCTGGCTCCTTCGCTTTGGGAGCTGTTGCTGCAGTTGGGCATGTTGGCCGGAGAGTGCTTCTCGGGCCGCGAACTGCAACCTTGCAGGTACCTCCCAGGTTCCTGGCCCAACGAAAGCCCCCAGACCCAAATGGAGAGGGGCTGCTTGGGGACCCCCTGGGGGCCCTTCAGGCCAGCTAGGTCTTTGTGTCCTGGCTCCTTTGGTTTGGGAGCTGTTGCTGCAGTTGGGCATGTTGGCCGGAGAGTGCTTCTCGGGCCGCGAACTGTAACCTTGCAGGTACCTCTCAGGTATACATGCCCAACGAAAGCCCCCAGACCCAAATGGAGAGGGGCTGCTTGGTGGCCTTCTGGGGGCCCTTCAGGCCAGCTAGGTCTTTGGGTCCTGGCTCCTTCGCTTTGGGAGCTGTTGCTGGATATTGGGCATGTTGGCCGGAGAGTGCTTCTCGGGCCGCGAACTGCAACCTTGCAGGATTCTCCCAGGTTCCCGGCCCAACGAAAGCCCCCAGACCCAAATGGAGAGGGGCTGCTTGGGGGCCCCCTGGGGGCCCTTCAGGCCAGCTAGGTCTTTGGGTCCTGGCTCCTTCGGTTTGGGAGCTGTTGCTGCAGTTGGGCATGTTGGCCGGAGAGTGCTTCTCGGGCCGCGAACTGCAACCTTGCAGGAATCTCCCAGGTTCCCGGCCCAACGAAAGCCCCCAGACCCAAATGGAGAGGGGCTGCTTGGGGGCTCCCTGGGGGCCCTTCAGGCCAGCTAGGTCTTTGGGTCCTGGCTCCTTCGGTTTGGGAGCTGTTGCTGCAGTTGAGCATGTTGGCCGGAGAGTGCTTCTCGGGCCGCGAACTGCAACCTTGCAGGATTCTCCCAGGTTCCCGGCCCAACGAAAGCCCCCAGACCCAAATGGAGAGGGGCTGCTTGGGGGCCCCCTGGGGGCCCTTCAGGCCAGCTAGGTCTTTGGGTCCTGGCTCCTTCGCTTTGGGAGCTGTTGCTGCAGTTGGGCATGTTGGCCGGAGAGTGCTTCTCGGGCCGCGAACTGCAACCTTGCAGGATTCTCCCAGGTTCCCGGCCCAACGAAAGCCCCCAGACCCAAATTGAGAGGGGCTGCTTGGGGCCCCCCTGGGGGCCCTTCAGGCCAGCTAGGTCTTTGGGTCCTGGCTCCTTCGCTTTGGGAGCTGTTGCTGCAGTTGGGCATGTTGGCCGGAGAGTGCTTCTCGGGCCGCGAACTGCAACCTTGCAAAAATCTCCCAGGTTCCCGGCCCAACGAAAGCCCCCAGACCCAAATGGAGAGGGGCTGCTTGGGGGCTCCCTGGGGGCCCTTCAGGCCAGCTAGCTCTTTGGGTCCTGGCTCCTTCGCTTTGGGAGCTGTTGCTGCAGTTGGGCATGTTGGCCGGAGAGTGCTTCTCGGGCCGCGAACTGCAACCTTGCAGGTACCTCTCAGGTATACATGCCCAACGAAAGCCCCCAGACCCAAATGGAGAGGGGCTGCTTGGGGGCCTTCTGGGGGCCCTTCAGGCCAGCTAGGTCTTTGGGTCCTGGCTCCTTCGCTTTGGGAGCTGTTGCTGGATATTGGGCATGTTGGCCGGAGAGTGCTTCTCGGGCCGCGAACTGCAACCTTGCAGGATTCTCCCAGGTTCCCGGCCCAACGAAAGCCCCCAGACCCAAATGGAGAGGGGCTGCTTGGGGGCCCCCTGGGGGCCCTTCAGGCCAGCTAGGTCTTTGTGTCCTGGCTCCTTCGCTTTGGGAGCTGTTGCTGCAGTTGGGCATGTTGGCCGGAGAGTGCTTCTCGGGCCGAGAACTGCAACCTTGCAGGATTCTCCCAGGTTCCCGGCCCAACGAAAGCCCCCAGACCCAAATGGAGAGGGGCTGCTTGGGGGCCCCCTGGGGGCCCTTCAGGCCAGCTAGGTCTTTGGGTCCTGGCTCCTTCGCTTTGGGAGCTGTTGCTGCAGTTGGGCATGTTGGCCGGAGAGTGCTTCTCGGGCCGCGAACTGCAACCTTGCAAAAATCTCCCAGGTTCCCGGCCCAACGAAAGCCCCCAGACCCAAATGGAGAGGGGCTGCTTGGGGGCTCCCTGGGGGCCCTTCAGGCCAGCTAGGTCTTTGGGTCCTGGCTCCTTCGCTTTGGGAGCTGTTGCTGCAGTTGGGCATGTTGGCCGGAGAGTGCTTCTCGGGCCGCGAACTGCAACCTTGCAGGTACCTCTCAGGTATACATGCCCAACGAAAGCCCCCAGACCCAAATTGAGAGGGGCTGCTTGGTGGACCCCTGGGGGCACTTCAGGCCAGCTAGGTCTTTGGGTCCTGGCTCCTTCGCTTTGGGAGCTGTTGCTGCAGTTGGGCATGTTGGCCGGAGAGTGCTTCTCGGGCCGCGAACTGCAACCTTGCAGGTACCTCCCAGGTTCCTGGCCCAACGAAAGCCCCCAGACCCAAATGGAGAGGGGCTGCTTGGGGACCCCCTGGGGGCACTTCAGGCCAGCTAGGTCTTTGGGTCCTGGCTCCTTCGGTTTGGGAGCTGTTGCTGGATATTGGGCATGTTGGCCGGAGAGTGCTTCTCGGGCCGCGAACTGCAACCTTGCAAAAATCTCCCAGGTTCCCGGCCCAACGAAAGCCCCCAGACCCAAATGGAGAGGGGCTGCTTGGGGGCTCCCTGGGGGCCCTTCAGGCCAGCTAGCTCTTTGGGTCCTGGCTCCTTCGCTTTGGGAGCTGTTGCTGCAGTTGGGCATGTTGGCCGGAGAGTGCTTCTCGGGCCGCGAACTGCAACCTTGCAGGTACCTCTCAGGTATACATGCCCAACGAAAGCCCCCAGACCCAAATGGAGAGGGGCTGCTTGGTGGCCTTCTGGGGGCCCTTCAGGCCAGCTAGGTCTTTGGGTCCTGGCTCCTTCGCTTTGGGAGCTGTTGCTGGATATTGGGCATGTTGGCCGGAGAGTGCTTCTCGGGCCGCGAACTGCAACCTTGCAGGATTCTCCCAGGTTCCCGGCCCAACGAAAGCCCCCAGACCCAAATGGAGAGGGGCTGCTTGGGGGCCCCCTGGGGGCCCTTCAGGCCAGCTAGGTCTTTGTGTCCTGGCTCCTTCGGTTTGGGAGCTGTTGCTGCAGTTGGGCATGTTGGCCGGAGAGTGCTTCTCGGGCCGCGAACTGCAACCTTGCAGGATTCTCCCAGGTTCCCGGCCCAACGAAAGCCCCCAGACCCAAATTGAGAGGGGCTGCTTGGGGACCCCCTGGGGGCCCTTCAGGCCAGCTAGGTCTTTGGGTCCTGGCTCCTTCGCTTTGGGAGCTGTTGCTGCAGTTGGGCATGTTGGCCGGAGAGTGCTTCTCGGGCCGCGAACTGCAACCTTGCAAAAATCTCCCAGGTTCCCGGCCCAACGAAAGCCCCCAGACCCAAATGGAGAGGGGCTGCTTGGGGGCTCCCTGGGGGCCCTTCAGGCCAGCTAGGTCTTTGGGTCCTGGCTCCTTCGCTTTGGGAGCTGTTGCTGCAGTTGGGCATGTTGGCCGGAGAGTGCTTCTCGGGCCGCGAACTGCAACCTTGCAGGTACCTCTCAGGTATACATGCCCAACGAAAGCCCCCAGACCCAAATTGAGAGGGGCTGCTTGGTGGACCCCTGGGGGCACTTCAGGCCAGCTAGGTCTTTGGGTCCTGGCTCCTTCGCTTTGGGAGCTGTTGCTGCAGTTGGGCATGTTGGCCGGAGAGTGCTTCTCGGGCCGCGAACTGCAACCTTGCAGGTACCTCCCAGGTTCCTGGCCCAACGAAAGCCCCCAGACCCAAATGGAGAGGGGCTGCTTGGGGACCCCCTGGGGGCACTTCAGGCCAGCTAGGTCTTTGGGTCCTGGCTCCTTCGGTTTGGGAGCTGTTGCTGCAGTTGGGCATGTTGGCCGGAGAGTGCTTCTCGGGCCGCGAACTGTAACCTTGCAGGTACCTCTCAGGTATACATGCCCAACGAAAGCCCCCAGACCCAAATTGAGAGGGGCTGCTTGGTGGCCTTCTGGGGGCCCTTCAGGCCAGCTAGGTCTTTGGGTCCTGGCTCCTTCGCTTTGGGAGCTGTTGCTGGATATTGGGCATGTTGGCCGGAGAGTGCTTCTCGGGCCGCGAACTGCAACCTTGCAGGATTCTCCCAGGTTCCCGGCCCAACGAAAGCCCCCAGACCCAAATGGAGAGGGGCTGCTTGGGGGCTCCCTGGGGGCCCTTCAGGCCAGCTAGGTCTTTGGGTCCTGGCTCCTTCGCTTTGGGAGCTGTTGCTGCAGTTGGGCATGTTGGCCGGAGAGTGCTTCTCGGGCCGCGAACTGCAACCTTGCAGGATTCTCCCAGGTTCCCGGCCCAACGAAAGCCCCCAGACCCAAATGGAGAGGGGCTGCTTGGGGGCTCCCTGGGGGCCCTTCAGGCCAGCTAGGTCTTTGGGTCCTGGCTCCTTCGGTTTGGGAGCTGTTGCTGCAGTTGGGCATGTTGGCCGGAGAGTGCTTCTCGGGCCGCGAACTGTAACCTTGCAGGTACCTCTCAGGTATACATGCCCAACGAAAGCCCCCAGACCCAAATTGAGAGGGGCTACTTGGGGGCCCCCTGGGGGCCCTTCAGGCCAGATAGGTCTTTGTGTCCTGGCTCATTCGGTTTGGGAGCTGTTGCTGCAGTTGAGCATGTTGGCCGGAGAGTGCTTCTCGGGCCGCGAACTGTAATCTTGCAGGTACATCTCAGGTATCCATGCCCAACGAAAGCCCCCAGACCCAAATGGAGAGGGGCTGCTTGGGGGCCCCCTGGGGGCCCTTCAGGCCAGCTAGGTCTTTGTGTCCTGGCTCCTTCGGTTTGGGAGCTGTTGCTGCAGTTGGGCATGTTGGCCGGAGAGTGCTTCTCGGGCCGCGAACTGCAACCTTGCAGGATTCTCCCAGGTTCCCGGCCCAACGAAAGCCCCCAGACCCAAATTGAGAGGGGCTGCTTGGGGCCCCCCTGGGGGCCCTTCAGGCCAGCTAGGTCTTTGGGTCCTGGCTCCTTCGCTTTGGGAGCTGTTGCTGCAGTTGGGCATGTTGGCCGGAGAGTGCTTCTCGGGCCGCGAACTGCAACCTTGCAAAAATCTCCCAGGTTCCCGGCCCAACGAAAGCCCCCAGACCCAAATGGAGAGGGGCTGCTTGGGGGCCCCCTGGGGGCCCTTCAGGCCAGCTAGCTCTTTGGGTCCTGGCTCCTTCGGTTTGGGAGCTGTTGCTGCAGTTGGGCATGTTGGCCGGAGAGTGCTTCTCGGGCCGCGAACTGCAACCTTGCAGGTACCTCTCAGGTATACATGCCCAACGAAAGCCCCCAGACCCAAATTGAGAGGGGCTGCTTGGTGGACCCCTGGGGGCACTTCAGGCCAGCTAGGTCTTTGGGTCCTGGCTCCTTCGCTTTGGGAGCTGTTGCTGCAGTTGGGCATGTTGGCCGGAGAGTGCATCTCGGGCCGCGAACTGCAACCTTGCAGGTACCTCCCAGGTTCCTGGCCCAACGAAAGCCCCCAGACCCAAATGGAGAGGGGCTGCTTGGGGACCCCCTGGGGGCCCTTCAGGCCAGCTAGGTCTTTGTGTCCTGGCTCCTTCGCTTTGGGAGCTGTTGCTGCAGTTGGGCATGTTGGCCGGAGAGTGCTTCTCGGGCCGCGAACTGTAACCTTGCAGGTACCTCTCAGGTATACATGCCCAACGAAAGCCCCCAGACCCAAATGGAGAGGGGCTGCTTGGTGGCCTTCTGGGGGCCCTTCAGGCCAGCTAGGTCTTTGGGTCCTGGCTCCTTCGCTTTGGGAGCTGTTGCTGGATATTGGGCATGTTGGCCGGAGAGTGCTTCTCGGGCCGCGAACTGCAACCTTGCAGGATTCTCCCAGGTTCCCGGCCCAACGAAAGCCCCCAGACCCAAATGGAGAGGGGCTGCTTGGGGGCCCCCTGGGGGCCCTTCAGGCCAGCTAGGTCTTTGGGTCCTGGCTCCTTCGGTTTGGGAGCTGTTGCTGCAGTTGGGCATGTTGGCCGGAGAGTGCTTCTCGGGCCGCGAACTGCAACCTTGCAGGAATCTCCCAGGTTCCCGGCCCAACGAAAGCCCCCAGACCCAAATGGAGAGGGGCTGCTTGGGGGCCCCCTGGGGGCCCTTCAGGCCAGCTAGGTCTTTGGGTCCTGGCTCCTTCGGTTTGGGAGCTGTTGCTGCAGTTGAGCATGTTGGCCGGAGAGTGCTTCTCGGGCCGCGAACTGCAACCTTGCAGGATTCTCCCAGGTTCCCGGCCCAACGAAAGCCCCCAGACCCAAATGGAGAGGGGCTGCTTGGGGGCCCCCTGGGGGCCCTTCAGGCCAGCTAGGTCTTTGTGTCCTGGCTCCTTCGCTTTGGGAGCTGTTGCTGCAGTTGGGCATGTTGGGCGGAGAGTGCTTCTCGGGCCGCGAACTGCAACCTTGCAGGATTCTCCCAGGTTCCCGGCCCAACGAAAGCCCCCAGACCCAAATTGAGAGGGGCTGCTTGGGGCCCCCCTGGGGGCCCTTCAGTCCAGCTAGGTCTTTGGGTCCTGGCTCCTTCGCTTTGGGAGCTGTTGCTGCAGTTGGGCATGTTGGCCGGAGAGTGCTTCTCGGGCCGCGAACTGCAACCTTGCAAAAATCTCCCAGGTTCCCGGCCCAACGAAAGCCCCCAGACCCAAATGGAGAGGGGCTGCTTGGGGGCTCCCTGGGGGCCCTTCAGGCCAGCTAGCTCTTTGGGTCCTGGCTCCTTCGCTTTGGGAGCTGTTGCTGCAGTTGGGCATGTTGGCCGGAGAGTGCTTCTCGGGCCGCGAACTGCAACCTTGCAGGTACCTCTCAGGTATACATGCCCAACGAAAGCCCCCAGACCCAAATGGAGAGGGGCTGCTTGGTGGCCTTCTGGGGGCCCTTCAGGCCAGCTAGGTCTTTGGGTCCTGGCTCCTTCGCTTTGGGAGCTGTTGCTGGATATTGGGCATGTTGGCCGGAGAGTGCTTCTCGGGCCGCGAACTGCAACCTTGCAGGATTCTCCCAGGTTCCCGGCCCAACGAAAGCCCCCAGACCCAAATGGAGAGGGGCTGCTTGGGGGCCCCCTGGGGGCCCTTCAGGCCAGCTAGGTCTTTGTGTCCTGGCTCCTTCGCTTTGGGAGCTGTTGCTGCAGTTGGGCATGTTGGCCGGAGAGTGCTTCTCGGGCCGCGAACTGCAACCTTGCAGGATTCTCCCAGGTTCCCGGCCCAACGAAAGCCCCCAGACCCAAATTGAGAGGGGCTGCTTGGGGACCCCCTGGGGGCCCTTCAGGCCAGCTAGGTCTTTGGGTCCTGGCTCCTTCGCTTTGGGAGCTGTTGCTGCAGTTGGGCATGTTGGCCGGAGAGTGCTTCTCGGGCCGCGAACTGCAACCTTGCAAAAATCTCCCAGGTTCCATGCCCAACGAAAGCCCCCAGACCCAAATGGAGAGGGGCTGCTTGGGGGCTCCCTGGGGGCCCTTCAGGCCAGCTAGGTCTTTGGGTCCTGGCTCCTTCGCTTTGGGAGCTGTTGCTGCAGTTGGGCATGTTGGCCGGAGAGTGCTTCTCGGGCCGCGAACTGCAACCTTGCAGGTACCTCTCAGGTATACATGCCCAACGAAAGCCCCCAGACCCAAATTGAGAGGGGCTGCTTGGTGGACCCCTGGGGGCACTTCAGGCCAGCTAGGTCTTTGGGTCCTGGCTCCTTCGCTTTGGGAGCTGTTGCTGCAGTTGGGCATGTTGGCCGGAGAGTGCTTCTCGGGCCGCGAACTGCAACCTTGCAGGTACCTCCCAGGTTCCTGGCCCAACGAAAGCCCCCAGACCCAAATGGAGAGGGGCTGCTTGGGGACCCCCTGGGGGCACTTCAGGCCAGCTAGGTCTTTGGGTCCTGGCTCCTTCGGTTTGGGAGCTGTTGCTGGATATTGGGCATGTTGGCCGGAGAGTGCTTCTCGGGCCGCGAACTGCAACCTTGCAAAAATCTCCCAGGTTCCCGGCCCAACGAAAGCCCCCAGACCCAAATGGAGAGGGGCTGCTTGGGGGCCCCCTGGGGGCCCTTCAGGCCAGCTAGCTCTTTGGGTCCTGGCTCCTTCGGTTTGGGAGCTGTTGCTGCAGTTGGGCATGTTGGCCGGAGAGTGCTTCTCGGGCCGCGAACTGCAACCTTGCAGGTACCTCTCAGGTATACATGCCCAACGAAAGCCCCCAGACCCAAATTGAGAGGGGCTGCTTGGTGGACCCCTGGGGGCACTTCAGGCCAGCTAGGTCTTTGGGTCCTGGCTCCTTCGCTTTGGGAGCTGTTGCTGCAGTTGGGCATGTTGGCCGGAGAGTGCTTCTCGGGCCGCGAACTGCAACCTTGCAGGTACCTCCCAGGTTCCTGGCCCAACGAAAGCCCCCAGACCCAAATGGAGAGGGGCTGCTTGGGGACCCCCTGGGGGCCCTTCAGGCCAGCTAGGTCTTTGGGTCCTGGCTCCTTCGCTTTGGGAGCTGTTGCTGCAGTTGGGCATGTTGGCCGGAGAGTGCTTCTCGGGCCGCGAACTGTAACCTTGCAGGTACCTCTCAGGTATACATGCCCAACGAAAGCCCCCAGACCCAAATGGAGAGGGGCTGCTTGGTGGCCTTCTGGGGGCCCTTCAGGCCAGCTAGGTCTTTGGGTCCTGGCTCCTTCGCTTTGGGAGCTGTTGCTGGATATTGGGCATGTTGGCCGGAGAGTGCTTCTCGGGCCGCGAACTGCAACCTTGCAGGATTCTCCCAGGTTCCCGGCCCAACGAAAGCCCCCAGACCCAAATGGAGAGGGGCTGCTTGGGGGCCCCCTGGGGGCCCTTCAGGCCAGCTAGGTCTTTGGGTCCTGGCTCCTTCGGTTTGGGAGCTGTTGCTGCAGTTGGGCATGTTGGCCGGAGAGTGCTTCTCGGGCCGCGAACTGCAACCTTGCAGGAATCTCCCAGGTTCCCGGCCCAACGAAAGCCCCCAGACCCAAATGGAGAGGGGCTGCTTGGGGGCCCCCTGGGGGCCCTTCAGGCCAGCTAGGTCTTTGGGTCCTGGCTCCTTCGGTTTGGGAGCTGTTGCTGCAGTTGAGCATGTTGGCCGGAGAGTGCTTCTCGGGCCGCGAACTGCAACCTTGCAGGATTCTCCCAGGTTCCCGGCCCAACGAAAGCCCCCAGACCCAAATGGAGAGGGGCTGCTTGGGGGCCCCCTGGGGGCCCTTCAGGCCACCTAGGTCTTTGGGTCCTGGCTCCTTCGCTTTGGGAGCTGTTGCTGCAGTTGGGCATGTTGGCCGGAGAGTGCTTCTCGGGCCGCGAACTGCAACCTTGCAGGATTCTCCCAGGTTCCCGGCCCAACGAAAGCCCCCAGACCCAAATTGAGAGGGGCTGCTTGGGGCCCCCCTGGGGGCCCTTCAGGCCAGCTAGGTCTTTGGGTCCTGGCTCCTTCGCTTTGGGAGCTGTTGCTGCAGTTGGGCATGTTGGCCGGAGAGTGCTTCTCGGGCCGCGAACTGCAACCTTGCAAAAATCTCCCAGGTTCCCGGCCCAACGAAAGCCCCCAGACCCAAATGGAGAGGGGCTGCTTGGGGGCTCCCTGGGGGCCCTTCAGGCCAGCTAGCTCTTTGGGTCCTGGCTCCTTCGCTTTGGGAGCTGTTGCTGCAGTTGGGCATGTTGGCCGGAGAGTGCTTCTCGGGCCGCGAACTGCAACCTTGCAGGTACCTCTCAGGTATACATGCCCAACGAAAGCCCCCAGACCCAAATGGAGAGGGGCTGCTTGGTGGCCTTCTGGGGGCCCTTCAGGCCAGCTAGGTCTTTGGGTCCTGGCTCCTTCGCTTTGGGAGCTGTTGCTGGATATTGGGCATGTTGGCCGGAGAGTGCTTCTCGGGCCGCGAACTGCAACCTTGCAGGATTCTCCCAGGTTCCCGGCCCAACGAAAGCCCCCAGACCCAAATGGAGAGGGGCTGCTTGGGGGCCCCCTGGGGGCCCTTCAGGCCAGCTAGGTCTTTGTGTCCTGGCTCCTTCGCTTTGGGAGCTGTTGCTGCAGTTGGGCATGTTGGCCGGAGAGTGCTTCTCGGGCCGCGAACTGCAACCTTGCAGGATTCTCCCAGGTTCCCGGCCCAACGAAAGCCCCCAGACCCAAATTGAGAGGGGCTGCTTGGGGACCCCCTGGGGGCCCTTCAGGCCAGCTAGGTCTTTGGGTCCTGGCTCCTTCGGTTTGGGAGCTGTTGCTGCAGTTGGGCATGTTGGCCGGAGAGTGCTTCTCGGGCCGCGAACTGCAACCTTGCAAAAATCTCCCAGGTTCCCGGCCCAACGAAAGCCCCCAGACCCAAATGGAGAGGGGCTGCTTGGGGGCTCCCTGGGGGCCCTTCAGGCCAGCTAGGTCTTTGGGTCCTGGCTCCTTCGCTTTGGGAGCTGTTGCTGCAGTTGGGCATGTTGGCCGGAGAGTGCTTCTCGGGCCGCGAACTGCAACCTTGCAGGTACCTCTCAGGTATACATGCCCAACGAAAGCCCCCAGACCCAAATTGAGAGGGGCTGCTTGGTGGACCCCTGGGGGCACTTCAGGCCAGCTAGGTCTTTGGGTCCTGGCTCCTTCGCTTTGGGAGCTGTTGCTGCAGTTGGGCATGTTGGCCGGAGAGTGCTTCTCGGGCCGCGAACTGCAACCTTGCAGGTACCTCCCAGGTTCCTGGCCCAACGAAAGCCCCCAGACCCAAATGGAGAGGGGCTGCTTGGGGACCCCCTGGGGGCACTTCAGGCCAGCTAGGTCTTTGTGTCCTGGCTCCTTCGGTTTGGGAGCTGTTGCTGGATATTGGGCATGTTGGCCGGAGAGTGCTTCTCGGGCCGCGAACTGCAACCTTGCAAAAATCTCCCAGGTTCCCGGCCCAACGAAAGCCCCCAGACCCAAATGGAGAGGGGCTGCTTGGGGGCTCCCTGGGGGCCCTTCAGGCCAGCTAGCTCTTTGGGTCCTGGCTCCTTCGCTTTGGGAGCTGTTGCTGCAGTTGGGCATGTTGGCCGGAGAGTGCTTCTCGGGCCGCGAACTGCAACCTTGCAGGTACCTCTCAGGTATACATGCCCAACGAAAGCCCCCAGACCCAAATGGAGAGGGGCTGCTTGGTGGCCTTCTGGGGGCCCTTCAGGCCAGCTAGGTCTTTGGGTCCTGGCTCCTTCGCTTTGGGAGCTGTTGCTGGATATTGGGCATGTTGGCCGGAGAGTGCTTCTCGGGCCGCGAACTGCAACCTTGCAGGATTCTCCCAGGTTCCCGGCCCAACGAAAGCCCCCAGACCCAAATGGAGAGGGGCTGCTTGGGGGCCCCCTGGGGGCCCTTCAGGCCAGCTAGGTCTTTGTGTCCTGGCTCCTTCGCTTTGGGAGCTGTTGCTGCAGTTGGGCATGTTGGCCGGAGAGTGCTTCTCGGGCCGCGAACTGCAACCTTGCAGGATTCTCCCAGGTTCCCGGCCCAACGAAAGCCCCCAGACCCAAATTGAGAGGGGCTGCTTGGGGACCCCCTGGGGGCCCTTCAGGCCAGCTAGGTCTTTGGGTCCTGGCTCCTTCGCTTTGGGAGCTGTTGCTGCAGTTGGGCATGTTGGCCGGAGAGTGCTTCTCGGGCCGCGAACTGCAACCTTGCAAAAATCTCCCAGGTTCCCGGCCCAACGAAAGCCCCCAGACCCAAATGGAGAGGGGCTGCTTGGGGGCTCCCTGGGGGCCCTTCAGGCCAGCTAGGTCTTTGGGTCCTGGCTCCTTCGCTTTGGGAGCTGTTGCTGCAGTTGGGCATGTTGGCCGGAGAGTGCTTCTCGGGCCGCGAACTGCAACCTTGCAGGTACCTCTCAGGTATACATGCCCAACGAAAGCCCCCAGACCCAAATTGAGAGGGGCTGCTTGGTGGACCCCTGGGGGCACTTCAGGCCAGCTAGGTCTTTGGGTCCTGGCTCCTTCGCTTTGGGAGCTGTTGCTGCAGTTGGGCATGTTGGCCGGAGAGTGCTTCTCGGGCCGCGAACTGCAACCTTGCAGGTACCTCCCAGGTTCCTGGCCCAACGAAAGCCCCCAGACCCAAATGGAGAGGGGCTGCTTGGGGACCCCCTGGGGGCACTTCAGGCCAGCTAGGTCTTTGTGTCCTGGCTCCTTCGCTTTGGGAGCTGTTGCTGGATATTGGGCATGTTGGCCGGAGAGTGCTTCTCGGGCCGCGAACTGCAACCTTGCAGGATTCTCCCAGGTTCCCGGCCCAACGAAAGCCCCCAGACCCAAATGGAGAGGGGCTGCTTGGGGGCTCCCTGGGGGCCCTTCAGGCCAGCTAGGTCTTTGTGTCCTGGCTCCTTCGCTTTGGGAGCTGTTGCTGCAGTTGGGCATGTTGGCCGGAGAGTGCTTCTCGGGCCGCGAACTGCAACCTTGCAGGATTCTCCCAGGTTCCCGGCCCAACGAAAGCCCCCAGACCCAAATGGAGAGGGGCTGCTTGGGGGCTCCCTGGGGGCCCTTCAGGCCAGCTAGGTCTTTGGGTCCTGGCTCCTTCGGTTTGGGAGCTGTTGCTGCAGTTGGGCATGTTGGCCGGAGAGTGCTTCTCGGGCCGCGAACTGTAATCTTGCAGGTACCTCTCAGGTATACATGCCCAACGAAAGCCCCCAGACCCAAATTGAGAGGGGCTACTTGGGGGCCCCCTGGGGGCCCTTCAGGCCAGATAGGTCTTTGTGTCCTGGCTCATTCGGTTTGGGAGCTGTTGCTGCAGTTGAGCATGTTGGCCGGAGAGTGCTTCTCGGGCCGCGAACTGTAATCTTGCAGGTACCTCTCAGGTATCCATGCCCAACGAAAGCCCCCAGACCCAAATGGAGAGGGGCTGCTTGGGGGCCCCCTGGGGGCCCTTCAGGCCAGCTAGGTCTTTGTGTCCTGGCTCCTTCGCTTTGGGAGCTGTTGCTGCAGTTGGGCATGTTGGCCGGAGAGTGCTTCTCGGGCCGCGAACTGCAACCTTGCAGGATTCTCCCAGGTTCCCGGCCCAACGAAAGCCCCCAGACCCAAATTGAGAGGGGCTGCTTGGGGCCCCCTTGGGGGCCCTTCAGGCCAGCTAGGTCTTTGGGTCCTGGCTCCTTCGCTTTGGGAGCTGTTGCTGCAGTTGGGCATGTTGGCCGGAGAGTGCTTCTCGGGCCGCGAACTGCAACCTTGCAAAAATCTCCCAGGTTCCCGGCCCAACGAAAGCCCCCAGACCCAAATGGAGAGGGGCTGCTTGGGGGCCCCCTGGGGGCCCTTCAGGCCAGCTAGCTCTTTGGGTCCTGGCTCCTTCGCTTTGGGAGCTGTTGCTGCAGTTGGGCATGTTGGCCGGAGAGTGCTTCTCGGGCCGCGAACTGCAACCTTGCAGGTACCTCTCAGGTATACATGCCCAACGAAAGCCCCCAGACCCAAATTGAGAGGGGCTGCTTGGTGGACCCCTGGGGGCACTTCAGGCCAGCTAGGTCTTTGGGTCCTGGCTCCTTCGCTTTGGGAGCTGTTGCTGCAGTTGGGCATGTTGGCCGGAGAGTGCTTCTCGGGCCGCGAACTGCAACCTTGCAGGTACCTCCCAGGTTCCTGGCCCAACGAAAGCCCCCAGACCCAAATGGAGAGGGGCTGCTTGGGGACCCCCTGGGGGCCCTTCAGGCCAGCTAGGTCTTTGTGTCCTGGCTCCTTCGGTTTGGGAGCTGTTGCTGCAGTTGGGCATGTTGGCCGGAGAGTGCTTCTCGGGCCGCGAACTGCAACCTTGCAGGTACCTCTCAGGTATACATGCCCAACGAAAGCCCCCAGACCCAAATGGAGAGGGGCTGCTTGGTGGCCTTCTGGGGGCCCTTCAGGCCAGCTAGGTCTTTGGGTCCTGGCTCCTTCGGTTTGGGAGCTGTTGCTGGATATTGGGCATGTTGGCCGGAGAGTGCTTCTCGGGCCGCGAACTGCAACCTTGCAGGATTCTCCCAGGTTCCCGGCCCAACGAAAGCCCCCAGACCCAAATGGAGAGGGGCTGCTTGGGGGCCCCCTGGGGGCCCTTCAGGCCAGCTAGGTCTTTGGGTCCTGGCTCCTTCGGTTTGGGAGCTGTTGCTGCAGTTGGGCATGTTGGCCGGAGAGTGCTTCTCGGGCCGCGAACTGCAACCTTGCAGGAATCTCCCAGGTTCCCGGCCCAACGAAAGCCCCCAGACCCAAATGGAGAGGGGCTGCTTGGGGGCCCCCTGGGGGCCCTTCAGGCCAGCTAGGTCTTTGGGTCCTGGCTCCTTCGGTTTGGGAGCTGTTGCTGCAGTTGAGCATGTTGGCCGGAGAGTGCTTCTCGGGCCGCGAACTGCAACCTTGCAGGATTCTCCCAGGTTCCCGGCCCAACGAAAGCCCCCAGACCCAAATTGAGAGGGGCTGCTTGGGGCCCCCCTGGGGGCCCTTCAGGCCAGCTAGGTCTTTGGGTCCTGGCTCCTTCGCTTTGGGAGCTGTTGCTGCAGTTGGGCATGTTGGCCGGAGAGTGCTTCTCGGGCCGCGAACTGCAACCTTGCAAAAATCTCCCAGGTTCCCGGCCCAACGAAAGCCCCCAGACCCAAATGGAGAGGGGCTGCTTGGGGGCTCCCAGGGGGCCCTTCAGGCCAGCTAGGTCTTTGGGTCCTGGCTCCTTCGCTTTGGGAGCTGTTGCTGCAGTTGGGCATGTTGGCCGGAGAGTGCTTCTCGGGCCGCGAACTGCAACCTTGCAGGTACCTCTCAGGTATACATGCCCAACGAAAGCCCCCAGACCCAAATTGAGAGGGGCTGCTTGGTGGACCCCTGGGGGCACTTCAGGCCAGCTAGGTCTTTGGGTCCTGGCTCCTTCGCTTTGGGAGCTGTTGCTGCAGTTGGGCATGTTGGCCGGAGAGTGCTTCTCGGGCCGCGAACTGCAACCTTGCAGGTACCTCCCAGGTTCCTGGCCCAACGAAAGCCCCTAGACCCAAATGGAGAGGGGCTGCTTGGGGACCCCCTGGGGGCACTTCAGGCCAGCTAGGTCTTTGGGTCCTGGCTCCTTCGGTTTGGGAGCTGTTGCTGCAGTTGGGCATGTTGGCCGGAGAGTGCTTCTCGGGCCGCGAACTGTAACCTTCCAGGTACCTCTCAGGTATACATGCCCAACGAAAGCCCCCAGACCCAAATGGAGAGGGGCTGCTTGGTGGCCTTCTGGGGGCCCTTCAGGCCAGCTAGGTCTTTGGGTCCTGGCTCCTTCGCTTTGGGAGCTGTTGCTGGATATTGGGCATGTTGGCCGGAGAGTGCTTCTCGGGCCGCGAACTGCAACCTTGCAGGATTCTCCCAGGTTCCCGGCCCAACGAAAGCCCCCAGACCCAAATGGAGAGGGGCTGCTTGGGGGCTCCCTGGGGGCCCTTCAGGCCAGCTAGGTCTTTGTGTCCTGGCTCCTTCGCTTTGGGAGCTGTTGCTGCAGTTGGGCATGTTGGCCGGAGAGTGCTTCTCGGGCCGCGAACTGCAACCTTGCAGGATTCTCCCAGGTTCCCGGCCCAACGAAAGCCCCCAGACCCAAATGGAGAGGGGCTGCTTGGGGGCTCCCTGGGGGCCCTTCAGGCCAGCTAGGTCTTTGGGTCCTGGCTCCTTCGGTTTGGGAGCTGTTGCTGCAGTTGGGCATGTTGGCCGGAGAGTGCTTCTCGGGCCGCGAACTGTAACCTTGCAGGTACCTCTCAGGTATACATGCCCAACGAAAGCCCCCAGACCCAAATGGAGAGGGGCTACTTGGGGGCCCCCTGGGGGCCCTTCAGGCCAGATAGGTCTTTGTGTCCTGGCTCATTCGCTTTGGGAGCTGTTGCTGCAGATGAGCATGTTGGCCGGAGAGTGCTTCTCGGGCCGCGAAATGTAAACTTGCAGGTACATCTCAGGTATACATGCCCAACGAAAGCCCCCAGACCCAAATGGAGAGGGGCTGCTTGGGGGCCCCCTGGGGGCCCTTCAGGCCAGCTAGGTCTTTGGGTCCTGGCTCCTTCGCTTTGGGAGCTGTTGCTGCAGTTGGGCATGTTGGCCGGAGAGTGCTTCTCGGGCCGCGAACTGCAACCTTGCAGGATTCTCCCAGGTTCCCGGCCCAACGAAAGCCCCCAGACCCAAATTGAGAGGGGCTGCTTGGGGCCCCCCTGGGGGCCCTTCAGGCCAGCTAGGTCTTTGGGTCCTGGCTCCTTCGCTTTGGGAGCTGTTGCTGCAGTTGGGCATGTTGGCCGGAGAGTGCTTCTCGGGCCGCGAACTGCAACCTTGCAGGTACCTCTCAGGTTCCCGGCCCAACGAAAGCCCCCAGACCCAAATGGAGAGGGGCTGCTTGGGGGCCCCCTGGGGGCCCTTCAGGCCAGCTAGGTCTTTGGGTCCTGGCTCCTTCGGTTTGGGAGCTGTTGCTGCAGTTGGGCATGTTGGCCGGAGAGTGCTTCTCGGGCCGCGAACTGCAACCTTGCAGGTACCTCTCAGGTATACATGCCCAACGAAAGCCCCCAGACCCAAATGGAGAGGGGCTGCTTGGTGGCCCCCTGGGGGCCCTTCAGGCCAGCTAGGTCTTTGGGTCCTGGCTCCTTCGCTTTGGGAGCTGTTGCTGGATATTGGGCATGTTGGCCGGAGAGTGCTTCTCGGGCCGCGAACTGCAACCTTGCAGGAATCTCCCAGGTTCCCGGCCCAACTAAAGCCCCCAGACCCAAATTGAGAGGGGCTGCTTGGTGGCCCCCTGGGGGCCCTTCAGGCCAGCTAGGTCTTTGGGTCCTGGCTCCTTCGCTTTGGGAGCTGTTGCTGCAGTTGGGCATGTTGGCCGGAGAGTGCTTCTCGGGCCGCGAACTGCAACCTTGCAGGATTCTCCCAGGTTCCCGGCCCAACGAAAGCCCCCAGACCCAAATGGAGAGAGGCTGCTTGGGGCCCCTCTGGGGGCCCTTCAGGCCAGCTAGGTCTTTGGGTCCTGGCTCCTTCGGTTTGGGAGCTGTTGCTGCAGTTGGGCATGTTGGCCGGAGAGTGCTTCTCGGGCCGCGAACTGCAACCTTGCAGGTACCTCCCAGGTTCCCGGACCAACGAAAGCCCCCAGACCCAAATGGAGAGGGGCTGCTTGGGGGACCCCTGGGGGCCCTTCAGGCCAGCTAGGTCTTTGGGTCCTGGCTCCTTCGGTTTGGGAGCTGTTGCTGCAGTAGAGCATGTTGGCCGGAGAGTGCTTCTCGGGCCGCGAACTGCAACCTTGCAGGTACCTCTCAGGTATCCATGCCCAACGAAAGCCCCCAGACCCAAATTGAGAGGGGCTGCTTGGGGGCCCCCTGGTGGCCCTTCAGGCCAGCTAGTTCTTTGTGTCCTGGCTCCTTCGCTTTGGGAGCTGTTGCTGCAGTTGGGCATGTTGGCCGGAGAGTGCTTCTCGGGCCGCGAACTGCAACCTTGCAGGATTCTCCCAGGTTCCCGGCCCAACGAAAGCCCCCAGACCCAAATGGAGAGGGGCTGCTTGGGGGCTCCCTGGGGGCCCTTCAGGCCAGCTAGGTCTTTGGGTCCTGGCTCCTTCGGTTTGGGAGCTGTTGCTGCAGTTGGGCATGTTGGCCGGAGAGTGCTTCTCGGGCCGCGAACTGTAACCTTGCAGGTACCTCTCAGGTATACATGCCCAACGAAAGCCCCCAGACCCAAATTGAGAGGGGCTACTTGGGGGCCCCCTGGGGGCCCTTCAGGCCAGATAGTTCTTTGTGTCCTGGCTCATTCGGTTTGGGAGCTGTTGTTGACGTTGGGCATGTTGGCCGGAGAGTGCTTCTCGGGCCTCGAACTGCAACCTTGCAGGAATCTCCCAGGTTCCCGGCCCAACAAAAGCCCCCAGACCCAAATGGAGAGGGGCTGCTTGGGGCCCCCCTGGGGGCCCTTCAGGCCAGCTAGGTCTTTGGGTCCTGGCTCCTTCGGTTTGGGAGCTGTTGCTGCAGTTGGGCATGTTGGCCGGAGAGTGCTTCTCGGGTTGCGAACTGCAAACTTGCAGGATTCTCCCAGGTTCCTGGCCCAACGAAAGCCCCCAGACCCAAATGGAGAGGGGCTGCTTGGGGGCCCCCTGGGGGCCCTTCAGGCCAGCTAGGTCTTTGGGTCCTGGCTCCTTCGGTTTGGGAGCTGTTGCTGCAGTTGGGCATGTTGGCCGGAAAGTGCTTCTCGGGCCGCGAACTGCAACCTTGCAGGAATCTCCCAGGTTCCCGGCCCAACGAAAGCCCCCAGACCCAAATGGAGAGGGGCTGCTTGGGGGCCCCCTGGGGGCCCTTCAGGCCAGCTAGCTCTTTGGGTCCTGGCTCCTTCGCTTTGGGAGCTGTTGCTGCAGTTGAGCATGTTGGCCGGAGAGTGCTTCTCGGGCCGCGAACTGTAATCTTGCAGGTACATCTCAGGTATCCATGCCCAACGAAAGCCCCCAGACCCAAATGGAGAGGGGCTGCTTGGGGGCCCCCTGGGGGCCCTTCAGGCCAGCTAGCTCTTTGGGTCCTGGCTCCTTCGGTTTGGGAGCTGTTGCTGCAGTTGGGCATGTTGGCCGGAGAGTGCTTCTCGGGCCGCGAACTGCAACCTTGCAGGATTCTCCCAGGTTCCCGGCCCAACGAAAGCCCCCAGACCCAAATGGAGAGGGGCTGCTTGGGGGCCCCCTGGGGGCCCTTCAGGCCAGCTAGGTCTTTGGGTCCTGGCTCCTTCGGTTTGGGAGCTGTTGCTGCAGTTGGGCATGTTGGCCGGAGAGTGCTTCTCGGGCCGCGAACTGCAACCTTGCAGGATTCTCCCAGGTTCCCGGCCCAACGAAAGCCCCCAGACCCAAATTGAGAGGGGCTGCTTGGGGCCCCCCTGGGGGCCCTTCAGGCCAGCTAGGTCTTTGGGTCCTGGCTCCTTCGCTTTGGGAGCTGTTGCTGCAGTTGGGCATGTTGGCCGGAGAGTGCTTCTCGGGCCGCGAACTGCAACCTTGCAGGAATCTCCCAGGTTCCCGGACCAACGAAAGCCCCCAGACCCAAATGGAGAGGGGCTGCTTGGGGGCCCCCTGGGGGCCCTTCAGGCCAGCTAGGTCTTTGGGTCCTGGCTCCTTCGGTTTGGGAGCTGTTGCTGCAGTTGAGCATGTTGGCCGGAGAGTGCTTCTCGGGCCGCGAACTGTAATCTTGCAGGTACATCTCAGGTATCCATGCCCAACGAAAGCCCCCAGACCCAAATGGAGAGGGGCTGCTTGGGGGCCCCCTGGGGGCCCTTCAGGCCAGCTAGCTCTTTGGGTCCTGGCTCCTTCGGTTTGGGAGCTGTTGCTGCAGTTGGGCATGTTGGCCGGAGAGTGCTTCTCGGGCCGCGAACTGCAACCTTGCAGGATTCTCCCAGGTTCCCGGCCCAACGAAAGCCCCCAGACCCAAATGGAGAGGGGCTGCTTGGGGGCCCCCTGGGGGCCCTTCAGGCCAGCTAGGTCTTTGGGTCCTGGCTCCTTCGGTTTGGGAGCTGTTGCTGCAGTTGGGCATGTTGGCCGGAGAGTGCTTCTCGGGCCGCGAACTGCAACCTTGCAGGATTCTCCCAGGTTCCCGGCCCAACGAAAGCCCCCAGACCCAAATTGAGAGGGGCTGCTTGGGGCCCCCCTGGGGGCCCTTCAGGCCAGCTAGGTCTTTGGGTCCTGGCTCCTTCGCTTTGGGAGCTGTTGCTGCAGTTGGGCATGTTGGCCGGAGAGTGCTTCTCGGGCCGCGAACTGCAACCTTGCAGGAATCTCCCAGGTTCCCGGCCCAACGAAAGCCCCCAGACCCAAATGGAGAGGGGCTGCTTGGGGGCCCCCTGGGGGCACTTCAGGCCAGCTAGGTCTTTGGGTCCTGGCTCCTTCGCTTTGGGAGCTGTTGTTGACGTTGGGCATGTTGGCCGAAGAGTGCTTCTCGGGCCTCGAACTGCAACCTTGCAGGAATCTCCCAGGTTCCCGGCCCAACAAAAGCCCCCAGACCCAAATGGAGAGGGGCTGCTTGGGGCCCCCCTGGGGGCCCTTCAGGCCAGCTAGGTCTTTGGGTCCTGGCTCCTTCGGTTTGGGAGCTGTTGCTGCAGTTGGGCATGTTGGCCGGAGAGTGCTTCTCGGGCCGCGAACTGCAACCTTGCAGGTACCTCCCAGGTTCCTGGCCCAACGAAAGCCCCCAGACCCAAATGGAGAGGGGCTGCTTGGGGACCCCCTGGGGGCACTTCAGGCCAGCTAGGTCTTTGGGTCCTGGCTCCTTCGCTTTGGGAGCTGTTGCTGCAGTTGGGCATGTTGGCCGGAGAGTGCTTCTCGGGCCGCGAACTGTAACCTTGCAGGTACCTCTCAGGTATACATGCCCAACGAGAACCCCCAGACCCAAATTGAGAGGGGCTGCTTGGGGGCCCCCTGGGGGCACTTCAGGCCAGGTAGGTCTTTGTGTCCTGGCTCATTCGGTTTGGGAGCTGTTGTTGACGTTGGGCATGTTGGCCGGAGAGTGCTTCTCGGGCCTTGAACTGCAACCTTGCAGGAATCTCCCAGGTTCCCGGCCCAACAAAAGCCCCCAGACCCAAATGGAGAGGGGCTGCTTGGGGGCCCCCTGGGGGCCCTTCAGGCCAGCTAGGTCTTTGGGTCCTGGCTCCTTCGGTTTGGGAGCTGTTGCTGCAGTTGGGCATGTTGGCCGGAGAGTGCTTCTCGGGCCGCGAACTGCAACCTTGCAGGATTCTCCCAGGTTCCCGGCCCAACGAAAGCCCCCAGACCCAAATGGAGAGGGGCTGCTTGGGGGCCTTCTGGGGGCCCTTCAGGCCAGCTAGGTCTTTGGGTCCTGGCTCCTTCGCTTTGGGAGCTGTTGCTGCAGTTGGGCATGTTGGCCGGAGAGTGCTTCTCGGGCCGCGAACTGCAACCTTGCAGGATTCTCCCAGGTTCCCGGCCCAACGAAAGCCCCCAGACCCAAATGGAGAGGGGCTGCTTGGGGGCCCCCTGGGGGCCCTTCAGGCCAGCTAGGTCTTTGTGTCCTGGCTCCTTCGGTTTGGGAGCTGTTGCTGCAGTTGGGCATGTTGGCCGGAGAGTGCTTCTCGGGCCGCGAACTGCAACCTTGCAGGATTCTCCCAGGTTCCCGGCCCAACGAAAGCCCCCAGACCCAAATTGAGAGGGGCTGCTTGGGGGCCCCCTGGGGGCCCTTCAGGCCAGCTAGGTCTTTGTGTCCTGGCTCATTCGGTTTGGGAGCTGTTGTTGACGTTGGGCATGTTGGCCGGAGAGTGCTTCTCGGGCCGCGAACTGCAACCTTGCAGGAATCTCCCAGGTTCCTGGCCCAACGAAAGCCCCCAGACCCAAATGGAGAGGGGCTGCTTGGGGGCCCCCTGGGGGCCCTTCAGGCCAGCTAGGTCTTTGGGTCCTGGCTCCTTCGCTTTGGGAGCTGTTGCTGCAGTTGGGCATGTTGGCCGGAGAGTGCTTCTCGGGCCGCGAACTGCAACCTTGCAGGAATCTCCCAGGTTCCCGGCCCAACGAAAGCCCCCAGACCCAAATTGAGAGGGGCTGCTTGGGGGCCCCCTGGGGGCCCTTCAGGCCAGCTAGGTCTTTGGGTCCTGGCTCCTTCGGTTTGGGAGCTGTTGCTGCAGTTGAGCATGTTGGCCGGAGAGTGCTTCTCGGGCCGCGAACTGTAATCTTGCAGGTACATCTCAGGTATCCATGCCCAACGAAAGCCCCCAGACCCAAATGGAGAGGGGCTGCTTAGGGGACCCCTGGGGGCCCTTCAGGCCAGCTAGGTCTTTGGGTCCTGGCTCCTTCGGTTTGGGAGCTGTTGCTGCAGTTTGGCATGTTGGCCGGAGAGTGCTTCTCGGGCCGCGAACTGTAACCTTGCAGGTACCTCTCAGGTATACATGCCCAACGAAAGCCCCCAGACCCAAATTGAGAGGGGCTGCTTGGGGGCCCTCTGGGGGCACTTCAGGCCAGCTAGGTCTTTGGGTCCTGGCTCCTTCGGTTTGGGAGCTGTTGCTGCAGTTGGGCATGTTGGCCGGAGAGTGCTTCTCGGGCCGCGAACTGTAACCTTGCAGGTACCTCTCAGGTATACATGCCCAACGAAAGCCCCCAGACCCAAATTGAGAGGGGCTGCTTGTGGGCCCCCTGGGGGCCCTTCAGGACAGCTAGCTCTTTGGGTCCTGGCTCCTTCGCTTTGGGAGCTGTTGCTGCAGTTGGGCATGTTGGCCGGAGAGTGCTTCTCGGGCCGCGAACTGCAACCTTGCAGGATTCTCCCAGGTTCCCGGCCCAACGAAAGCCCCCAGACCCAAATGGAGAGGGGCTGCTTTGGGGCCCCCTGGGGGCCCTTCAGACCAGCTAGCTCTTTGTGTCCTGGCTCCTTCGGTTTGGGAGCTGTTGCTGCAGTTGGGCATGTTGGCCGGAGAGTGCTTCTCGGGCCGCGAACTGCAACCTTGCAGGATTCTCCCAGGTTCCCGGCCCAACGAAAGCCCCCAGACCCAAATTGAGAGGGGCTGCTTGGGGCCCCCCTGGGGGCCCTTCAGGCCAGCTAGGTCTTTGGGTCCTGGCTCCTTCGCTTTGGGAGCTGTTGCTGCAGTTGGGCATGTTGGCCGGAGAGTGCTTCTCGGGCCGCGAACTGCAACCTTGCAGGAATCTCCCAGGTTCCCGGCCCAACGAAAGCCCCCAGACCCAAATGGAGAGGGGCTGCTTGGGGGCCCCCTGGGGGCACTTCAGGCCAGCTAGGTCTTTGGGTCCTGGCTCCTTCGCTTTGGGAGCTGTTGTTGACGTTGGGCATGTTAGCCGGAGAGTGCTTCTCGGGCCTCGAACTGCAACCTTGCAGGATTCTCCCAGGTTCCCGGCCCAACAAAAGCCCCCAGACCCAAATGGAGAGGGGCTGCTTGGGGCCCCCCTGGGGGCCCTTCAGGCCAGCTAGGTCTTTGTGTCCTGGCTCCTTCGGTTTGGGAGCTGTTGCTGCAGTTGGGCATGTTGGGCGGAGAGTGCTTCTCGGGCCGCGAACTGCAACCTTGCAGGATTCTCCCAGGTTCCCGGCCCAACGAAAGCCCCCAGACCCAAATGGAGAGGGGCTGCTTGGGGGCCCCCTGGGGGCCCTTCAGGCCAGCTAGGTCTTTGGGTCCTGGCTCCTTCGGTTTGGGAGCTGTTGCTGCAGTTGGGCATGTTGGCCGGAGAGTGCTTCTCGGGCCGCGAACTGCAACCTTGCAGGATTCTCCCAGGTTCCCGGCCCAACGAAAGCCCCCAGACCCAAATGGAGAGGGGCTGCTTGGGGGCCCCCTGGGGGCCCTTCAGGACAGCTAGGTCTTTGGGTCCTGGCTCCTTCGCTTTGGGAGCTGTTGCTGCAGTTGGGCATGTTGGGCGGAGAGTGCTTCTCGGGCCGCGAACTGCAACCTTGCAGGATTCTCCCAGGTTCCCGGCCCAACGAAAGCCCCCAGACCCAAATTGAGAGGGGCTGCTTGGGGGCCCCCTGGGGGCCCTTCAGGCCAGCTAGGTCTTTGGGTCCTGGCTCCTTCGGTTTGGGAGCTGTTGCTGCAGTTGAGCATGTTGGCCGGAGAGTGCTTCTCGGGCCGCGAACTGTAGTCTTGCAGGTACATCTCAGGTATCCATGCCCAACGAAAGCCCCCAGACCCAAATGGAGAGGGGCTGCTTGGGGGCCCCCTGGGGGCCCTTCAGGCCAGCTAGCTCTTTGGGTCCTGGCTCCTTCGCTTTGGGAGCTGTTGCTGCAGTTGGGCATGTTGGCCGGAGAGTGCTTCTCGGGCCGCGAACTGCAACCTTGCAGGATTCTCCCAGGTTCCCGGCCCAACGAAAGCCCCCAGACCCAAATGGAGAGGGGCTGCTTTGGGGCCCCCTGGGGGCCCTTCAGGCCAGCTAGGTCTTTGTGTCCTGGCTCCTTCGGTTTGGGAGCTGTTGCTGCAGTTGGGCATGTTGGCCGGAGAGTGCTTCTCGGGCCGCGAACTGCAACCTTGCAGGATTCTCCCAGGTTCCCGGCCCAACGAAAGCCCCCAGACCCAAATTGAGAGGGGCTGCTTGGGGGCCCCCTGGGGGCCCTTCAGGCCAGCTAGGTCTTTGGGTCCTGGCTCCTTCGCTTTGGGAGCTGTTGCTGCAGTTGGGCATGTTGGCCGGAGAGTGCTTCTCGGGCCGCGAACTGCAACCTTGCAGGAATCTCCCAGGTTCCCGGCCCAACGAAAGCCCCCAGACCCAAATGGAGAGGGGCTGCTTGGGGGCCCCCTGGGGGCACTTCAGGCCAGCTAGGTCTTTGGGTCCTGGCTCCTTCGCTTTGGGAGCTGTTGTTGACGTTGGGCATGTTGGCCGGAGAGTGCTTCTCGGGCCTCGAACTGCAACCTTGCAGGAATCTCCCAGGTTCCCGGCCCAACAAAAGCCCCCAGACCCAAATGGAGAGGGGCTGCTTGGGGGCCCCCTGGGGGCCCTTCAGGCCAGCTAGGTCTTTGTGTCCTGGCTCCTTCGGTTTGGGAGCTGTTGCTGCAGTTGGGCATGTTGGCCGGAGAGTGCTTCTCGGGCCGCGAACTGCAACCTTGCAGGATTCTCCCAGGTTCCCCGCCCAACGAAAGCCCCCAGACCCAAATGGAGAGGGGCTGCTTGGGGGCCCCCTGGGGGCCCTTCAGGCCAGCTAGGTCTTTGGGTCCTGGCTCCTTCGGTTTGGGAGCTGTTGCTGCAGTTGGGCATGTTGGCCGGAGAGTGCTTCTCGGGCCGCGAACTGCAACCTTGCAGGATTCTCCCAGGTTCCCGGCCCAACGAAAGCCCCCAGACCCAAATGGAGAGGGGCTGCTTGGGGGCCCCCTGGGGGCCCTTCAGGACAGCTAGGTCTTTGGGTCCTGGCTCCTTCGCTTTGGGAGCTGTTGCTGCAGTTGGGCATGTTGGGCGGAGAGTGCTTCTCGGGCCGCGAACTGCAACCTTGCAGGATTCTCCCAGGTTCCCGGCCCAACGAAAGCCCCCAGACCCAAATGGAGAGGGGCTGCTTGGGGGCCCCCTGGGGGCCCTTCAGGCCAGCTAGGTCTTTGGGTCCTGGCTCCTTCGCTTTGGGAGCTGTTGCTGCAGTTGGGCATGTTGGCCGGAGAGTGCTTCTCGGGCCGCGAACTGCAACCTTGCAGGTACCTCCCAGGTTCCCGGCCCAACGAAAACCCCCAGACCCAAATGGAGAGGGGCTGCTTGGGGACCCCCTGGGGGCCCTTCAGGCCAGCTAGGTCTTTGGGTCCTGGCTCCTTCGCTTTGGGAGCTGTTGCTGCAGTTGGGCATGTTGGCAGGAGAGTGCTTCTCCGGACGCGAACTGTAACCTTGCAGGTACCTCTCAGGTATACATGCCCAACGAAAACCCCCAGACCCAAATTGAGAGGGGCTGCTTGGGGGCCCCCTGGGGGCACTTCAGGCCAGCTAGGTCTTTGGGTCCTGGCTCCTTCGCTTTGGGAGCTGTTGTTGACGTTGGGCATGTTGGCCGGAGAGTGCTTCTCGGGCCGCGAACTGCAACCTTGCAGGAATCTCCCAGGTTCCTGGCCCAACGAAAGCCCCCAGACCCAAATGGAGAGGGGCTGCTTGGGGGCCCCCTGGGGGCCCTTCAGGCCAGCTAGGTCTTTGGGTCCTGGCTCCTTCGCTTTGGGAGCTGTTGCTGCAGTTGGGCATGTTGGCCGGAGAGTGCTTCTCGGGCCGCGAACTGCAACCTTGCAGGAATCTCCCAGGTTCCCGGCCCAACGAAAGCCCCCAGACCCAAATTGAGAGGGGCTGCTTGGGGGCCCCCTGGGGGCCCTTCAGGCCACCTAGGTCTTTGGGTCCTGGCTCCTTCGGTTTGGGAGCTGTTGCTGCAGTTGAGCATGTTGGCCGGAGAGTGCTTCTCGGGCCGCGAACTGTAATCTTGCAGGTACATCTCAGGTATCCATGCCCAACGAAAGCCCCCAGACCCAAATGGAGAGGGGCTGCTTGGGGGCCCCCTGGGGGCCCTTCAGGCCAGCTAGGTCTTTGGGTCCTGGCTCCTTCGGTTTGGGAGCTGTTGCTGCAGTTTGGCATGTTGGCCGGAGAGTGCTTCTCGGGCCGCGAACTGTAACCTTGCAGGTACCTCTCAGGTATACATGCCCAACGAAAGCCCCCAGACCCAAATTGAGAGGGGCTGCTTGGTGGCCCTCTGGGGGCACTTCAGGCCAGCTAGGTCTTTGTGTCCTGGCTCCTTCGCTTTGGGAGCTGTTGCTGCAGTTGGGCATGTTGGCCGGAGAGTGCTTCTCGGGCCGCGAACTGCAACCTTGCAGGTACCTCCCAGGTTCCCGGCCCAACGAAAGCCCCCAGACCCAAATGGAGAGGGGCTGCTTGGGAACCCCCTGGGGGCACTTCAGGCCACCTAGGTCTTTGGGTCCTGGCTCCTTCGGTTTGGGAGCTGTTGCTGCAGTTGAGCATGTTGGCCGGAGAGTGCTTCTCGGGCCGCGAACTGTAATCTTGCAGGTACATCTCAGGTATCCATGCCCAACGAAAGCCCCCAGACCCAAATGGAGAGGGGCTGCTTGGGGGCCCCCTGGGGGCCCTTCAGGCCAGCTAGCTCTTTGGGTCCTGGCTCCTTCGCTTTGGGAGCTGTTGCTGCAGTTGGGCATGTTGGCCGGAGAGTGCTTCTCGGGCCGCGAACTGCAACCTTGCTGGTACCTCCCAGGTTCCCGGCCCAACGAAAGCCCCCAGACCCAAATGGAGAGGGGCTGCTTGGGGGCCCCCTGGGGGCCCTTCAGGCCAGCTAGGTCTTTGTGTCCTGGCTCCTTCGCTTTGGGAGCTGTTGCTGCAGTTGGGCATGTTGGGCGGAGAGTGCTTCTCGGGCCGCGAACTGCAACCTTGCAGGATTCTCCCAGGTTCCCGGCCCAATGAAAGCCCCCAGACCCAAATGGAGAGGGGCTGCTTGGGGCCCCCCTGGGGGCCCTTCAGGCCAGCTAGGTCTTTGGGTCCTGGCTCCTTCGGTTTGGGAGCTGTTGCTGCAGTTGGGCATGTTGGCCGGAGAGTGCTTCTCGGGCCGCGAACTGCAACCTTGCAAAAATCTCCCAGGTTCCCGGCCCAACGAAAGCCCCCAGACCCAAAGTGAGAGGGGCTGCTTGGGGGCCCCCTGGGGGCCCTTCAGGCCAGCTAGGTCTTTGGGTCCTGGCTCCTTCGCTTTGGGAGCTGTTGTTGACGTTGGGCATGTTGGCCGGAGAGTGCTTCTCGGGCCGCGAACTGTAACCTTGCAGGTACCTCTCAGGTATACATGCCCAACGAAAGCCCCCAGACCCAAATGGAGAGGGGCTGCTTGGTGGCCCCCTGGGGGCACTTCAGGCCAGCTAGGTCTTTGGGTCCTGGCTCCTTCGCTTTGGGAGCTGTTGCTGCAGTTGGGCATGTTGGCCGGAGAGTGCTTCTCGGGCCGCGAACTGCAACCTTGCAGGTACCTCCCAGGTTCCTGGCCCAACGAAAGCCCCCAGACCCAAATGGAGAGGGGCTGCTTGGGGACCCCCTGGGGGCACTTCAGGCCAGCTAGGTCTTTGGGTCCTGGCTCCTTCGGTTTGGGAGCTGTTGCTGCAGTTGGGCATGTTGGGCGGAGAGTGCTTCTCGGGCCGCGAACTGTAACCTTGCAGGTACCTCTCAGGTATACATGCCCAACGAAAGCCCCCAGACCCAAATGGAGAGGGGCTGCTTGGTGGCCTTCTGGGGGCCCTTCAGGCCAGCTAGGTCTTTGGGTCCTGGCTCCTTCGCTTTGGGAGCTGTTGCTGGATATTGGGCATGTTGGCCGGAGAGTGCTTCTCGGGCCGCGAACTGCAACCTTGCTGGATTCTCCCAGGTTCCCGGCCCAACGAAAGCCCCCAGACCCAAATGGAGAGGGGCTGCTTGGGGGCTCCCTGGGGGCCCTTCAGGCCAGCTAGGTCTTTGGGTCCTGGCTCCTTCGGTTTGGGAGCTGTTGCTGCAGTTGGGCATGTTGGCCGGAGAGTGCTTCTCGGGCCGCGAACTGCAACCTTGCAGGATTCTCCCAGGTTCCCGGCCCAACGAAAGCCCCCAGACCCAAATGGAGAGGGGCTGCTTGGGGGCCCCCTGGGGGCCCTTCAGGCCAGCTAGGTCTTTGGGTCCTGGCTCCTTCGGTTTGGGAGCTGTTGCTGCAGTAGAGCATGTTGGCCGGAGAGTGCTTCTCGGGCCGCGAACTGCAACCTTGCAGGATTCTCCCAGGTTCCCGGCCCAACGAAAGCCCCCAGACCCAAATGGAGAGGGGCTGCTTGGGGGCCCCCTGGGGGCCCTTCAGGCCAGCTAGGTCTTTGGGTCCTGGCTCCTTCGGTTTGGGAGCTGTTGCTGCAGTAGAGCATGTTGGCCGGAGAGTGCTTCTCGGGCCGCGAACTGCAACCTTGCAGGATTCTCCCAGGTTCCCGGCCCAACGAAAGCCCCCAGACCCAAATGGAGAGGGGCTGCTTGGGGGCTCCCTGGGGGCCCTTCAGGCCAGCTAGGTCTTTGGGTCCTGGCTCCTTCGGTTTGGGAGCTGTTGCTGCAGTTGGGCATGTTGGCCGGAGAGTGCTTCTCGGGCCGCGAACTGCAACCTTGCAGGTACCTCTCAGGTATACATGCCCAACGAAAGCCCCCAGACCCAAATTGAGAGGGGCTACTTGGGGGCCCCCTGGGGGCCCTTCAGGCCAGATAGGTCTTTGGGTCCTGTCTCCTTCGGTTTGGGAGCTGTTGCTGCAGTTGAGCATGTTGGCCGGAGAGTGCTTCTCGGGTTGCGAACTGCAACCTTGCAGGATTCTCCCAGGTTCCCGGCCCAACGAAAGCCCCCAGACCCAAATGGAGAGGGGCTGCTTGGGGGCCCCCTGGGGGCCCTTCAGGCCAGCTAGGTCTTTGGGTCCTGGCTCCTTCGGTTTGGGAGCTGTTGCTGCAGTTGGGCATGTTGGCCGGAGAGTGCTTCTCGGGCCGCGAACTGCAACCTTGCAGGATTCTCCCAGGTTCCCGGCCCAACGAAAGCCCCCAGACCCAAATGGAGAGGGGCTGCTTGGGGGCCCCCTGGGGGCCCTTCAGGCCACCTAGGTCTTTGGGTCCTGGCTCCTTCGCTTTGGGAGCTGTTGCTGCAGTTGGGCATGTTGGCCGGAGAGTGCTTCTCGGGCCGCGAACTGCAACCTTGCAGGAATCTCCCAGGTTCCCGGCCCAACAAAAGCCCCCAGACCCAAATGGAGAGGGGCTGCTTGGGGGCCCCCTGGGGGCCCTTCAGGCCAGCTAGGTCTTTGGGTCCTGGCTCCTTCGGTTTGGGAGCTGTTGCTGCAGTTGAGCATGTTGGCCGGAGAGTGCTTCTCGGGCCGCGAACTGTAATCTTGCAGGTACATCTCAGGTATCCATGCCCAACGAAAGCCCCCAGACCCAAATGGAGAGGGGCTGCTTGGGGGCCCCCTGGGGGCCCTTCAGGCCTGCTAGCTCTTTGGGTCCTGGCTCCTTCGGTTTGGGAGCTGTTGCTGCAGTTGGGCATGTTGGCCGGAGAGTGCTTCTCGGGCCGCGAACTGCAACCTTGCAGGATTCTCCCAGGTTCCCGGCCCAACGAAAGCCCCCAGACCCAAATGGAGAGGGGCTGCTTGGGGGCCCCCTGGGGGCCCTTCAGGCCAGCTAGGTCTTTGGGTCCTGGCTCCTTCGGTTTGGGAGCTGTTGCTGCAGTTGGGCATGTTGGCCGGAGAGTGCTTCTCGGGCCGCGAACTGCAACCTTGCAGGATTCTCCCAGGTTCCCGGCCCAACGAAAGCCCCCAGACCCAAATGGAGAGGGGCTGCTTGGGGCCCCCCTGGGGGCCCTTCAGGCCAGCTAGGTCTTTGGGTCCTGGCTCCTTCGCTTTGGGAGCTGTTGCTGCAGTTGGGCATGTTGGCCGGAGAGTGCTTCTCGGGCCGCGAACTGCAACCTTGCAGGAATCTCCCAGGTTCCCGGCCCAAAAAAAGCCCCCAGACCCAAATTGAGAGGGGCTGCTTGGGGGCCCCCTGGGGGCCCTTCAGGCCAGCTAGGTCTTTGGGTCCTGGCTCCTTCGCTTTGGGAGCTGTTGCTGCAGTTGGGCATGTTGGCCGGAGAGTGCTTCTCGGGCCGCGAACTGCAACCTTGCAGGTACCTCCCAGGTTCCTGGCCCAACGAAAGCCCCCAGACCCAAATGGAGAGGGGCTGCTTGGGGGCCCCCTGGGGGCCCTTCAGGCCAGATAGGTCTTTGTGTCCTGGCTCATTCGGTTTGGGAGCTGTTGTTGACGTTGGGCATGTTGGGCGGAGAGTGCATCTCGGGCCTCGAACTGCAACCTTGCAGGAATCTCCCAGGTTCCCGGCCCAACAAAAGCCCCCAGACCCAAATGGAGAGGGGCTGCTTGGGGGCCCCCTGGGGGCCCTTCAGGCCAGCTAGGTCTTTGGGTCCTGGCTCCTTCGGTTTGGGAGCTGTTGCTGCAGTAGAGCATGTTGGCCGGAGAGTGCTTCTCGGGCCGCGAACTGTAACCTTGCAGGTACCTCTCAGGTATCCATGCCCAACGAAAGCCCCCAGACCCAAATTGAGAGGGGCTGCTTGGGGGCCCCCTGGTGGCCCTTCAGGCCAGCTAGTTCTTTGTGTCCTGGCTCCTTCGCTTTGGGAGCTGTTGCTGCAGTTGGGCATGTTGGCCGGAGAGTGCTTCTCGGGCCGCGAACTGCAACCTTGCAGGATTCTCCCAGGTTCCCGGCCCAACGAAAGCCCCCAGACCCAAATGGAGAGGGGCTGCTTATGGGCTCCCTGGGGGCCCTTCAGGCCAGCTAGGTCTTTGGGTCCTGGCTCCTTCGCTTTGGGAGCTGTTGCTGCAGTTGGGCATGTTGGCCGGAGAGTGCTTCTCGGGCCGCGAACTGTAACCTTGCAGGTACCTCTCAGGTATCCATGCCCAACGAAAGCCCCCAGACCCAAATTGAGAGGGGCTACTTGGGGGCCCCCTGGGGGCCCTTCAGGCCAGATAGGTCTTTGGGTCCTGTCTCCTTCGGTTTGGGAACTGTTGCTGCAGTTGAGCATGTTGGCCGGAGAGTGCTTCTCGGGTTGCGAACTGCAACCTTGCAGGATTCTCCCAGGTTCCCGGCCCAACGAAAGCCCCCAGACCCAAATGGAGAGGGGCTGCTTGGGGGCCCCCTGGGGGCCCTTCAGGCCAGCTAGGTCTTTGGGTCCTGGCTCCTTCGGTTTGGGAGCTGTTGCTGCAGTTGGGCATGTTGGCCGGAAAGTGCTTCTCGGGCCGCGAACTGCAACCTTGCAGGATTCTCCCAGGTTCCCAGCCCAACGAAAGCCCCCAGACCCAAATGGAGAGGGGCTGCTTGGGGGCCCCCTGGGGGCCCTTCAGGCCAGCTAGGTCTTTGGGTCCTGGCTCCTTCGCTTTGGGAGCTGTTGCTGCAGTTGGGCATGTTGGCCGGAGAGTGCTTCTCCGGCCGCGAACTGCAACCTTGCAGGAATCTCCCAGGTTCCCGGCCCAACGAAAGCCCCCAGACCCAAATTGAGAGGGGCTGCTTGGGGGCCCCCTGGGGGCCCTTCAGGCCACCTAGGTCTTTGGGTCCTGGCTCCTTCGGTTTGGGAGCTGTTGCTGCAGTTGAGCATGTTGGCCGGAGAGTGCTTCTCGGGCCGCGAACTGCAACCTTGCAGGATTCTCCCAGGTTCCCGGCCCAACGAAAGCCCCCAGACCCAAATTGAGAGGGGCTGCTTGGGGCCCCCCTGGGGGCCCTTCAGGCCAGCTAGGTCTTTGGGTCCTGGCTCCTTCGCTTTTGGAGCTGTTGCTGGATATTGGGCATGTTGGCCGGAGAGTGCTTCTCGGGCCGCGAACTGCAACCTTGCAGGATTCTCCCAGGTTCCCGGCCCAACGAAAGCCCCCAGACCCAAATGGAGAGGGGCTGCTTGAGGGCTCCCTGGGGGCCCTTCAGGCCAGCTAGGTCTTTGGGTCCTGGCTCCTTCGCTTTGGGAGCTGTTGCTGCAGTTGGGCATGTTGGCCGGAGAGTGCTTCTCGGGCCGCGAACTGCAACCTTGCAGGATTCTCCCAGGTTCCCGGCCCAACGAAAGCCCCCAGACCCAAATTGAGAGGGGCTGCTTGGGGCCCCCCTGGGGGCCCTTCAGGCCACCTAGGTCTTTGGGTCCTGGCTCCTTCGCTTTGGGAGCTGTTGCTGCAGTTGGGCATGTTGGCCGGAGAGTGCTTCTCGGGCCGCGAACTGCAACCTTGCAGGAATCTCCCAGGTTCCCGGCCCAACGAAAGCCCCCAGACCCAAATGGAGAGGGGCTGCTTGGGGGCCCCCTGGGGGCCCTTCAGGCCAGCTAGGTCTTTGGGTCCTGGCTCCTTCGGTTTGGGAGCTGTTGCTGCAGTAGAGCATGTTGGCCGGAGAGTGCTTCTCGGGCCGCGATCTGTAACCTTGCAGGTACCTCTCAGGTATCCATGCCCAACGAAAGCCCCCAGACCCAAATTGAGAGGGGCTGCTTGGGGGCCCCCTGGGGGCCCTTCAGGCCATCTAGGTCTTTGGGTCCTGGCTCCTTCGCTTTGGGAGCTGTTGCTGCAGTTGGGCATGTTGGCCGGAGAGTGCTTCTCGGGCCGCGAACTGCAACCTTGCAGGATTCTCCCAGGTTCCCGGCCCAACGAAAGCCCCCAGACCCAAATGGAGAGGGGCTGCTTGGGGGCCCCCTGGGGGCCCTTCAGGCCAGCTAGGTCTTTGGGTCCTGGCTCCTTCGGTTTGGGAGCTGTTGCTGCAGTTGGGCATGTTGGCCGGAGAGTGCTTCTCGGGCCGCGAACTGTAACCTTGCAGGTACCTCTCAGGTATACATGCCTAACGAAAGCCCCCAGACCCAAATTGAGAGGGGCTACATGGGGGCCCCCTGGGGGCCCTTCAGGCCAGATAGGTCTTTGTGTCCTGGCTCATTCGGTTTGGGAGCTGTTGTTGACGTTGGGCATGTTGGCCGGAGAGTGCTTCTCGGGCCTCGAACTGCAAACTTGCAGGATTCTTCCAGGTTACCGGCCCAACGAAAGCCCCCAGACCCAAATGGAGAGGGGCTGCTTGGGGGCTCCCTGGGGGCCCTTCAGGCCAGCTAGGTCTTTGTGTCCTGGCTCCTTCGCTTTGGGAGCTGTTGCTGCAGTTGGGCATGTTGGCCGGAGAGTGCTTCTCGGGCCGCGAACTGCAACCTTGCAGGTACCTCTCAGGTATACATGCCCAACGAAAGCCCCCAGACCCAAATTGAGAGGGGCTGCTTGGGGGCCCCCTGGGGGCCCTTCAGGCCAGCTAGGTCTTTGTGTCCTGGCTCATTCGGTTTGGGAGCTGTTGTTGACGTTGGGCATGTTGGGCGGAGAGTGCTTCTCGGGCCGCGAACTGCAACCTTGCAGGAATCTCCCAGGTTTTCGGCCCAACGAAAGCCCCCAGACCCAAATGGAGAGGGGCTGCTTGGGGGCCCCCTGGGGGCCCTTCAGGCCAGCTAGGTCTTTGGGTCCTGGCTCCTTCGGTTTGGGAGCTGTTGCTGCAGTTGAGCATGTTGGCCGGAGAGTGCTTCTCGGGCCGCGAACTGTAATCTTGCAGGTACATCTCAGGTATCCATGCCCAACGAAAGCCCCCAGACCCAAATGGAGAGGGGCTGCTTGGGTGACCCCTGGGGGCCCTTCAGGCCAGCTAGGTCTTTGGGTCCTGGCTCCTTCGCTTTGGGAGCTGTTGCTGGATATTGGGCATGTTGGCCGGAGAGTGCTTCTCGGGCCGCGAACTGCAACCTTGCAGGATTCTCCCAGGTTCCCGGCCCAACGAAAGCCCCCAGACCCAAATGAAGAGGGGCTGCTTGGGGGCCCCCTGGGGGCTCTTCAGGCCAGCTAGGTCTTTGGGTCCTGGCTCCTTCGGTTTGGGAGCTGTTGCTGCAGTTGGGCATGTTGGCCGGAGAGTGCTTCTCGGGCCGCGAACTGCAACCTTGCAGGATTCTCCCAGGTTCCCGGCCCAACGAAAGCCCCCAGACCCAAATTGAGAGGGGCTGCTTGGGGCCCCCCTGGGGGCCCTTCAGGCCAGCTAGGTCTTTGGGTCCTGGCTCCTTCGGTTTGGGAGCTGTTGCTGCAGTTGGGCATGTTGGCCGGAGAGTGCTTCTCGGGCCGCGAACTGCAACCTTGCAGGAATCTCCCAGGTTCCCGGCCCAACAAAAGCCCCCAGACCCAAATGGAGAGGGGCTGCTTGGGGGCCCCCTGGGGGCCCTTCAGGCCAGCTAGGTCTTTGGGTCCTGGCTCCTTCGCTTTGGGAGCTGTTGCTGCAGTAGAGCATGTTGGGCGGAGAGTGCTTCTCGGGCCGCGAACTGTAACCTTGCAGGTACCTCTCAGGTATCCATGCCCAACGAAAGCCCCCAGACCCAAATTGAGAGGGGCTGCTTGGGGGCCCCCTGGGGGCCCTTCAGGCCAGCTAGTTCTTTGTGTCCTGGCTCCTTCGCTTTGGGAGCTGTTGCTGCAGTTGGGCATGTTGGCCGGAGAGTGCTTCTCGGGCCGCGAACTGCAACCTTGCAGGATTCTCCCAGGTTCCCGGCCCAACGAAAGCCCCCAGACCCAAATGGAGAGGGGCTGCTTGGGGGCTCCCTGGGGGCCCTTCAGGCCAGCTAGGTCTTTGGGTCCTGGCTCCTTCGCTTTGGGAGCTGTTGCTGCAGTTGGGCATGTTGGCCGGAGAGTGCTTCTCGGGCCGCGAACTGCAACCTTGCAAAAATCTCCCAGGTTCCCGGCCCAACGAAAGCCCCCAGACCCAAATGGAGAGGGGCTGCTTGGGGGCCCCCTGGGGGCCCTTCAGGCCAGCTAGGTCTTTGGTTCCTGGCTCCTTCGGTTTGGGAGCTGTTGCTGGACGTTGGGCATGTTGGCCAGAGAGTGCTTCTCGGGCCGCGAACTGCAACCTTGCAGGAATCTCCCAGGTTCCCGGCCCAACGAAAGCCCCCAGACCCAAATTGAGAGGGGCTGCTTGGGGGCCCCCTGGGGGCCCTTCAGGCCAGCTAGGTCTTTGGGTCCTGGCTCCTTCGCTTTGGGAGCTGTTGCTGCAGTTGGGCATGTTGGCCGGAGAGTGCTTCTCGGGCCGCGAACTGCAACCTTGCAGGAATCTCCCAGGTTCCCGGCCCAACGAAAGCCCCCAGACCCAAATGGAGAGGGGCTGCTTGGGGGCCCCCTGGGGGCCCTTCAGGCCAGCTAGGTCTTTGGGTCCTGGCTCCTTCGCTTTGGGAGCTGTTGCTGCAGTTGGGCATGTTGGCCGGAGAGTGCTTCTCGGGCCGCGAACTGCAACCTTGCAGGAATCTCCCAGGTTCCATGCCCAACGAAAGCCCCCAGACCCAAATGGAGAGGGGCTGCTTGGGGGCCCCCTGGGGGCCCTTCAGGCCAGCTAGGTCTTTGGGTCCTGGCTCCTTCGCTTTGGGAGCTGTTGCTGCAGTTGGGCATGTTGGGCGGAGAGTGCTTCTCGGGCCGCGAACTGTAACTTGCAGGTACCTCTCAGGTATACATGCCCAACGAAAGCCCCCAGACCCAAATGGAGAGGGGCTGCTTGGGGGCCCCTTGGGGGCCCTTCAGGCCAGCTAGGTCTTTGGGTCCTGGCTCCTTCGCTTTGGGAGCTGTTGCTGGATATTGGGCATGTTGGCCGGAGAGTGCTTCTCGGGCCGCGAACTGCAAACTTGCTGGTATCTCCCAGGTTCTCAGCCTAAAGAAAGCCCCCAGACCCAAATGGAGAGGGGCTGCTTGGGGGCCCCCTGGGGGCCCTTCAGGCCAGATAGGTCTTTGTGTCCTGGCTCATTCGGTTTGGGAGCTGTTGTTGACGTTGGGCATGTTGGGCGGAGAGTGCTTCTCGGGCCTCGAACTGCAACCTTGCAGGAATCTCCCAGGTTCCCGGCCCAACAAAAGCCCCCAGACCCAAATGGAGAGGGGCTGCTTGGGGGCCCCCTGGGGGCCCTTCAGGCCAGCTAGGTCTTTGGGTCCTGGCTCCTTCGGTTTGGGAGCTGTTGCTGCAGTTGTGCATGTTGGCCGGAGAGTGCTTCTCGGGCCGCGAACTGAAACCTTGCAGGATTCTCCCAGGTTCCCGGCCCAACGAAAGCCCCCAGACCCAAATGGAGAGGGGCTGCTTGGGGCCCCCCTGGGGGCCCTTCAGGCCAGCTAGGTCTTTGGGTCCTGGCTCCTTCGCTTTGGGAGCTGTTGCTGCAGTTGGGCATGTTGGCCGGAGAGTGCTTCTCGGGCCGCGAACTGCAACCTTGCTGGTACCTCCCTGGTTCCCGGCCCAACTAAAGCCCCCAGACCCAAATGGAGAGGAGCTCCTTGGGGGCCCCCTGGGGGCCCTTCAGGCCAGCTAGGTCTTTGGGTCCTGGCTCCTTCGGTTTGGGAGCTGTTGCTGCAGTTGGGCATGTTGGCCGGAGAGTGCTTCTCGGGCCGCGAACTGCAACCTTGCAGGAATCTCCCAGGTTCCATGCCCAACGAAAGCCCCCAGACCCAAATGGAGAGGGGCTGCTTGGGGGCCCCCTGGGGGCCCTTCAGGCCAGCTAGGTCTTTGGGTCCTGGCTCCTTCGCTTTGGGAGCTGTTGCTGCAGTTGGGCATGTTGGCCGGAGAGTGCTTCTCGGGCCGCGAACTGCAACCTTGCAGGATTCTCCCAGGTTCCCGGCCCAACGAAAACCCCCAGACCCAAATTGAGAGGGGCTGCTTGGGGGCCCCCTGGGGGCCCTTCAGGCCACCTAGGTCTTTGGGTCCTGGCTCCTTCGCTTTGGGAGCTGTTGCTGCAGTTGGGCATGTTGGCCGGAGAGTGCTTCTCGGGCCGCGAACTGTAACCTTGCAGGTACCTCTCAGGTATCCATGCCCAACGAAAGCCCCCAGACCCAAATTGAGAGGGGCTGCTTGGGGGCCCCCTGGGGGCCCTTCACGCCAGATAGGTCTTTGTGTCCTGGCTCATTCGGTTTGGGAGCTGTTGTTGACGTTGGGCATGTTGGCCGGAGAGTGCTTCTCGGGCCTCGAACTGCAACCTTGCAGGAATCTCCCAGGTTCCCGGCCCAACAAAAGCCCCCAGACCCAAATGGAGAGGGGCTGCTTGGGGGCCCCCTGGGGGCCCTTCAGGCCAGCTAGGTCTTTGGGTCCTGGCTCCTTCGCTTTGGGAGCTGTTGCTGCAGTTGGGCATGTTGGCCGGAGAGTGCTTCTCGGGCCGCGAACTGCAACCTTGAAGGTACCTCCCAGGTTCCCGGCCCAACGAAAGCCCCCAGACCCAAATGGAGAGGGGCTGCTTGGGGGCCCCCTGGGGGCCCTTCAGGCCAGCTAGGTCTTTGGGCCCTGGCTCCTTCGGTTTGGGAGCTGTTGCTGCAGTTGGGCATGTTGGCCGGAGAGTGCTTCTCGGGCCGCGAACTGCAACCTTGCAGGATTCTCCCAGGTTCCCGGCCCAACGAAAGCCCCCAGACCCAAATGGAGAGGGGCTGCTTGGGGGCCCCCTGGGGGCCCTTCAGGCCAGCTAGGTCTTTGGGTCCTGGCTCCTTCGCTTTGGGAGCTGTTGCTGCAGTTGGGCATGTTGGCCGGAGAGTGCTTCTCGGGCCGCGAACTGCAACCTTGCAGGATTCTCCCAGGTTCCCGGCCCAACGAAAGCCCCCAGACCCAAATGGAGAGGGGCTGCTTGGGGGCCCCCTGGGGGCCCTTCAGGCCAGCTAGGTGTTTGGGTCCTGGCTCCTTCGCTTTGGGAGCTGTTGCTGCAGTTGGGCATGTTGGCCGGAGAGTGCTTCTCGGGCCGCGAACTGCAACCTTGCAGGTACCTCCCAGGTTCCCGGCCCAACGAGAACCCCCAGACCCAAATGGAGAGGGGCTGCTTGGGGACCCCCTGGGGGCCCTTCAGGCCAGCTAGGTCTTTGGGTCCTGGCTCCTTCGCTTTGGGAGCTGTTGCTGCAGTTGGGCATGTTGGCCGGAGAGTGCTTCTCCGGCCGCGAACTGTAACCTTGCAGGTACCTCTCAGGTATACATGCCCAACGAAAGCCCCCAGACCCAAATTGAGAGGGGCTGCTTGGGGGCCCCCTGGGGGCCCTTCAGGCCAGCTAGGTCTTTGGGTCCTGGCTCCTTCGCTTTGGGAGCTGTTGCTGCAGTTGGGCATGTTGGCCGGAGAGTGCTTCTCGGGCCGCGAACTGCAACCTTGCAGGAATCTCCCAGGTTCCCGGCCCAACGAAAGCCCCCAGACCCAAATGGAGAGGGGCTGCTTGGGGACCCCCTGGGGGCACTTCAGGCCAGCTAGGTCTTTGGGCCCTGGCTCCTTCGCTTTGGGAGCTGTTGCTGCAGTTGGGCATGTTGGCCGGAGAGTGCTTCTCGGGCCGCGAACTGTAACCTTGCAGGTACCTCTCAGGTATACATGCCCAACGAAAGCCCCCAGACCCAAATTGAGAGGGGCTGCTTGGGGGCCCCCTGGGGGCCCTTCAGGCCAGATAGGTCTTTGTGTCCTGGCTCATTCGGTTTGGGAGCTGTTGTTGACGTTGGGCATGTTGGGCGGAGAGTGCTTCTCGGGCCTCGAACTGCAACCTTGCAGGAATCTCCCAGGTTCCCGGCCCAACAAAAGCCCCCAGACCCAAATGGAGAGGGGCTGCTTGGGGGCCCCCTGGGGGCCCTTCAGGCCAGCTAGGTCTTTGGGTCCTGGCTCCTTCGCTTTGGGAGCTGTTGCTGCAGTTGGGCATGTTGGCCGGAGAGTGCTTCTCGGGCCGCGAACTGCAACCTTGCAGGATTCTCCCAGGTTCCCGGCCCAACGAAAGCCCCCAGACCCAAATGAAGAGGGGCTGCTTGGGGGCCCCCTGGGGGCTCTTCAGGCCAGCTAGGTCTTTGGGTCCTGGCTCCTTCGGTTTGGGAGCTGTTGCTGCAGTTGGGCATGTTGGCCGGAGAGTGCTTCTCGGGCCGCGAACTGCAACCTTGCAGGATTCTCCCAGGTTCCCGGCCCAACAAAAGCCCCCAGACCCAAATGGAGAGGGGCTGCTTGGGGGCCCCCTGGGGGCCCTTCAGGCCAGCTAGGTCTTTGGGTCCTGGCTCCTTCGGTTTGGGAGCTGTTGCTGCAGTAGAGCATGTTGGGCGGAGAGTGCTTCTCGGGCCGCGAACTGTAACCTTGCAGGTACCTCTCAGGTATCCATGCCCAACGAAAGCCCCCAGACCCAAATTGAGAGGGGCTGCTTGGGGGCCCCCTGGGGGCCCTTCAGGCCAGCTAGTTCTTTGTGTCCTGGCTCCTTCGCTTTGGGAGCTGTTGCTGCAGTTGGGCATGTTGGCCGGAGAGTGCTTCTCGGGCCGCGAACTGCAACCTTGCAGGATTCTCCCAGGTTCCCGGCCCAACGAAAGCCCCCAGACCCAAATGGAGAGGGGCTGCTTGGGGGCTCCCTGGGGGCCCTTCAGGCCAGCTAGGTCTTTGGGTCCTGGCTCCTTCGGTTTGGGAGCTGTTGCTGCAGTTGGGCATGTTGGCCGGAGAGTGCTTCTCGGGCCGCGAACTGAAACCTTGCAGGATTCTCCCAGGTTCCCGGCCCAACGAAAGCCCCCAGACCCAAATGGAGAGGGGCTGCTTGGGGCCCCCCTGGGGGCCCTTCAGGCCAGCTAGGTCTTTGGGTCCTGGCTCCTTCGCTTTGGGAGCTGTTGCTGCAGTTGGGCATGTTGGCCGGAGAGTGCTTCTCGGGCCGCGAACTGCAACCTTGCTGGTACCTCCCTGGTTCCCGGCCCAACTAAAGCCCCCAGACCCAAATGGAGAGGAGCTCCTTGGGGGCCCCCTGGGGGCCCTTCAGGCCAGCTAGGTCTTTGGGTCCTGGCTCCTTCGGTTTGGGAGCTGTTGCTGCAGTTGGGCATGTTGGCCGGAGAGTGCTTCTCGGGCCGCGAACTGCAACCTTGCAGGAATCTCCCAGGTTCCATGCCCAACGAAAGCCCCCAGACCCAAATGGAGAGGGGCTGCTTGGGGGCCCCCTGGGGGCCCTTCAGGCCAGCTAGGTCTTTGGGTCCTGGCTCCTTCGCTTTGGGAGCTGTTGCTGCAGTTGGGCATGTTGGCCGGAGAGTGCTTCTCGGGCCGCGAACTGCAACCTTGCAGGATTCTCCCAGGTTCCCGGCCCAACGAAAGACCCCAGACCCAAATTGAGAGGGGCTGCTTGGGGGCCCCCTGGGGGCCCTTCAGGCCAGCTAGGTCTTTGGGTCCTGGCTCCTTCGCTTTGGGAGCTGTTGCTGCAGTTGGGCATGTTGGCCGGAGAGTGCTTCTCGGGCCGCGAACTGTAACCTTGCAGGTACCTCTCAGGTATACATGCCCAACGAAAGCCCCCAGACCCAAATTGAGAGGGGCTGCTTGGGGGCCCCCTGGGGGCCCTTCACGCCAGATAGGTCTTTGTGTCCTGGCTCATTCGGTTTGGGAGCTGTTGTTGACGTTGGGCATGTTGGCCGGAGAGTGCTTCTCGGGCCTCGAACTGCAACCTTGCAGGAATCTCCCAGGTTCCCGGCCCAACAAAAGCCCCCAGACCCAAATGGAGAGGGGCTGCTTGGGGGCCCCCTGGGGGCCCTTCAGGCCAGCTAGGTCTTTGGGTCCTGGCTCCTTCGCTTTGGGAGCTGTTGCTGCAGTTGGGCATGTTGGCCGGAGAGTGCTTCTCGGGCCGCGAACTGCAACCTTGAAGGTACCTCCCAGGTTCCCGGCCCAACGAAAGCCCCCAGACCCAAATGGAGAGGGGCTGCTTGGGGGCCCCCTGGGGGCCCTTCAGGCCAGCTAGGTGTTTGGGTCCTGGCTCCTTCGCTTTGGGAGCTGTTGCTGCAGTTGGGCATGTTGGCCGGAGAGTGCTTCTCGGGCCGCGAACTGCAACCTTGCAGGTACCTCCCAGGTTCCCGGCCCAACGAGAACCCCCAGACCCAAATGGAGAGGGGCTGCTTGGGGACCCCCTGGGGGCCCTTCAGGCCAGCTAGGTCTTTGGGTCCTGGCTCCTTCGCTTTGGGAGCTGTTGCTGCAGTTGGGCATGTTGGCCGGAGAGTGCTTCTCCGGCCGCGAACTGTAACCTTGCAGGTACCTCTCAGGTATACATGCCCAACGAAAGCCCCCAGACCCAAATTGAGAGGGGCTGCTTGGGGGCCCCCTGGGGGCCCTTCAGGCCAGCTAGGTCTTTGGGTCCTGGCTCCTTCGCTTTGGGAGCTGTTGCTGCAGTTGGGCATGTTGGCCGGAGAGTGCTTCTCGGGCCGCGAACTGCAACCTTGCAGGAATCTCCCAGGTTCCCGGCCCAACGAAAGCCCCCAGACCCAAATGGAGAGGGGCTGCTTGGGGACCCCCTGGGGGCACTTCAGGCCAGCTAGGTCTTTGGGCCCTGGCTCCTTCGCTTTGGGAGCTGTTGCTGCAGTTGGGCATGTTGGCCGGAGAGTGCTTCTCGGGCCGCGAACTGTAACCTTGCAGGTACCTCTCAGGTATACATGCCCAACGAAAGCCCCCAGACCCAAATTGAGAGGGGCTGCTTGGGGGCCCCCTGGGGGCCCTTCAGGCCAGATAGGTCTTTGTGTCCTGGCTCATTCGGTTTGGGAGCTGTTGTTGACGTTGGGCATGTTGGGCGGAGAGTGCTTCTCGGGCCTCGAACTGCAACCTTGCAGGAATCTCCCAGGTTCCCGGCCCAACAAAAGCCCCCAGACCCAAATGGAGAGGGGCTGCTTGGGGGCCCCCTGGGGGCCCTTCAGGCCAGCTAGGTCTTTGGGTCCTGGCTCCTTCGCTTTGGGAGCTGTTGCTGCAGTTGGGCATGTTGGCCGGAGAGTGCTTCTCGGGCCGCGAACTGCAACCTTGCAGGATTCTCCCAGGTTCCCGGCCCAACGAAAGCCCCCAGACCCAAATGAAGAGGGGCTGCTTGGGGGCCCCCTGGGGGCTCTTCAGGCCAGCTAGGTCTTTGGGTCCTGGCTCCTTCGGTTTGGGAGCTGTTGCTGCAGTTGGGCATGTTGGCCGGAGAGTGCTTCTCGGGCCGCGAACTGCAACCTTGCAGGATTCTCCCAGGTTCCCGGCCCAACGAAAGCCCCCAGACCCAAATTGAGAGGGGCTGCTTGGGGCCCCCCTGGGGGCCCTTCAGGCCAGCTAGGTCTTTGTGTCCTGGCTCCTTCGGTTTGGGAGCTGTTGCTGCAGTTGGGCATGTTGGCCGGAGAGTGCTTCTCGGGCCGCGAACTGCAACCTTGCAGGAATCTCCCAGGTTCCCGGCCCAACAAAAGCCCCCAGACCCAAATGGAGAGGGGCTGCTTGGGGGCCCCCTGGGGGCCCTTCAGGCCAGCTAGGTCTTTGGGTCCTGGCTCCTTCGGTTTGGGAGCTGTTGCTGCAGTAGAGCATGTTGGGCGGAGAGTGCTTCTCGGGCCGCGAACTGTAACCTTGCAGGTACCTCTCAGGTATCCATGCCCAACGAAAGCCCCCAGACCCAAATTGAGAGGGGCTGCTTGGGGGCCCCCTGGGGGCCCTTCAGGCCAGCTAGTTCTTTGTGTCCTGGCTCCTTCGCTTTGGGAGCTGTTGCTGCAGTTGGGCATGTTGGCCGGAGAGTGCTTCTCGGGCCGCGAACTGCAACCTTGCAGGATTCTCCCAGGTTCCCGGCCCAACGAAAGCCCCCAGACCCAAATGGAGAGGGGCTGCTTGGGGGCTCCCTGGGGGCCCTTCAGGCCAGCTAGGTCTTTGGGTCCTGGCTCCTTCGCTTTGGGAGCTGTTGCTGCAGTTGGGCATGTTGGCCGGAGAGTGCTTCTCGGGCCGCGAACTGCAACCTTGCAGGATTCTCCCAGGTTCCCGGCCCAACGAAAGCCCCCAGACCCAAATTGAGAGGGGCTGCTTGGGGGCCCCCTGGGGGCCCTTCAGGCCAGCTAGGTCTTTGGTTCCTGGCTCCTTCGGTTTGGGAGCTGTTGCTGGACGTTGGGCATGTTGGCCAGAGAGTGCTTCTCGGGCCGCGAACTGCAACCTTGCAGGAATCTCCCAGGTTCCCGGCCCAACGAAAGCCCCCAGACCCAAATTGAGAGGGGCTGCTTGGGGGCCCCCTGGGGGCCCTTCAGGCCAGCTAGGTCTTTGTGTCCTGGCTCCTTCGCTTTGGGAGCTGTTGCTGCAGTTGGGCATGTTGGCCGGAGAGTGCTTCTCGGGCCGCGAACTGCAACCTTGCAGGAATCTCCCAGGTTCCATGCCCAACGAAAGCCCCCAGACCCAAATGGAGAGGGGCTGCTTGGGGGCCCCCTGGGGGCCCTTCAGGCCAGCTAGGTCTTTGGGTCCTGGCTCCTTCGCTTTGGGAGCTGTTGCTGCAGTTGGGCATGTTGGGCGGAGAGTGCTTCTCGGGCCGCGAACTGTAACTTGCAGGTACCTCTCAGGTATACATGCCCAACGAAAGCCCCCAGACCCAAATGGAGAGGGGCTGCTTGGGGGCCCCTTGGGGGCCCTTCAGGCCAGCTAGGTCTTTGGGTCCTGGCTCCTTCGCTTTGGGAGCTGTTGCTGGATATTGGGCATGTTGGCCGGAGAGTGCTTCTCGGGCCGCGAACTGCAAACTTGCTGGTATCTCCCAGGTTCTCAGCCTAAAGAAAGCCCCCAGACCCAAATGGAGAGGGGCTGCTTGGGGGCCCCCTGGGGGCCCTTCAGGCCAGATAGGTCTTTGTGTCCTGGCTCATTCGGTTTGGGAGCTGTTGTTGACGTTGGGCATGTTGGGCGGAGAGTGCTTCTCGGGCCTCGAACTGCAACCTTGCAGGAATCTCCCAGGTTCCCGGCCCAACAAAAGCCCCCAGACCCAAATGGAGAGGGGCTGCTTGGGGGCCCCCTGGGGGCCCTTCAGGCCAGCTAGGTCTTTGGGTCCTGGCTCCTTCGCTTTGGGAGCTGTTGCTGCAGTTGGGCATGTTGGCCGGAGAGTGCTTCTCGGGCCGCGAACTGAAACCTTGCAGGATTCTCCCAGGTTCCCGGCCCAACGAAAGCCCCCAGACCCAAATGGAGAGGGGCTGCTTGGGGCCCCCCTGGGGGCCCTTCAGGCCAGCTAGGTCTTTGGGTCCTGGCTCCTTCGCTTTGGGAGCTGTTGCTGCAGTTGGGCATGTTGGCCGGAGAGTGCTTCTCGGGCCGCGAACTGCAACCTTGCTGGTACCTCCCTGGTTCCCGGCCCAACTAAAGCCCCCAGACCCAAATGGAGAGGAGCTCCTTGGGGGCCCCCTGGGGGCCCTTCAGGCCAGCTAGGTCTTTGGGTCCTGGCTCCTTCGGTTTGGGAGCTGTTGCTGCAGTTGGGCATGTTGGCCGGAGAGTGCTTCTCGGGCCGCGAACTGCAACCTTGCAGGAATCTCCCAGGTTCCATGCCCAACGAAAGCCCCCAGACCCAAATGGAGAGGGGCTGCTTGGGGGCCCCCTGGGGGCCCTTCAGGCCAGCTAGGTCTTTGGGTCCTGGCTCCTTCGCTTTGGGAGCTGTTGCTGCAGTTGGGCATGTTGGCCGGAGAGTGCTTCTCGGGCCGCGAACTGCAACCTTGCAGGATTCTCCCAGGTTCCCGGCCCAACGAAAGACCCCAGACCCAAATTGAGAGGGGCTGCTTGGGGGCCCCCTGGGGGCCCTTCAGGCCACCTAGGTCTTTGGGTCCTGGCTCCTTCGCTTTGGGAGCTGTTGCTGCAGTTGGGCATGTTGGCCGGAGAGTGCTTCTCGGGCCGCGAACTGTAACCTTGCAGGTACCTCTCAGGTATACATGCCCAACGAAAGCCCCCAGACCCAAATTGAGAGGGGCTGCTTGGGGGCCCCCTGGGGGCCCTTCACGCCAGATAGGTCTTTGTGTCCTGGCTCATTCGGTTTGGGAGCTGTTGTTGACGTTGGGCATGTTGGCCGGAGAGTGCTTCTCGGGCCTCGAACTGCAACCTTGCAGGAATCTCCCAGGTTCCCGTCCCAACAAAAGCCCCCAGACCCAAATGGAGAGGGGCTGCTTGGGGGCCCCCTGGGGGCCCTTCAGGCCAGCTAGGTCTTTGGGTCCTGGCTCCTTCGCTTTGGGAGCTGTTGCTGCAGTTGGGCATGTTGGCCGGAGAGTGCTTCTCGGGCCGCGAACTGCAACCTTGAAGGTACCTCCCAGGTTCCCGGCCCAACGAAAGCCCCCAGACCCAAATGGAGAGGGGCTGCTTGGGGGCCCCCTGGGGGCCCTTCAGGCCAGCTAGGTCTTTGGGCCCTGGCTCCTTCGGTTTGGGAGCTGTTGCTGCAGTTGGGCATGTTGGCCGGAGAGTGCTTCTCGGGCCGCGAACTGCAACCTTGCAGGATTCTCCCAGGTTCCCGGCCCAACGAAAGCCCCCAGACCCAAATGGAGAGGGGCTGCTTGGGGGCCCCCTGGGGGCCCTTCAGGCCAGCTAGGTCTTTGGGTCCTGGCTCCTTCGGTTTGGGAGCTGTTGCTGCAGTTGGGCATGTTGGCCGGAGAGTGCTTCTCGGGCCGCGAACTGCAACCTTGCAGGATTCTCCCAGGTTCCCGGCCCAACGAAAGCCCCCAGACCCAAATTGAGAGGGGCTGCTTGGGGGCCCCCTGGGGGCCCTTCAGGCCAGCTAGGTCTTTGGGTCCTGGCTCCTTCGCTTTGGGAGCTGTTGCTGCAGTTGGGCATGTTGGCCGGAGAGTGCTTCTCGGGCCGCGAACTGCAACCTTGCAGGTACCTCCCAGGTTCCCGGCCCAACGAGAACCCCCAGACCCAAATGGAGAGGGGCTGCTTGGGGACCCCCTGGGGGCCCTTCAGGCCAGCTAGGTCTTTGGGTCCTGGCTCCTTCGCTTTGGGAGCTGTTGCTGCAGTTGGGCATGTTGGCCGGAGAGTGCTTCTCCGGCCGCGAACTGTAACCTTGCAGGTACCTCTCAGGTATACATGCCCAACGAAAGCCCCCAGACCCAAATTGAGAGGGGCTGCTTGGGGGCCCCCTGGGGGCCCTTCAGGCCAGCTAGGTCTTTGGGTCCTGGCTCCTTCGCTTTGGGAGCTGTTGCTGCAGTTGGGCATGTTGGCCGGAGAGTGCTTCTCGGGCCGCGAACTGCAACCTTGCAGGAATCTCCCAGGTTCCCGGCCCAACGAAAGCCCCCAGACCCAAATGGAGAGGGGCTGCTTGGGGACCCCCTGGGGGCACTTCAGGCCAGCTAGGTCTTTGGGCCCTGGCTCCTTCGCTTTGGGAGCTGTTGCTGCAGTTGGGCATGTTGGCCGGAGAGTGCTTCTCGGGCCGCGAACTGTAACCTTGCAGGTACCTCTCAGGTATACATGCCCAACGAAAGCCCCCAGACCCAAATTGAGAGGGGCTGCTTGGGGGCCCCCTGGGGGCCCTTCAGGCCAGATAGGTCTTTGTGTCCTGGCTCATTCGGTTTGGGAGCTGTTGTTGACGTTGGGCATGTTGGCCGGAGAGTGCTTCTCGGGCCTCGAACTGCAACCTTGCAGGAATCTCCCAGGTTCCCGGCCCAACAAAAGCCCCCAGACCCAAATGGAGAGGGGCTGCTTGGGGGCCCCCTGGGGGCCCTTCAGGCCAGCTAGGTCTTTGGGTCCTGGCTCCTTCGCTTTGGGAGCTGTTGCTGCAGTTGGGCATGTTGGGCGGAGAGTGCTTCTCGGGCCGCGAACTGCAACCTTGCAGGATTCTCCCAGGTTCCCGGCCCAACGAAAGCCCCCAGACCCAAATGGAGAGGGGCTGCTTGGGGGCCCCCTGGGGGCCCTTCAGGCCAGCTAGGTCTTTGGGTCCTGGCTCCTTCGGTTTGGGAGCTGTTGCTGCAGTTGGGCATGTTGGCCGGAGAGTGCTTCTCGGGCCGCGAACTGCAACTTTGCATGCATCTCCCAGGTTCCCGGCCCAACGAAAGCCCCCAGACCCAAATGGAGAGGGGCTGCTTGGGGGCCCCCTGGGGGCCCTTCAGGCCAGCTAGGTCTTTGGGTCCTGGCTCCTTCGCTTTGGGAGCTGTTGCTGCAGTTGGGCATGTTGGCCGGAGAGTGCTTCTCGGGCCGCGAACTGCAACCTTGCAGGATTCTCCCAGGTTCCCGGCCCAACGAAAGCCCCCAGACCCAAATTGAGAGGGGCTGCTTGGGGGCCCCCTGGGGGCCCTTCAGGCCAGCTAGGTCTTTGGGTCCTGGCTCCTTCGCTTTGGGAGCTGTTGCTGCAGTTGGGCATGTTGGCCGGAGAGTGCTTCTCGGGCCGCGAACTGCAACCTTGCAGGTACCTCCGAGGTTCCCGGCCCAACGAAAACCCCCAGACCCAAATGGAGAGGGGCTGCTTGGGGACCCCCTGGGGGCCCTTCAGGCCAGCTAGGTCTTTGGGTCCTGTCTCCTTCGCTTTGGGAGCTGCTGCTGCAGTTGGGCATGTTGGCCGGAGAGTGCTTCTCCGGCCGCGAACTTTAACCTTGCAGGTACCTCTCAGGTATACATGCCCAACGAAAGCCCCCAGACCCAAATTGAGAGGGGCTGCTTGGGGGCCCCCTGGGGGCCCTTCAGGCCAGCTAGGTCTTTGGGTCCTGGCTCATTCGGTTTGGGAGCTGTTGCTGCAGTTGGGCATGTTGGCCGGAGAGTGCTTCTCGGGCCGCGAACTGCAACCTTGCAGGAATCTCCCAGGTTCCCGGCCCAACGAAAGCCCCCAGACCCAAATGGAGAGGGGCTGCTTGGGGGCCCCCTGGGGGCCCTTCAGGCCAGCTAGGTCTTTGGGTCCTGGCTCCTTCGCTTTGGGAGCTGTTGCTGCAGTTGGGCATGTTGGCCGGAGAGTGCTTCTCGGGCCGCGAACTGCAACCTTGCAGGAATCTCCCAGGTTCCCGGCCCAACGAAAGCCCCCAGACCCAAATTGAGAGGGGCTGCTTGGGGGCCCCCTGGGGGCCCTTCAGGCCACCTAGGTCTTTGGGTCCTGGCTCCTTCGGTTTGGGAGCTGTTGCTGCAGTTGAGCATGTTGGCCGGAGAGTGCTTCTCGGGCCGCGAACTGTAATCTTGCAGGTACATCTCAGGTATCCATGCCCAACGAAAGCCCCCAGACCCAAATGGAGAGGGGCTGCTTGGGGACCCCCTGGGGGCCCTTCAGGCCAGCTAGGTCTTTGGGTCCTGGCTCCTTCGGTTTGGGAGCTGTTGCTGCAGTTGGGCATGTTGGCCGGAGAGTGCTTCTCGGGCCGCGAACTGTAACCTTGCAGGTACCTCTCAGGTATACATGCCCAACGAAAGCCCCCAGACCCAAATGGAGAGGGGCTGCTTGGTGGCCTTCTGGGGGCCCTTCAGGCCAGCTAGGTCTTTGGGTCCTGGCTCCTTCGGTTTGGGAGCTGTTGCTGGATATTGGGCATGTTGGCCGGAGAGTGCTTCTCGGGCCGCGAACTGCAACCTTGCAGGATTCTCCCAGGTTCCCGGCCCAACGAAAGCCCCCAGACCCAAATGGAGAGGGGCTGCTTGGGGGCTCCCTGGGGGCCCTTCAGGCCAGCTAGGTCTTTGTGTCCTGGCTCCTTCGCTTTGGGAGCTGTTGCTGCAGTTGGGCATGTTGGCCGGAGAGTGCTTCTCGGGCCGCGAACTGCAACCTTGCAGGATTCTCCCAGGTTCCCGGCCCAACGAAAGCCCCCAGACCCAAATGGAGAGGGGCTGCTTGGGGGCCCCCTGGGGGCCCTTCAGGCCAGCTAGGTCTTTGGGTCCTGGCTCCTTCGCTTTGGGAGCTGTTGCTGCAGTTGGGCATGTTGGGCGGAGAGTGCTTCTCGGGCCGCGAACTGCAACCTTGCATGAATCTCCCAGGTTCCCGGCCCAACGAAAGCCCCCAGACCCAAATGGAGAGGGGCTGCTTGGGGGCCCCCTGGGGGCCCTTCAGGCCAGCTAGGTCTTTGGGTCCTGGCTCCTTCGCTTTGGGAGCTGTTGCTGCAGTTGAGCATGTTGGCCGGAGAGTGCTTCTCGGGCCGCGAACTGTAACCTTGCAGGTACCTCTCAGGTATCCATGCCCAACGAAAGCCACCAGACCCAAATTGAGAGGGGCTGCTTGGTGGCCCCCTGGGGGCCCTTCAGGCCAGCTAGGTCTTTGTGTCCTGGCTCCTTCGGTTTGGGAGCTGTTGCTGCAGTTGGGCATGTTGGCCGGAGAGTGCTTCTCGGGCCGCGAACTGCAACCTTGCAGGATTCTCCCAGGTTCCCGGCCCAACGAAAGCCCCCAGACCCAAATGGAGAGGGGCTGCTTGGGGGCCCCCTGGGGGCCCTTCAGGCCAGCTAGGTCTTTGGGTCCTGGCTCCTTCGCTTTGGGAGCTGTTGCTGCAGTTGGGCATGTTGGGCGGAGAGTGCTTCTCGGGCCGCGAACTGCAACCTTGCAGGAATCTCCCAGGTTCCCGGCCCAACGAAAGCCCCCAGACCCAAATGGAGAGGGGCTGCTTGGGGGCCCCCTGGGGGCCCTTCAGGCCAGCTAGGTCTTTGTGTCCTGGCTCCTTCGCTTTGGGAGCTGTTGCTGCAGTTGGGCATGTTGGCCGGAGAGTGCTTCTCGGGCCGCGAACTGCAACCTTGCAGGAATCTCCCAGGTTCCATGCCCAACGAAAGCCCCCAGACCCAAATGGAGAGGGGCTGCTTGGGGGCCCCCTGGGGGCCCTTCAGGCCAGCTAGGTCTTTGGGTCCTGGCTCCTTCGCTTTGGGAGCTGTTGCTGCAGTTGGGCATGTTGGCCGGAGAGTGCTTCTCGGGCCGCGAACTGCAACCTTGCAGGATTCTCCCAGGTTCCCGGCCCAACGAAAGCCCCCAGACCCAAATGGAGAGGGGCTGCTTGGGGCCCCCCTGGGGGCCCTTCAGGCCAGCTAGGTCTTTGGGTCCTGGCTCCTTCGGTTTGGGAGCTGTTGCTGCAGTTGGGCATGTTGGCCGGAGAGTGCTTCTCGGGCCGCGAACTGCAACCTTGCTGGTACCTCCCTGGTTCCCGGCCCAACTAAAGCCCCCAGACCCAAATGGAGAGGAGCTCCTTGGGGGCCCCCTGGGGGCCCTTCAGGCCAGCTAGGTCTTTGGGTCCTGGCTCCTTCGGTTTGGGAGCTGTTGCTGCAGTTGGGCATGTTGGCCGGAGAGTGCTTCTCGGGCCGCGAACTGCAACCTTGCAGGAATCTCCCAGGTTCCATGCCCAACGAAAGCCCCCAGACCCAAATTGAGAGGGGCTGCTTGGGGGCCCCCTGGGGGCCCTTCAGGCCAGCTAGGTCTTTGGGTCCTGGCTCCTTCGGTTTGGGAGCTGTTGCTGCAGTTGGGCATGTTGGCCGGAGAGTGCTTCTCGGGCCGCGAACTGAAACCTTGCAGGATTCTCCCAGGTTCCCGGCCCAACGAAAGCCCCCAGACCCAAATGGAGAGGGGCTGCTTGGGGCCCCCCTGGGGGCCCTTCAGGCCAGCTAGGTCTTTGGGTCCTGGCTCCTTCGGTTTGGGAGCTGTTGCTGCAGTTGGGCATGTTGGCCGGAGAGTGCTTCTCGGGCCGCGAACTGCAACCTTGCTGGTACCTCCCTGGTTCCCGGCCCAACTAAAGCCCCCAGACCCAAATGGAGAGGAGCTCCTTGGGGGCCCCCTGGGGGCCCTTCAGGCCAGCTAGGTCTTTGGGTCCTGGCTCCTTCAGTTTGGGAGCTGTTGCTGCAGTTGGGCATGTTGGCCGGAGAGTGCTTCTCGGGCCGCGAACTGCAACCTTGCAGGAATCTCCCAGGTTCCATGCCCAACGAAAGCCCCCAGACCCAAATTGAGAGGGGCTGCTTGGGGGCCCCCTGGGGGCCCTTCAGGCCAGCTAGGTATTTGGGTCCTGGCTCCTTCGGTTTGGGAGCTGTTGCTGCAGTTGGGCATGTTGGCCGGAGAGTGCTTCTCGGGCCGCGAACTGCAACCTTGCAGGAATCTCCCAGGTTCCCGGCCCAACGAAAGACCCCAGACCCAAATTGAGAGGGGCTGCTTGGGGGCCCCCTGGGGGCCCTTCAGGCCAGCTAGGTCTTTGGGTCCTGGCTCCTTCGCTTTGGGAGCTGTTGCTGCAGTTGGGCATGTTGGCCGGAGAGTGCTTCTCGGGCCGCGAACTGCAACCTTGCAGGAATCTCCCAGGTTCCCGGCCCAACGAAAGCCCCCAGACCCAAATTGAGAGGGGCTGCTTGGGGGCCCCCTGGGGGCCCTTCAGGCCACCTAGGTCTTTGGGTCCTGGCTCCTTCGGTTTGGGAGCTGTTGCTGCAGTTGGGCATGTGGGCGGAGAGTGCTTCTCGGGCCGCGAACTGTAACCTTGCAGGTACCTCTCAGGTATACATGCCCAACGAAAGCCCCCAGACCCAAATGGAGAGGGGCTGCTTGGTGGCCTTCTGGGGGCCCTTCAGGCCAGCTAGGTCTTTGGGTCCTGGCTCCTTCGCTTTGGGAGCTGTTGCTGCAGTTGGGCATGTTGGCCGGAGAGTGCTTCTCGGGCCGCGAACTGCAACCTTGCAGGATTCTCCCAGGTTCCCGGCCCAACGAAAGCCCCCAGACCCAAATGGAGAGGGGCTGCTTGGGGGCTCCCTGGGGGCCCTTCAGGCCAGCTAGGTCTTTGGGTCCTGGCTCCTTCGGTTTGGGAGCTGTTGCTGCAGTTGGGCATGTTGGCCGGAGAGTGCTTCTCGGGCCGCGAACTGCAACCTTGCAGGAATCTCCCAGGTTCCATGCCCAACGAAAGCCCCCAGACCCAAATTGAGAGGGGCTGCTTGGGGGCCCCCTGGGGGCCCTTCAGGCCAGCTAGGTCTTTGGGTCCTGGCTCCTTCGGTTTGGGAGCTGTTGCTGCAGTTGGGCATGTTGGCCGGAGAGTGCTTCTCGGGCCGCGAACTGAAACCTTGCAGGATTCTCCCAGGTTCCCGGCCCAACGAAAGCCCCCAGACCCAAATGGAGAGGGGCTGCTTGGGGCCCCCCTGGGGGCCCTTCAGGCCAGCTAGGTCTTTGGGTCCTGGCTCCTTCGGTTTGGGAGCTGTTGCTGCAGTTGGGCATGTTGGCCGGAGAGTGCTTCTCGGGCCGCGAACTGCAACCTTGCTGGTACCTGCCTGGTTCCCGGCCCAACTAAAGCCCCCAGACCCAAATGGAGAGGAGCTCCTTGGGGGCCCCCTGGGGGCCCTTCAGGCCAGCTAGGTCTTTGGGTCCTGGCTCCTTCGCTTTGGGAGCTGTTGCTGCAGTTGGGCATGTTGGCCGGAGAGTGCTTCTCGGGCCGCGAACTGCAACCTTGCATGAATCTCCCAGGTTCCATGCCCAACGAAAGCCCCCAGACCCAAATTGAGAGGGGCTGCTTGGGGGCCCCCTGGGGGCCCTTCAGGCCAGCTAGGTATTTGGGTCCTGGCTCCTTCGGTTTGGGAGCTGTTGCTGCAGTTGGGCATGTTGGCCGGAGAGTGCTTCTCGGGCCGCGAACTGCAACCTTGCAGGAATCTCCCAGGTTCCCGGCCCAACGAAAGACCCCAGACCCAAATTGAGAGGGGCTGCTTGGGGGCCCCCTGGGGGCCCTTCAGGCCAGCTAGGTCTTTGGGTCCTGGCTCCTTCGCTTTGGGAGCTGTTGCTGCAGTTGGGCATGTTGGCCGGAGAGTGCTTCTCGGGCCGCGAACTGCAACCTTGCAGGAATCTCCCAGGTTCCCGGCCCAACGAAAGCCCCCAGACCCAAATTGAGAGGGGCTGCTTGGGGGCCCCCTGGGGGCCCTTCAGGCCACCTAGGTCTTTGGGTCCTGGCTCCTTCGCTTTGGGAGCTGTTGCTGCAGTTGGGCATGTTGGCCGGAGAGTGCTTCTCGGGCCGCGAACTGTAACCTTGCAGGTACCTCTCAGGTATACATGCCCAACGAAAGCCCCCAGACCCAAATGGAGAGGGGCTGCTTGGTGGCCTTCTGGGGGCCCTTCAGGCCAGCTAGGTCTTTGGGTCCTGGCTCCTTCGCTTTGGGAGCTGTTGCTGCAGTTGGGCATGTTGGCCGGAGAGTGCTTCTCGGGCCGCGAACTGCAACCTTGCAGGATTCTCCCAGGTTCCCGGCCCAACGAAAGCCCCCAGACCCAAATGGAGAGGGGCTGCTTGGGGGCTCCCTGGGGGCCCTTCAGGCCAGCTAGGTCTTTGGGTCCTGGCTCATTCGGTTTGGGAGCTGTTGCTGCAGTTGGGCATGTTGGCCGGAGAGTGCTTCTCGGGCCGCGAACTGCAACCTTGCTGGTATCTCCCAGATTCTCATCCTAAAGAAAGCCCCCAGACCCAAATGGAGAGGGGCTGCTTGGGGGCCCCCTGGGGGCCCTTCAGGCCAGCTAGGTCTTTGGGTCCTGGCTCCTTCGGTTTGGGAGCTGTTGCTGCAGTTGGGCATGTTGGCCGGAGAGTGCTTCTCGGGCCGCGAACTGCAACCTTGCAGGATTCTCCCAGGTTCCCGGCCCAACGAAAGCCCCCAGACCCAAATGGAGAGGGGCTGCTTGGGGCCCCCCTGGGGGCCCTTCAGGCCAGCTAGGTCTTTGGGTCCTGGCTCCTTCGGTTTGGGAGCTGTTGCTGCAGTTGAGCATGTTGGCCGGAGAGTGCTTCTCGGGCCGCGAACTGCAACCTTGCAGGAATCTCCCAGGTTCCCGGCCCAACGAAAGCCCCCAGACCCAAATGGAGAGGTGCTGCGTGGGGGCCCCCTGGGGGCCCTTCAGGCCAGCTAGGTCTTTGGGTCCTGGCTCCTTCGCTTTGGGAGCTGTTGCTGGATATTGGGCATGTTGGCCGGAGAGTGCTTCTCGGGCCGCGAACTGTAACTTGCAGGTACCTCTCAGGTATACATGCCCAACGAAAGCCCCCAGACCCAAATGGAGAGGGGCTGCTTGGGGGCCCCCTGGGGGCCCTTCAGGCCAGCTAGGTCTTTGGGTCCTGGCTCCTTCGCTTTGGGAGCTGTTGCTGGATATTGGGCATGTTGGCCGGAGAGTGCTTCTCGGGCCGCGAACTGCAACCTTGCTGGTATCTCCCAGGTTCTCAGCCTAAAGAAAGCCCCCAGACCCAAATGGAGAGGGGCTGCTTGGGGGCCCCCTGGGGGCCCTTCAGGCCAGATCGGTCTTTGTGTCCTGGCTCATTCGGTTTGGGAGCTGTTGTTGACGTTGGGCATGTTGGCCGGAGAGTGCTTCTCGGGCCTCGAACTGCAACCTTGTAGGAATCTCCCAGGTTCCCGGCCCAACAAAAGCCCCCAGACCCAAATTGAGAGGGGCTGCTTGGGGGCCCCCTGGGGGCCCTTCAGGCCAGCTAGGTCTTTGGGTCCTGGCTCCTTCGGTTTGGGAGCTGTTGCTGCAGTTGGGCATGTTGGCCGGAGAGTGCTTCTCGGGCCGCGAACTGCAACCTTGCTGTTACCTCCCTGGTTCCCGGCCCAACGAAAGCCCCCAGACCCAAATTGAGAGGAGCTGCTTGGGGCCCCCCTGGGGGCCCTTCAGGCCAGCTAGGTCTTTGGGTCCTGGCTCCTTCGGTTTGGGAGCTGTTGCTGCAGTTGGGCATGTTGGCCGGAGAGTGCTTCTCGGGCCTCGAACTGCAACCTTGCAGGAATCTCCCAGGTTCCATGCCCAACGAAAGCCCCCAGACCCAAATGGAGAGGGGCTGCTTGGGGGCCCCCTGGGGGCCCTTCAGGCCAGCTAGGTCTTTGGGTCCTGGCTCCTTCGGTTTGGGAGCTGTTGCTGCAGTTGGGCATGTTGGCCGGAGAGTGCTTCTCGGGCCGCGAACTGCAACCTTGCAGGAATCTCCCAGGTTCCCGGCCCAACGAAAGCCCCCAGACCCAAATTGAGAGGGGCTGCTTGGGGGCCCCCTGGGGGCCCTTCAGGCCAGCTAGGTCTTTGGGTCCTGGCTCATTCGGTTTGGGAGCTGTTGCTGCAGTTGGGCATGTTGGCCGGAGAGTGCTTCTCGGGCCGCGAACTGCAACCTTGCTGGTATCTCCCAGATTCTCATCCTAAAGAAAGCCCCCAGACCCAAATGGAGAGGGGCTGCTTGGGGGCCCCCTGGGGGCCCTTCAGGCCAGCTAGGTCTTTGGGTCCTGGCTCCTTCGGTTTGGGAGCTGTTGCTGCAGTTGGGCATGTTGGCCGGAGAGTGCTTCTCGGGCCTCGAACTGCAACCTTGCAGGAATCTCCCAGGTTCCCGGCCCAACGAAAGCCCCCAGACCCAAATGGAGAGGGGCTGCTTGGGGGCCCCCTGGGGGCCCTTCAGGCCAGCTAGGTCTTTGGATCCTGGCTCCTTCGGTTTGGGAGCTGTTGCTGCAGTTGGGCATGTTGGCCGGAGAGTGCTTCTCGGGCCTCGAACTGCAACCTTGCAGGAATCTCCCAGGTTCCCGGCCCAACGAAAGCCCCCAGACCCAAATTGAGAGGGGCTGCTTGGGGGCCCCCTGGGGGCCCTTCAGGCCAGCTAGGTCTTTGGGTCCTGGCTCATTCGGTTTGGGAGCTGTTGCTGCAGTTGGGCATGTTGGCCGGAGAGTGCTTCTCGGGCCGCGAACTGCAACCTTGCTGGTATCTCCCAGATTCTCATCCTAAAGAAAGCCCCCAGACCCAAATGGAGAGGGGCTGCTTGGGGGCCCCCTGGGGGCCCTTCAGGCCAGCTAGGTCTTTGGGTCCTGGCTCCTTCGGTTTGGGAGCTGTTGCTGCAGTTGGGCATGTTGGCCGGAGAGTGCTTCTCGGGCCGCGAACTGCAACCTTGCAGGATTCTCCCAGGTTCCCGGCCCAACGAAAGCCCCCAGACCCAAATGGAGAGGGGCTGCTTGGGGCCCCCCTGGGGGCCCTTCAGGCCAGCTAGGTCTTTGGGTCCTGGCTCCTTCGCTTTGGGAGCTGTTGCTGCAGTTGAGCATGTTGGCCGGAGAGTGCTTCTCGGGCCGCGAACTGCAACCTTGCAGGAATCTCCCAGGTTCCCGGCCCAACGAAAGCCCCAGACCCAAATGGAGAGGTGCTGCGTGGGGGCCCCCTGGGGGCCCTTCAGGCCAGCTAGGTCTTTGGGTCCTGGCTCCTTCGCTTTGGGAGCTGTTGCTGGATATTGGGCATGTTGGCCGGAGAGTGCTTCTCGGGCCGCGAACTGTAACTTGCAGGTACCTCTCAGGTATACATGCCCAACGAAAGCCCCCAGACCCAAATGGAGAGGGGCTGCTTGGGGGCCCCCTGGGGGCCCTTCAGGCCAGCTAGGTCTTTGGGTCCTGGCTCCTTCGCTTTGGGAGCTGTTGCTGGATATTGGGCATGTTGGCCGGAGAGTGCTTCTCGGGCCGCGAACTGCAACCTTGCTGGTATCTCCCAGGTTCTCAGCCTAAAGAAAGCCCCCAGACCCAAATGGAGAGGGGCTGCTTGGGGGCCCCCTGGGGGCCCTTCAGGCCAGATCGGTCTTTGTGTCCTGGCTCATTCGGTTTGGGAGCTGTTGTTGACGTTGGGCATGTTGGCCGGAGAGTGCTTCTCGGGCCTCGAACTGCAACCTTGTAGGAATCTCCCAGGTTCCCGGCCCAACAAAAGCCCCCAGACCCAAATTGAGAGGGGCTGCTTGGGGGCCCCCTGGGGGCCCTTCAGGCCAGCTAGGTCTTTGGGTCCTGGCTCCTTCGCTTTGGGAGCTGTTGCTGCAGTTGGGCATGTTGGCCGGAGAGTGCTTCTCGGGCCGCGAACTGCAACCTTGCTGGTACCTCCCTGGTTCCCGGCCCAACGAAAGCCCCCAGACCCAAATTGAGAGGAGCTGCTTGGGGCCCCCCTGGGGGCCCTTCAGGCCAGCTAGGTTTTTGGGTCCTGGCTCCTTCGGTTTGGGAGCTGTTGCTGCAGTTGGGCATGTTGGCCGGAGAGTGCTTCTCGGGCCGCGAACTGCAACCTTGCAGGAATCTCCCAGGTTCCATGCCCAACGAAAGCCCCCAGACCCAAATGGAGAGGGGCTGCTTGGGGGCCCCCTGGGGGCCCTTCAGGCCAGCTAGGTCTTTGGGTCCTGGCTCCTTCGGTTTGGGAGCTGTTGCTGCAGTTGGGCATGTTGGCCGGAGAGTGCTTCTCGGGCCGCGAACTGCAACCTTGCAGGAATCTCCCAGGTTCCCGGCCCAACGAAAGCCCCCAGACCCAAATTGAGAGGGGCTGCTTGGGGGCCCCCTGGGGGCCCTTCAGGCCAGCTAGGTCTTTGGGTCCTGGCTCATTCGGTTTGGGAGCTGTTGCTGCAGTTGGGCATGTTGGCCGGAGAGTGCTTCTCGGGCCGCGAACTGCAACCTTGCTGGTATCTCCCAGATTCTCATCCTAAAGAAAGCCCCCAGACCCAAATGGAGAGGGGCTGCTTGGGGGCCCCCTGGGGGCCCTTCAGGCCAGCTAGGTCTTTGGGTCCTGGCTCCTTCGGTTTGGGAGCTGTTGCTGCAGTTGGGCATGTTGGCCGGAGAGTGCTTCTCGGGCCTCGAACTGCAACCTTGCAGGAATCTCCCAGGTTCCCGGCCCAACGAAAGCCCCCAGACCCAAATGGAGAGGGGCTGCTTGGGGGCCCCCTGGGGGCCCTTCAGGCCAGCTAGGTCTTTGGATCCTGGCTCCTTCGGTTTGGGAGCTGTTGCTGCAGTTGGGCATGTTGGCCGGAGAGTGCTTCTCGGGCCGCGAACTGCAACCTTGCAGGAATCTCCCAGGATCCCGGCCCAACGAAAGCCCCCAGACCCAAATTAAGAGGGGCTGCTTGGGGGCCCCCTGGGGGCCCTTCAGGCCAGCTAGGTCTTTGGGTCCTGGCTCCTTCGGTTTGGGAGCTGTTGCTGCAGTTGGGCATGTTGGCCGGAGAGTGCTTCTCGGGCCGCGAACTGCAACCTTGCAGGATTCTCCCAGGTTCCCGGCCCAACGAAAGCCCCCAGACCCAAATGGAGAGGGGCTGCTTGGGGGCCCCCTGGGGGCCCTTCAGGCCAGCTAGGTCTTTGGGTCCTGGCTCCTTCGCTTTGGGAGCTGTTGCTGGATATTGGGCATGTTGGCCGGAGAGTGCTTCTCGGGCCGCGAACTGCAACCTTGCTGGTATCTCCCAGGTTCTCAGCCTAAAGAAAGCCCCCAGACCCAAATGGAGAGGGGCTGCTTGGGGGCCCCCTGGGGGCCCTTCAGGCCAGATCGGTCTTTGTGTCCTGGCTCATTCGGTTTGGGAGCTGTTGTTGACGTTGGGCATGTTGGCCGGAGAGTGCTTCTCGGGCCTCGAACTGCAACCTTGTAGGAATCTCCCAGGTTCCCGGCCCAACAAAAGCCCCCAGACCCAAATTGAGAGGGGCTGCTTGGGGGCCCCCTGGGGGCCCTTCAGGCCAGCTAGGTCTTTGGGTCCTGGCTCCTTCGCTTTGGGAGCTGTTGCTGCAGTTGGGCATGTTGGCCGGAGAGTGCTTCTCGGGCCGCGAACTGCAACCTTGCAGGAATCTCCCAGGTTCCCGGCCCAAAAAAAGCCCCCAGACCCAAATTGAGAGGGGCTGCTTGGGGGCCCCCTGGGGGCCCTTCAGGCCAGCTAGGTCTTTGGGTCCTGGCTCCTTCGGTTTGGGAGCTGTTGCTGCAGTTGGGCATGTTGGCCGGAGAGTGCTTCTCGGGCCGCGAACTGCAACCTTGCAGGAATCTCCCAGGTTCCATGCCCAACGAAAGCCCCCAGACCCAAATGGAGAGGGGCTGCTTGGGGGCCCCCTGGGGGCCCTTCAGGCCAGCTAGGTCTTTGGGTCCTGGCTCCTTCGGTTTGGGAGCTGTTGCTGCAGTTGGGCATGTTGGCCGGAGAGTGCTTCTCCGGCCGCGAACTGCAACCTTGCAGGAATCTCCCAGGTTCCCGGCCCAACGAAAGCCCCCAGACCCAAATTGAGAGGGGCTGCTTGGGGGCCCCCTGGGGGCCCTTCAGGCCAGCTAGGTCTTTGGGTCCTGGCTCATTCGGTTTGGGAGCTGTTGCTGCAGTTGGGCATGTTGGCCGGAGAGTGCTTCTCGGGCCTCGAACTGCAACCTTGCAGGAATCTCCCAGGTTCCCGGCCCAACGAAAGCCCCCAGACCCAAATGGAGAGGGGCTGCTTGGGGGCCCCCTGGGGGCCCTTCAGGCCAGCTAGGTCTTTGGATCCTGGCTCCTTCGGTTTGGGAGCTGTTGCTGCAGTTGGGCATGTTGGCCGGAGAGTGCTTCTCCGGCCGCGAACTGCAACCTTGCAGGAATCTCCCAGGTTCCCGGCCCAACGAAAGCCCCCAGACCCAAATTGAGAGGGGCTGCTTGGGGGCCCCCTGGGGGCCCTTCAGGCCAGCTAGGTCTTTGGGTCCTGGCTCATTCGGTTTGGGAGCTGTTGCTGCAGTTGGGCATGTTGGCCGGAGAGTGCTTCTCGGGCCGCGAACTGCAACCTTGCTGGTATCTCCCAGATTCTCATCCTAAAGAAAGCCCCCAGACCCAAATGGAGAGGGGCTGCTTGGGGGCCCCCTGGGGGCCCTTCAGGCCAGCTAGGTCTTTGGGTCCTGGCTCCTTCGCTTTGGGAGCTGTTGCTGCAGTTGGGCATGTTGGCCGGAGAGTGCTTCTCGGGCCTCGAACTGCAACCTTGCAGGAATCTCCCAGGTTCCCGGCCCAACGAAAGCCCCCAGACCCAAATGGAGAGGGGCTGCTTGGGGGCCCCCTGGGGGCCCTTCAGGCCAGCTAGGTCTTTGGATCCTGGCTCCTTCGGTTTGGGAGCTGTTGCTGCAGTTGGGCATGTTGGCCGGAGAGTGCTTCTCGGGCCGCGAACTGCAACCTTGCAGGATTCTCCCAGGATCCCGGCCCAACGAAAGCCCCCAGACCCAAATTAAGAGGGGCTGCTTGGGGGCCCCCTGGGGGCCCTTCAGGCCAGCTAGGTCTTTGGGTCCTGGCTCCTTCGGTTTGGGAGCTGTTGCTGCAGTTGGGCATGTTGGCCGGAGAGTGCTTCTCGGGCCGCGAACTGAAACCTTGCAGGATTCTCCCAGGTTCCCGGCCCAACGAAAGCCCCCAGACCCAAATGGAGAGGGGCTGCTTGGGGCCCCCCTGGGGGCCCTTCAGGCCACCTAGGTCTTTGGGTCCTGGCTCCTTCGGTTTGGGAGCTGTTGCTGCAGTTGGGCATGTTGGCCGGAGAGTGCTTCTCGGGCCGCGAACTGCAACCTTGCTGGTACCTCCCTGGTTCCCGGCCCAACTAAAGCCCCCAGACCCAAATGGAGAGGAGCTCCTTGGGGGCCCCCTGGGGGCCCTTCAGGCCAGCTAGGTCTTTGGGTCCTGGCTCCTTCGGTTTGGGAGCTGTTGCTGCAGTTGGGCATGTTGGCCGGAGAGTGCTTCTCGGGCCTCGAACTGCAACCTTGCAGGAATCTCCAAGGTTCCATGCCCAACGAAAGCCCCCAGACCCAAATTGAGAGGGGCTGCTTGGGGGCCCCCTGGGGGCCCTTCAGGCCAGCTAGGTCTTTGGGTCCTGGCTCCTTCGCTTTGGGAGCTGTTGCTGCAGTTGGGCATGTTGGCCGGAGAGTGCTTCTCGGGCCGCGAACTGCAACCTTGCAGGAATCTCCCAGGTTCCCGGCCCAACGAAAGACCCCAGACCCAAATTGAGAGGGGCTGCTTGGGGGCCCCCTGGGGGCCCTTCAGGCCAGCTAGGTCTTTGTGTCCTGGCTCCTTCGCTTTGGGAGCTGTTGCTGCAGTTGGGCATGTTGGCCGGAGAGTGCTTCTCGGGCCGCGAACTGCAACCTTGCAGGAATCTCCCAGGTTCCCGGCCCAACGAAAGCCCCCAGACCCAAATTGAGAGGGGCTGCTTGGGGGCCCCCTGGGGGCCCTTCAGGCCAGCTAGGTCTTTGGGTCCTGGCTCCTTCGCTTTGGGAGCTGTTGCTGCAGTTGGACATGTTGGCCGGAGAGTGCTTCTCGGGCCGCGAACTGTAACCTTGCAGGTACCTCTCAGGTATACATGCCCAACGAAAGCCCCCAGACCCAAATGGAGAGGGGCTGCTTGGTGGCCTTCTGGGGGCACTTCAGGCCAGCTAGGTCTTTGGGTCCTGGCTCCTTCGCTTTGGGAGCTGTTGCTGGATATTGGGCATGTTGGCCGGAGAGTGCTTCTCGGGCCGCGAACTGCAACCTTGCAGGTACCTCCCAGGTTCCCGGCCCAACGAAAGCCCCCAGACCAAAATTGAGAGGGGCTGCTTGGGGGCCCCCTGGGGCCCCTTCAGGCCAGCTAGGTCTTTGGGTCCTGGCTCCTTCGCTTTGGGAGCTGTTGCTGCACTTGGGCATGTTGGACGGAGAGTGCTTCTCGGGCCGCGAACTGCAACCTTGCAGGATTCTCCCAGGTTCCCGGCCCAACGAAAGCCCCCAGACCCAAATTGAGAGGGGCTGCTTGGTGGCCCCCTGGGGGCCCTTCAGGCCAGCTAGGTCTTTGGGTCCTGGCTCCTTCGCTTTGGGAGCTGTTGCTGCAGTTGGGCATGTTGGCCGGAGAGTGCTTCTCGGGCCGCGAACTGCAACCTTGCAGGATTCTCCCAGGTTCCCGGCCCAACGAAAGCCCCCAGACCCAAATGGAGAGGGGCTGCTTGGGGGCCCCCTGGGGGCCCTTCAGGCCAGCTAGGTCTTTGGGTCCTGGCTCCTTCGGTTTGGGAGCTGTTGCTGCAGTTGGGCATGTTGGCCGGAGAGTGCTTCTCGGGCCGCGAACTGCAACCTTGCAGGTACCTCCCAGGTTCCCGGCCCAACGAAAACCCCCAGACCCAAATGGAGAGGGGCTGCTTGGGGGCCCCCTGGGGGCCCTTCAGGCCAGCTAGGTCTTTGGGTCCTGGCTCCTTCGCTTTGGGAGCTGTTGCTGCAGTTGGGCATGTTGGGCGGAGAGTGCTTCTCGGGCCGCGAACTGTAACTTGCAGGTACCTCTCAGGTATACATGCCCAACGAAAGCCCCCAGACCCAAATGGAGAGGGGCTGCTTGGTGGCCTTCTGGGGGCCCTTCAGGCCAGCTAGGTCTTTGGGTCCTGGCTCCTTCGCTTTGGGAGCTGTTGCTGGACGTTGGGCATGTTGGCCGGAGAGTGCTTCTCGGGCCGCGAACTGCAACCTTGCTGGTATCTCCCAGGTTCTCAGCCTAAAGAAAGCCCCCAGACCCAAATGGAGAGGGGCTGCTTGGGGGCCCCCTGGGGGCCCTTCAGGCCAGCTAGGTCTTTGTGTCCTGGCTCATTCGGTTTGGGAGCTGTTGTTGACGTTGGGCATGTTGGGCGGAGAGTGCTTCTCGGGCCGCGAACTGCAACCTTGCAGGAATCTCCCAGGTTCCCGGCCCAACAAAAGCCCCCAGACCCAAATGGAGAGGGGCTGCTTGGGGGCCCCCTGGGGGCCCTTCAGGCCAGCTAGGTCTTTGGGTCCTGGCTCCTTCGCTTTGGGAGCTGTTGCTGCAGTTGGGCATGTTGGCCGGAGAGTGCTTCTCGGGCCGCGAACTGCAACCTTGCAGGATTCTCCCAGGTTCCCGGCCCAACGAAAGCCCCCAGACCCAAATTGAGAGGGGCTGCTTGGGGCCCCCCTGGGGGCCCTTCAGGCCAGCTAGGTCTTTGGGTCCTGGCTCCTTCGGTTTGGGAGCTGTTGCTGCAGTTGGGCATGTTGGCCGGAGAGTGCTTCTCGGGCCGCGAACTGCAACCTTGCAGGTACCTCCCAGGTTCCATGCCCAACGAAAGCCCCCAGACCCAAATTGAGAGGGGCTGCTTGGGGGCCCCCTGGGGGCCCTTCAGGCCAGCTAGGTCTTTGGGTCCTGGCTCCTTCGCTTTGGGAGCTGTTGCTGCAGTTGGGCATGTTGGCCGGAGAGTGCTTCTCGGGCCGCGAACTGCAACCTTGCATGAATCTCCCAGGTTCCCGGCCCAACGAAAGCCCCCAGACCCAAATTGAGAGGGGCTGCTTGGGGGCCCCCTGGGGGCCCTTCAGGCCAGCTAGGTCTTTGTGTCCTGGCTCCTTCGCTTTGGGAGCTGTTGCTGCAGTTGGGCATGTTGGCCGGAGAGTGCTTCTCGGGCCGCGAACTGCAACCTTGCAGGATTCTCCCAGGTTCCATGCCCAACGAAAGCCCCCAGACCCAAATGGAGAGGGGCTGCTTGGGGGCCCCCTGGGGGCCCTTCAGGCCAGCTAGGTCTTTGGGTCCTGGCTCCTTCGCTTTGGGAGCTGTTGCTGCAGTTGGGCATGTTGGCCGGAGAGTGCTTCTCGGGCCGCGAACTGCAACCTTGCATGAATCTCCCAGGTTCCCGGCCCAACGAAAGCCCCCAGACCCAAATTGAGAGGGGCTGCTTGGGGGCCCCCTGGGGGCCCTTCAGGCCAGCTAGGTCTTTGGGTCCTGGCTCCTTCGCTTTGGGAGCTGTTGCTGCAGTTGGGCATGTTGGCCGGAGAGTGCTTCTCGGGCCTCGAACTGCAACCTTGCAGGAATCTCCCAGGTTCCATGCCCAACAAAAGCCCCCAGACCCAAATGGAGAGGGGCTGCTTGGGGGCCCCCTTGGGGCCCTTCAGGCCAGCTAGGTCTTTGGGTCCTGGCTCCTTCGGTTTGGGAGCTGTTGCTGCAGTTGGGCATGTTGGCCGGTGAGTGCTTCTCCGGCCGCGAACTGCAACCTTGCTTTTACCTCCCAGGTTCCCGGCCCAACTAAAGACCCCAGACCCAAATGGAGAGGAGCTCCTTGGGGGCCCCATGGGGGCCCTTCAGGTCAGCTAGGTCTTTGGGTCCTGGCTCCTTCGGTTTGGGAGCTGTTGCTGCAATTGAGCATGTTGGCCGGAGAGTGCTTCTCGGGCCGCGAACTGCAACCTTGCAGGTACCTCTCAGGTATCCATGCCCAAAGAAAGCCCCCAGACCCAAATTGAGAGGGGCTGCTTGGTGGCCCCCTGGGGGCCCTTCAGGCCAGCTAGGTCTTTGTGTCCTGGCTCCTTCGCTTTGGGAGCTGTTGCTGCAGTTGGGCATGTTGGGCGGAGAGTGCTTCTCGGGCCGCGAACTGTAACTTGCAGGTACCTCTCAGGTATACATGCCCAACGAAAGCCCCCAGACCCAAATGGAGAGGGGCTGCTTGGTGGCCCCCTGGGGGCCCTTCAGGCCAGCTAGGTCTTTGGGTCCTGGCTCCTTCGCTTTGGGAGCTGTTGCTGGATATTGGGCATGTTGGCCGGAGAGTGCTTCTCGGGCCGCGAACTGCAACCTTGCTGGTATCTCCAGGTTCTCAGCCTAAAGAAAGCCCCCAGACCCAAATGGAGAGGGGCTACTTGGGGGCCCCCTGGGGGCCCTTCAGGCCAGCTAGGTCTTTGTGTCCTGGCTCATTCGGTTTGGGAGCTGTTGCTGCAGTTGGGCATGTTGGCCGGAGAGTGCTTCTCGGGCCTCGAACTGCAACCTTGCAGGATTCTCCCAGGTTCCCGGCCCAACGAAAGCCCCCAGACCCAAATGGAGAGGGGCTGCTTGGGGGCCCCCTGGGGGCCCTTCAGGCCAGCTAGGTCTTTGGGTCCTGGCTCCTTCGCTTTGGGAGCTGTTGCTGCAGTTGGGCATGTTGGCCGGAGAGTGCTTCTCTGGCCGCGAACTGCAACCTTGCAGGTACCTCCCAGGTTCCCGGCCCAACGAAAGCCCCCAGACCCAAATTGAGAGGGGCTGCTTGGGGGCCCCCTGGGGCCCCTTCAGGCCAGCTAGGTCTTTGGGTCCTGGCTCCTTCGCTTTGGGAGCTGTTGCTGCAGTTGGGCATGTTGGCCGGAGAGTGCTTCTCGGGCCGCGAACTGCAACCTTGCAGGATTCTCCCAGGTTCCCGGCCCAACGAAAGCCCCCAGACCCAAATGGAGAGGGGCTGCTTGGGGGCCCCCTGGGGGCCCTTCAGGCCAGCTAGGTCTTTGGGTCCTGGCTCCTTCGCTTTGGGAGCTGTTGCTGCAGTTGGGCATGTTGGCCGGAGAGTGCTTCTCGGATCGCGAACTGCAACCTTGCAGGAATCTCCCAGGTTCCCGGACCAACGAAAGCCCCCAGACCCAAATTGAGAGGGGCTGCTTGGGGGCCCCCTGGGGGCCCTTCAGGCCAGCTAGGTCTTTGGGTCCTGGCTCCTTCGCTTTGGGAGCTGTTGCTGCAGTTGGGCATGTTGGCCGGAGAGTGCTTCTCGGGCCGCGAACTGCAACCTTGCAGGATTCTCCCAGGTTCCCGGCCCAACGAAAGCCCCCAGACCCAAATTGAGAGGGGCTGCTTGGGGGCCCCCTGGGGGCCCTTCAGGCCAGCTAGGTCTTTGGGTCCTGGCTCCTTCGGTTTGGGAGCTGTTGCTGCAGTTGGGCATGTTGGCCGGAGAGTGCTTCTCGGGCCGCGAACTGCAACCTTGCAGGTACCTCCCAGGTTCCCGGCCCAACGAAAACCCCCAGACCCAAATGGAGAGGGGCTGCTTGGGGGCCCCCTGGGGGCCCTTCAGGCCAGCTAGGTCTTTGGGTCCTGGCTCCTTCGCTTTGGGAGCTGTTGCTGCACTTGGGCATGTTGGCCGGAGAGTGCTTCTCGGGCCGCGAACTGTAACTTGCAGGTACCTCTCAGGTATAAATGCCCAACGAAAGCCCCCAGACCCAAATTGAGAGGGGCTGCTTGGGGGCCTTCTGGGGGCCCTTCAGGCCAGCTAGGTCTTTGGGTCCTGGCTCCTTCGCTTTGGGAGCTGTTGCTGGATATTGGGCATGTTGGCCGGAGAGTGCTTTTCGGGCCGCGAACTGCAACCTTGCTGGTATCTCCCAGGTTCTCAGCCTAAAGAAAGCCCCCAGACCCAAATGGAGAGGGGCTGCTTGGGGGCCCCCTGGGGGCCCTTCAGGCCAGCTAGGTCTTTGTGTCCTGGCTCATTCGGTTTGGGAGCTGTTGTTGACGTTGGGCATGTTGGGCGGAGAGTGCTTCTCGGGCCGCGAACTGCAACCTTGCAGGAATCTCCCAGGTTCCCGGCCCAACAAAAGCCCCCAGACCCAAATGGAGAGGGGCTGCTTGGGGGCCCCCTGGGGGCCCTTCAGGCCAGCTAGGTCTTTGGGTCCTGGCTCCTTCGGTTTGGGAGCTGTTGCTGCAGTTGGGCATGTTGGCCGGAGAGTGCTTCTCGGGCCGCGAACTGCAACCTTGCAGGAATCTCCCAGGTTCCCGGCCCAACGAAAGCCCCCAGACCCAAATTGAGAGGGGCTGCTTGGGGGCCCCCTGGGGGCCCTTCAGGCCAGCTAGGTCTTTGGGTCCTGGCTCCTTCGCTTTGGGAGCTGTTGCTGCAGTTGGGCATGTTGGCCGGAGAGTGCTTCTCGGGCCGCGAATTGCAACCTTGCAGGATTCTCCCAGGTTCCCGGCCCAACGAAAGCCCCCAGACCCAAATTGAGAGGGGCTGCTTGGGGCCCCCCTGGGGGCCCTTCAGGCCAGCTAGGTCTTTGGGTCCTGGCTCCTTCGCTTTGGGAGCTGTTGCTGCAGTTGTGCATGTTGGCTCGGAGAGTGCTTCTCGGGCCGCGAACTGTAACTTGCAGGTACCTCTCAGGTATACATGCCCAACGAAAGCCCCCAGACCAAAATGGAGAGGGGCTGCTTGGTGGCCTTCTGGGGGCCCTTCAGGCCAGCTAGGTCTTTGGGTCCTGGCTCCTTCGCTTTGGGAGCTGTTGCTGGATATTGGGCATGTTGGCCGGAGAGTGCTTCTCGGGCCGCGAACTGCAACCTCGCAGGAATCTCCCAGGTTCCCGGCCCAACAAAAGCCCCCAGACCCAAATGGAGAGGAGCTCCTTGGGGGCCCCATGGGGGCCCTTCAGGCCAGCTAGGTCTTTGGGTCCTGGCTCCTTCGGTTTGGGAGCTGTTGCTGCAGTTGGGCATGTTGGCCGGAGAGTGCTTCTCGGGCCGCGAACTGCAACCTTGCAGGATTCTCCCAGGTTCCCGGCCCAACGAAAGCCCCCAGACCCAAATTGAGAGGGGCTGCTTGGGGGGCCCCTGGGGGCCCTTCAGGCCAGCTAGGTCTTTGGGTCCTGGCTCCTTCGGTTTGGGAGCTGTTGCTGCAGTTGGGCATGTTGGCCGGAGAGTGCTTCTCGGGCCGCGAACTGCAACGTTGCAGGAATCTCCCAGGTTCCCGGCCCAACGAAAGCCCCCAGACCCAAATTGAGAGGGACTGCTTTGGGCCCCTCCTGGGGGCCCTTCAGGCCAGCTAGGTCTTTGGGTCCTGGCTCCTTCGGTTTGGGAGCTGTTGCTGCAGTTGGGCATGTTGGCCGGAGAGTGCTTCTCGGGCCGCGAACTGCAACCTTGCAGGAATCTCCCAGGTTCCATGCCCAACGAAAGCCCCCAGACCCAAATTGAGAGGGGCTGCTTGGGGGCCCCCTGGGGGCCCTTCAGGCCAGCTAGGTCTTTGGGTCCTGGCTCCTTCGCTTTGGGAGCTGTTGCTGCAGTTGGGCATGTTGGCCGGAGAGTGCTTCTCGGGCCGCGAACTGCAACCTCGCAGGAATCTCCCAGGTTCCCGGCCCAACCAAAGCCCCCAGACCCAAATTGAGAGGGGCTGCTTGGGGGCCCCCTGGGGGCCCTTCAGGCCAGCTAGGTCTTTGGGTCCTGGCTCCTTCGGTTTGGGAGCTGTTGCTGCAGTTGGGCATGTTGGCCGGAGAGTGCTTCTCGGGCCGCGAACTGTAACCTTGCAGGTACCTCTCAGGTATCCATGCCCAACGAAAGCCCCCAGACCCAAATTGAGAGGGGCTGCTTGGGGGCCCCCTGGGGCCCTTCAGGCCAGCTAGGTCTTTGGGTCCTGGCTCCTTCGCTTTGGGAGCTGTTGCTGCAGTTGGGCATGTTGGCCGGAGAGTGCTTCTCGGGCCGCGAACTGTAACCTTGCAGGTACCTCTCAGGTATCCATGCCCAACGAAAGCCCCCAGACCCAAATTGAGAGGGGCTGCTTGGGGCCCCCCTGGGGGCCCTTCAGGCCAGCTAGGTCTTTGGGTCCTGGCTCCTTCGCTTTGGGAGCTGTTGCTGCAGTTGTGCATGTTGGCCGGAGAGTGCTTCTCGGGCCGCGAACTGTAACTTGCAGGTACCTCTCAGGTATACATGCCCAACGAAAGGCCCCAGACCAAAATGGAGAGGGGCTGCTTGGTGGCCCCCTGGGGGCCCTTCAGGCCAGCTTGGTCTTTGGGTCCTGGCTCCTTCGCTTTGGGAGCTGTTGCTGCAGTTGGGCATGTTGGCCGGAGAGTGCTTCTCCGGCCACGAACTGCAACCTTGCAGGTACCTCCCAGGTTCACGGCCCAAATAAAGCCCCCAGACCCAAATGGAGAGGAGCTCCTTGGGGGCCCCATGGGGGCCCTTCAGGCCAGCTAGGTCTTTGGGTCCTGGCTCCTTCGGTTTGGGAGCTGTTGCTGCAGTTGGGCATGTTGGCCGGAGAGTGCTTCTCGGGCCGCGAACTGCAACCTTGCAGGAATCTCCCAGGTTCCCGGCCTAACGAAAGGCCCCAGACCCAAATTGAGAGGGGCTGCTTGGGGGCCCCCTGGGGGCCCTTCAGGCCAGCTAGGTCTTTGGGTCCTGGCTCCTTCGCTTTGGGAGCTGTTGCTGCAGTTGGACATGTTGGCCGGAGAGTGCTTCTCGGGCCGCGAACTGCAACCTTGCAGGATTCTCCCAGGTTCACGGCCCAACGAAAGCCCCCAGACCCAAATTGAGAGGGGCTGCTTGGGGCCCCCCTGGGGGCCCTTCAGGCCAGCTAGGTCTTTGGGTCCTGGCTCCTTCGGTTTGGGAGCTGTTGCTGCAGTTGGGCATGTTGGCCGGAGAGTGCTTCTCGGGCCGCGAACTGCAACCTTGCAGGATTCTCCCAGGTTCCATGCCCAACGAAAGCCCCCAGACCCAAATTGAGAGGGGCTGCTTGGGGGCCCCATGGGGGCCCTTCAGGCCAGCTAGGTCTTTGGGTCCTGGCTCCTTCGCTTTGGGAGCTGTTGCTGCAGTTGGGCATGTTGGCCGGAGAGTGCTTCTCGGGCCGCGAACTGCAACGTTGCAGGAATCTCCCAGGTTCCCGGCCCAACGAAAGCCCCCAGACCCAAATTGAGAGGGGCTGCTTGGGGGCCCCCTGGGGGCCCTTCAGGCCAGCTAGGTCTTTGGGTCCTGGCTCCTTCGCTTTGGGAGCTGTTGCTGCAGTTGGGCATGTTGGCCGGAGAGTGCTTCTCGGGCCGCGAACTGCAACCTTGCAGGATTCTCCCAGGTTCCCGGCCCAACGAAAGCCCCCAGACCCAAATGGAGAGGGGCTGCTTGGGGGCCCCCTGGGGGCCCTTCAGGCCAGCTAGGTCTTTGGGTCCTGGCTCCTTCGCTTTGGGAGCTGTTGCTGCAGTTGGGCATGTTGGGCGGAGAGTGCTTCTCGGGCCGCGAACTGCAACCTCGCAGGAATCTCCCAGGTTCCCGGCCCAACAAAAGCCCCCAGACCCAAATTGAGAGGGGCTGCTTGGGGGCCCCCTGGGGGCCCTTCAGGCCAGCTAGGTCTTTGGGTCCTGGCTCCTTCGCTTTGGGAGCTGTTGCTGCAGTTGGGCATGTTGGCCGGAGAGTGCTTCTCGGGCCGCGAACTGTAACCTTGCAGGTACCTCTCAGGTATCCATGCCCAACGAAAGCCCCCAGACCCAAATTGAGAGGGGCTGCTTGGGGGCCCCCTGGGGCCCTTCAGGCCAGCTAGGTCTTTGGGTCCTGGCTCCTTCGCTTTGGGAGCTGTTGCTGCAGTTGGGCATGTTGGCCGGAGAGTGCTTCTCGGGCCGCGAACTGTAACCTTGCAGGTACCTCTCAGGTATCCATGCCCAACGAAAGCCCCCAGACCCAAATTGAGAGGGGCTGCTTGGGGCCCCCCTGGGGGCCCTTCAGGCCAGCTAGGTCTTTGGGTCCTGGCTCCTTCGCTTTGGGAGCTGTTGCTGCAGTTGTGCATGTTGGCCGGAGAGTGCTTCTCGGGCCGCGAACTGTAACTTGCAGGTACCTCTCAGGTATACATGCCCAACGAAAGGCCCCAGACCAAAATGGAGAGGGGCTGCTTGGTGGCCTTCTGGGGGCCCTTCAGGCCAGCTAGGTCTTTGGGTCCTGGCTCCTTCGCTTTGGGAGCTGTTTCTGGATATTGGGCATGTTGGGCGGAGAGTGCTTCTCGGGCCTCGAACTGCAACCTTGCAGGAATCTCCCAGGTTCCCGGCCCAACAAAAGCCCCCAGACCCAAACGGAGAGGGGCTGCTTGGGGGCCCCCTGGGGGCCCTTCAGGCCAGCTAGGTCTTTGGGTCCTGGCTCCTTCGCTTTGGGAGCTGTTGCTGCAGTTGGGCATGCTGGCCGGAGAGTGCTTCTCGGGCCGCGAACTGCAACCTTGCAGGTACCTCCCAGGTTCCCGGCCCAACTAAAGCCCCCAGACCCAAATGGAGAGGAGCTCCTTGGGGGCCCCATGGGGGCCCTTCAGGCCAGCTAGGTCTTTGGGTCCTGGCTCCTTCGGTTTGGGAGCTGTTGCTGCAGTTGGGCATGTTGGCCGGAGAGTGCTTCTCGGGCCGCGAACTGCAACCTTGCAGGATTCTCCCAGGTTCCCGGCCCAACGAAAGCCCCCAGACCCAAATTGAGAGGGGCTGCTTGGGGGCCCCCTGGGGGCCCTTCAGGCCAGCTAGGTCTTTGGGTCCTGGCTCCTTCGCTTTGGGAGCTGTTGCTGCAGTTGGGCATGTTGGCCGGAGAGTGCTTCTCGGGCCGCGAACTGCAACGTTGCAGGAATCTCCCAGGTTCCCGGCCCAACAAAAGCCCCCAGACCCAAATTGAGAGGGACTGCTTTGGGCCCCCCTGGGGGCCCTTCAGGCCAGCTAGGTCTTTGGGTCCTGGCTCCTTCGGTTTGGGAGCTGTTGCTGCAGTTGGGCATGTTGGCCGGAGAGTGCTTCTCGGGCCGCGAACTGCAACCTTGCATGAATCTCCCAGGTTCCATGCCCAACGAAAGCCCCCAGACCAAAATTGAGAGGGGCTGCTTGGGGGCCCCCTGGGGGCCCTTCAGGCCAGCTAGGTCTTTGGGTCCTGGCTCCTTCGGTTTGGGAGCTGTTGCTGCAGTTGGGCATGTTGGCCGGAGAGTGCTTCTCGGGCCGCGAACTGTAACCTTGCAGGTACCTCTCAGGTATCCATGCCCAACGAAAGCCCCCAGACCCAAATTGAGAGGGGCTGCTTGGGGGCCCCCTGGGGCCCTTCAGGCCAGCTAGGTCTTTGGGTCCTGGCTCCTTCGGTTTGGGAGCTGTTGCTGCAGTTTGGCATGTTGGCCGGAGAGTGCTTCTCGGGCCGCGAACTGTAACCTTGCAGGTACCTCTCAGGTATCCATGCCCAACGAAAGCCCCCAGACCCAAATTGAGAGGGGCTGCTTGGGGCCCCCCTGGGGGCCCTTCAGGCCAGCTAGGTATTTGGGTCCTGGCTCCTTCGCTTTGGGAGCTGTTGCTGCAGTTGTGCATGTTGGCTCGGAGAGTGCTTCTCGGGCCGCGAACTGTAACTTGCAGGTACCTCTCAGGTATACATGCCCAACGAAAGCCCCCAGACCAAAATGGAGAGGGGCTGCTTGGTGGCCTTCTGGGGGCCCTTCAGGCCAGCTAGGTCTTTGGGTCCTGGCTCCTTCGCTTTGGGAGCTGTTGCTGCAGTTGGGCATGTTGGCCGGAGAGTGCTTCTCGGGCCGCGAACTGCAACCTTGCAGGATTCTCCCAGGTTCCCGGCCCAACGAAAGCCCCCAGACCCAAATTGAGAGGGGCTGCTTGGGGGCCCCCTGGGGGCCCTTCAGGCCAGCTAGGTCTTTGGGTCCTGGCTCCTTCGCTTTGGGAGCTGTTGCTGCAGTTGGGCATGTTGGGCGGAGAGTGCTTCTCGGGCCGCGAACTGCAACCTTGCAGGATTCTCCCAGGTTCCATGCCCAACGAAAGCCCCCAGACCCAAATGGAGAGGGGCTGCTTGGGGGCCCCCTGGGGGCCCTTCAGGCCAGCTAGGTCTTTGGGTCCTGGCTCCTTCGGTTTGGGAGCTGTTGCTGCAGTTGGGCATGTTGGCCGGAGAGTGCTTCTCGGGCCGCGAACTGCAACCTTGCAGGTACCTCCCAGGTTCCCGGCCCAACGAAAACCCCCAGACCCAAATGGAGAGGGGCTGCTTGGGGGCCCCCTGGGGGCCCTTCAGGCCAGCTAGGTCTTTGGGTCCTGGCTCCTTCGGTTTGGGAGCTGTTGCTGCACTTGGGCATGTTGGCCGGAGAGTGCTTCTCGGGCCGCGAACTGCAACCTTGCTGGTATCTCCCAGGTATACATGCCCAACGAAAGCCCCCAGACCCAAATTGAGAGGGGCTGCTTGGGGGCCTTCTGGGGGCCCTTCAGGCCAGCTAGGTCTTTGGGTCCTGGCTCCTTCGCTTTGGGAGCTGTTGCTGGATATTGGGCATGTTGGCCGGAGAGTGCTTCTCGGGCCGCGAACTGCAACCTTGCTGGTATCTCCCAGGTTCTCAGCCTAAAGAAAGCCCCCAGACCCAAATGGAGAGGGGCTGCTTGGGGGCCCCCTGGGGGCCCTTCAGGCCAGCTAGGTCTTTGTGTCCTGGCTCATTCGGTTTGGGAGCTGTTGTTGACGTTGGGCATGTTGGGCGGAGAGTGCTTCTCGGGCCGCGAACTGCAACCTTGCATGAATCTCCCAGGTTCCCGGCCCAACCAAAGCCCCCAGACCCAAATGGAGAGGGGCTGCTTGGGGGCCCCCTGGGGGCCCTTCAGGCCAGCTAGGTCTTTGGGTCCTGGCTCCTTCGCTTTGGGAGCTGTTGCTGCAGTTGGGCATGTTGGCCGGAGAGTGCTTCTCGGGCCGCGAACTGTAACCTTGCAGGTACCTCTCAGGTATCCATGCCCAACGAAAGCCCCCAGACCCAAATGGAGAGGGGCTGCTTGGGGGCCCCCTGGGGGCCCTTCAGGCCAGCTAGGTCTTTGGGTCCTGGCTCCTTCGCTTTGGGAGCTGTTGCTGCAGTTGGGCATGTTGGCCGGAGAGTGCTTCTCGGGCCGCGAACTGTAACCTTGCAGGTACCTCTCAGGTATCCATGCCCAACGAAAGCCCCCAGACCCAAATTGAGAGGGGCTGCTTGGTGGCCCCCTGGGGGCCCTTCAGGCCAGCTAGGTCTTTGGGTCCTGGCTCCTTCGCTTTGGGAGCTGTTGCTGCAGTTGGGCATGTTGGCCGGAGAGTGCTTCTCGGGCCGCGAACTGCAACCTTGCAGGTACCTCCCAGGTTCCCGGCCCAACAAAAGCCCCCAGACCCAAATGGAGAGGGGCTGCTTGGGGGCCCCCTGGGGGCCCTTCAGGCCAGCTAGGTCTTTGGGTCCTGGCTCCTTCGGTTTGGGAGCTGTTGCTGCAGTTGGGCATGTTGGCCGGAGAGTGCTTCTCGGGCCTCGAACTGCAACCTTGCAGGAATCTTTCAGGTTCCCGGCCCAACAAAAGCCCCCAGACCCAAATGGAGAGGGGCTGCTTGGGGGCCCCCTGGGGGCCCTTCAGGCCAGCTAGGTCTTTGGGTCCTGGCTCCTTCACTTTGGGAGCTGTTGCTGCAGTTGGGCATGTTGGCCGGAGAGTGCTTCTCCGGCCACGAACTGCAACCTTGCAGGTACCTCCCAGGTTCACGGCCCAAATAAAGCCCCCAGACCCAAATGGAGAGGAGCTCCTTGGGGGCCCCATGGGGGCCCTTCAGGCCAGCTAGGTCTTTGGGTCCTGGCTCCTTCGGTTTGGGAGCTGTTGCTGCAGTTGGGCATGTTGGCCGGAGAGTGCTTCTCGGGCCGCGAACTGCAACCTCGCAGGAATCTCCCAGGTTCCCGGCCTAACGAAAGGCCCCAGACCCAAATTGAGAGGGGCTGCTTGGGGGCCCCCTGGGGGCCCTTCAGGCCAGCTAGGTCTTTGGGTCCTGGCTCCTTCGCTTTGGGAGCTGTTGCTGCAGTTGGACATGTTGGCCGGAGAGTGCTTCTCGGGCCGCGAACTGCAACCTTGCAGGATTCTCCCAGGTTCACGGCCCAACGAAAGCCCCCAGACCCAAATTGAGAGGGGCTGCTTGGGGCCCCCCTGGGGGCCCTTCAGGCCAGCTAGGTCTTTGGGTCCTGGCTCCTTCGGTTTGGGAGCTGTTGCTGCAGTTGGGCATGTTGGCCGGAGAGTGCTTCTCGGGCCGCGAACTGCAACCTTGCAGGATTCTCCCAGGTTCCATGCCCAACGAAAGCCCCCAGACCCAAATTGAGAGGGGCTGCTTGGGGGCCCCATGGGGGCCCTTCAGGCCAGCTAGGTCTTTGGGTCCTGGCTCCTTCGCTTTGGGAGCTGTTGCTGCAGTTGGGCATGTTGGCCGGAGAGTGCTTCTCGGGCCGCGAACTGCAACGTTGCAGGAATCTCCCAGGTTCCCGGCCCAACGAAAGCCCCCAGACCCAAATTGAGAGGGGCTGCTTGGGGGCCCCCTGGGGGCCCTTCAGGCCAGCTAGGTCTTTGGGTCCTGGCTCCTTCGCTTTGGGAGCTGTTGCTGCACTTGGGCATGTTGGCCGGAGAGTGCTTCTCGGGCCGCGAACTGCAACCTTGCAGGATTCTCCCAGGTTCCCGGCCCAACGAAAGCCCCCAGACCCAAATGGAGAGGGGCTGCTTGGGGGCCCCCTGGGGGCCCTTCAGGCCAGCTAGGTCTTTGGGTCCTGGCTCCTTCGGTTTGGGAGCTGTTGCTGCAGTTGGGCATGTTGGCCGGAGAGTGCTTCTCGGGCCGCGAACTGCAACCTTGCAGGTACCTCCCAGGTTCCCGGCCCAACGAAAACCCCCAGACCCAAATTGAGAGGGGCTGCTTGGGGGCCCCCTGGGGGCCCTTCAGGCCAGCTAGGTCTTTGGGTCCTGGCTCCTTCGCTTTGGGAGCTGTTGCTGCAGTTGGGCATGTTGGCCGGAGAGTGCTTCTCGGGCCGCGAACTGCAACCTTGAAGGAATCTCCCAGGTTCCCGGCCCAACAAAAGCCCCCAGACCCAAATTGAGAGGGGCTGCTTGGGGACCCCCTGGGGGCCCTTCAGGTCAGCTAGGTCTTTGTGTCCTGGCTCATTCGGTTTGGGAGCTGTTGCTGCAGTTGGGCATGTTGGCCGGAGAGTGCTTCTCGGGCCGCGAACTGTAACTTGCAGGTACCTCTCAGGTATACATGCCCAACGAAAGCCCCCAGACCCAAATGGAGAGGGGCTGCATTGTGGCCTTCTGGGGGCCCTTCAGGCCAGCTAGGTCTTTGGGTCCTGGCTCCTTCGCTTTGGGAGCTGTTGCTGCACTTGGGCATGTTGGCCGGAGAGTGCTTCTCGGGCCGCGAACTGCAACCTTGCAGGATTCTCCCAGGTTCCCGGCCCAACGAAAGCCCCCAGACCCAAATTGAGAGGGGCTGCTTGGGGGCCCCCTGGGGGCCCTTCAGGCCAGCTAGGTCTTTGGGTCCTGGCTCCTTCGCTTTGGGAGCTGTTGCTGCAGTTGGGCATGTTGGGCGGAGAGTGCTTCTCGGGCCGCGAACTGCAACCTTGCAGGATTCTCCCAGGTTCCATGCCCAACGAAAGCCCCCAGACCCAAATGGAGAGGGGCTGCTTGGGGGCCCCCTGGGGCCCCTTCAGGCCAGCTAGGTCTTTGTGTCCTGGCTCCTTCGGTTTGGGAGCTGTTGCTGCAGTTGGGCATGTTGGCCGGAGAGTGCTTCTCGGGCCGCGAACTGCAACCTTGCTGGTATCTCCCAGGTTCTCAGCCTAAAGAAAGCCCCCAGACCCAAATGGAGAGGGGCTGCTTGGGGGCCCCCTGGGGGCCCTTCAGGCCAGCTAGGTCTTTGTGTCCTGGCTCATTCGGTTTGGGAGCTGTTGTTGACGTTGGGCATGTTGGGCGGAGAGTGCTTCTCGGGCCGCGAACTGCAACCTTGCAGGAATCTCCCAGGTTCCCGGCCCAACAAAAGCCCCCAGACCCAAATGGAGAGGGGCTGCTTGGGGGCCCCCTGGGGGCCCTTCAGGCCAGCTAGGTCTTTGGGTCCTGGCTCCTTCGGTTTGGGAGCTGTTGCTGCAGTTGGGCATGTTGGCCGGAGAGTGCTTCTCCGGCCGCGAACTGCAACCTTGCAGGAATCTCCCAGGTTCCCGGCCCAACGAAAGCCCCCAGACCCAAATTGAGAGGGGCTGCTTGGGGGCTCCCTGGGGGCCCTTCAGGCCAGCTAGGTCTTTGGGTCCTGGCTCCTTCGCTTTGGGAGCTGTTGCTGCAGTTGGGCATGTTGGCCGGAGAGTGCTTCTCGGGCCTCGAACTGCAACCTTGCAGGATTCTCCCAGGTTCCCGGCCCAACGAAAGCCCCCAGACCCAAATTGAGAGGGGCTGCTTGGGGCCCCCCTGGGGGCCCTTCAGGCCAGCTAGGTCTTTGGGTCCTGGCTCCTTCGCTTTGGGAGCTGTTGCTGCAGTTGTGCATGTTGGCTCGGAG